>NW_012123754.1:0-2186 GCF_000951035.1 Colobus angolensis palliatus
TTTCCTGATACTCTTTTTCTCCCTACTCCATGCCCAGCGACAGGCCTCAGCATGTGTTGCTCCGCTCCCTGTGTCCATGTGTTCTCATTGTTCAGCTCCTACTTATGAGTGAGAACATGTGGTGTTTGGTTTTCTGTTTCTGTGTTAGTTTGCTGAGGAAAATGGCTTCCAGCTCCATCCATGTCCCTGCAAAGGACATAATCTCATTCCTTTTTATGGCTGCATATATTCCGTGGTGTATATTTACCACATTTTCTTTATCCAGTCTATCATTGATAGGCATTTGTGTTAATTCCATGTCTTTGCTATTTTATACACATTTCTTAAAGCCAGAAATGATTAGGCTTAGTGAGTAAGCAATGTTAGAAGCTGAGATAGGCTGAAATCTACGCCTCTTGGGCCAAATAGCCAAATTATGAATGTAAAGGAAAAATTCTTGAATAATATTACTAATACTACTCCAGTGAACACACAAGGATAGGAAAGAAAAACAACCATATTGCTGATATGGAGAAAGTTTTAGTGGTATGAATAGAAGATCAAACTAGCCACAACATTCCCTTAAGCCAATGCCTAATTCAAAGCAAGGTCCTAACCCTCTACAATTCTATGAAAGCTGAGAGAAGTGAGGAAACTGCAGAAAAGTTTGAAGCTAGTAGTGGTTGCTTCATGAGATTTAAGGATAGAAGCCATCACCACACATAGAAGTTCAGGTGAAGTAGCAAGTGCTGATGTGAAAGCTACAGCAAGTTATCCAGAAGATCTAGCTAAGACCATTGATGAAGGTGTCTACACTAAGCAATAGATTTTCAGTGTAGACAAAATAACCATGTGTTAGAAGATGATGCCATTTAGGACTTTCATAGCTAGAGAAGAGAAGTCAATGCCTGGCTTCAAAGCTTCAAAAGACATCTTGACTCTCTTGTTGGGGCTAATGCATCTGGTGACTTTTTGTTGAAGCCAATGTTTATTTACCATTCTAAAAATTTTAGGGTCCTTAAGAATTATGTTAAATCTACTCAGCCTGTGCTATATAAATGGAACAATCAAGCCTGGATGACAGCACATAGGTTTACAGCATGGTGGACTGAATATTTTAAGCTAACTATAGAGACCTACTACTCAGAAAAAAAAAGCCCATCAGATTTGCTTCAAAATATTATTGCTCATTGACAATGCCCCTGGTCACCCAAGAGTTCTGATGGAGGTGGGCATTGAGGGTTAACGTTTTCATGCCTGGTAATGTAACATCCATTCTGCAACAAATGTATCAGGGACATACTTTTGAACTTTACGTCTTTTTATTTTAAAAAATACATTTCATAAGTATATAGTTACCATAGTGAGTGATTCCTCTGATGGATCTGGGCAAGGTAACTTAGTAGCCTTCTGGAAAGGATTCACCACTGTTGATGCCATCAAGAACATTCATGATTTATGGTAGATGGTCAAAATATCAACTTTACTAGGCATTTGGAAGAAATTGATTCCAACTCTCATGGATGACTTTGAGGGATTCAAGACTTCAGCGGAGGAAGTAACTGAAGATGTGGTGGAAATAGCAAAATAACTAGAATTAGGAGTGTGACTAAATTTCTGAAATCTGATAATTAAATTTGGATGAATGATGAGTTGCTTCCACGGATGAGGAAAAAAAAGAAGATTCTAGAAGTAGACTACTCCTGGTGAAAAAGCTGTGAACGTTGTTGAAATGACCAAAAAAGATTTAAAATATTACATAAACTTGGTTGATAAAGCAGTAGTCAAGTTTAAGAGGATTGACTCCAGTTTTGAAAAAAGTTCTATGGTGGGTAAAATGCTATCAAAGAGCATAGAAATCTTTCCTGAAAGAAAGAATCAATCTGAGTGGCAAACTTCATTGTCTTATTTTAAGAATTTGCCACACTCACCCCAACCTTCATCAATCTGACACTGATTAGTCAGCAGCCATCAACAGAGACCTTCCACCAGCAGAAAGATTATGACTTCCTGGAGGCTCAAATGATCCTTAGCATTTTGTAGCAATACCGTATTTTTAAATTAAGATATGAACTTTAGTTTTAAACATAATTCTCTTGTATACTTTATATATAATACAGTATAGTGCAAATGTAACTTTTAGATGCAATGAGAAATTTTTAAAAATTGAGTCTTTTTTTTGTAATACTTCACTGTGGATTTCTGGA
>NW_012123754.1:6691-9934 GCF_000951035.1 Colobus angolensis palliatus
ATATTACATATTTTGATAAATAATTATAAAATATAAACAAATTTTTTGAAACACATCTCAATAACACAGATGGATATTTTCTCATTTTGTTTATTACTAAGTAAATGAGACAGATCTTAGCATCAATTCTATTTCTAATACTTTATACTGTTTTGAGAGTTTAGAAAGCTTATTTAAATAATTATATAAAAATTAAAGGACTATTCTAAAGCAATCTACCTTTATCATAAAAATTATTTCTAGTTTATGCCAAAAATTGTCTAGTGATATCTTATTGCTGATGGATCTGTTAGTTAGTTCTTCAATGTTTTTGAAAGCAAAGTATTTTAAAGTCTCTTATTTGCAATATAATTTGTTACTTAGTTTTTACTAAGGTATCTTTTTTCACTTTCTGAGAAGTATATGCAAAAGGTTTTATAAAGAACTATAAAATTATTAACTTTACTTAGAAGTTAATGATAACTTCTCTATTCTTTTTGTTGTTTTACTTAGAAGCACTCATTTAACTTAATGTACACAGAACTTATTCAGAAAATAGAAATATTGCTAATTTAACTTTACTGGTTGGTAAAAAGTTTATATTTTATCATGAGCTTGAGATACATTAGAGCTTTAAATACATTAGAACTTTGTTAGAACCTTGAAGATCTATCCCATTCTGTCTATGATTTAGTGGAGGCATTAAAAAGATTAGTATTTTTGGTTATCATTTTGGATGATTCCCCAGTTGTTTTACACCCTTGGTCAATGCACCATGATATGAGTCAGAATGGATGACACATCTATCTAATTTAAAGGAGGAGAAATCCATCACTCCACGGTAGGGGCTCATACTCTTCAGAAGATTGCAGGTGTGAGAAGGCAGTAGCAGAATGGACAAAGGTGGATGCACACACAAGCAAGTTAAATGCAGCTCTGGATATAAAGGTAGGGCAGCAGTGATATCCTGCTACCAACCCTAGTAGCCCTCAATATATGAATCTCTTGGTTAATATTTCATCCTCATCTTATTTTATATATCTGCCAGATTTGACTCAGTTGAATACTCCAGTGTGAAACACAGTTATTAAAAAGAATTTCCAGGGCATATTCTTTGCTTTGTATAATTATTTTCAAATTTATATCCCCACTCTGACTTTCCTCTAAATTCTAGATGTCTGCAGGATATGTATGACGCTTTTCAAAATTATATCACTAACTCTGACATTCCTCTAAATTCTAGATATCTACAGGATTTCTGTCCTTGTATTTTTAATACATGTTTTAAATTTAACATACTGAAAATACAAATTTGATTAATTATTTCCACTCCTCTGCTATTAATCTTACTTATTGCATATATGGCAAATTTGTTCTTCCATTTGCTCTGGGAAAATGTTTTGGAATAAATCCAATATTCTCTTTTTCTTTTACCCAGTAATAGATCCAGCAAAAAAAAATTCTGGTGTCTCAATTGCCACATGGTATTCAGAACCTTAGAACTGCTCAAAACTTACACCATGATAACTTTGGCTCACATCACTAATATGCATTAGTTGGCCTGCTGCAATAGCTTCTTAACGGGTCTTTATGCTTCTAACTTTACCTTTCTGATAGCTCCCTAGTCATTAATTCCCTTCCCTCAACCTCTTATTTTTGGTTTACTTTCCTATTTATGTATGTCTCTATTGTTGATTTTCTGCTGAGTTCTAGTTTCTCCTTTTTAAATCATTCTCTATACTCTCTTGGTTAGATCTCTTAATTTTCTATGACTTCCTCTACGTCATGTACATGTCAGCTCCAATTTGTTTCCTAAAGGTTTAGACTTATTTATGCAGCTGGTTACTGAATACTTCCATTAGAACAGCTTAAACATATCTCAAACTAAAAACTACAAAAAACACCAAAAATGAGATCTGTATATACTCCCATATTTAGTTTCTCTGTCCGACACCTCTGTGTTGGTAAAAGGCAACACTATCAAAACAGTTATCCTATTGAGAACCTTAGTCTGATTGTTCTCCTCTTCATCTCTCTCTCCTATATTCATTAAAAATACATTCAGAGGCTAGGTGCTGTGGCTCACACCTGTAATGCCAACACTTTGGGAGGCTGAGGCAGGTGGATCATATGGGGTCAGGAGTTCAAGACCAGCCTGGCCAACATGATGAAACCCTGTCTCTACTAAAAATGCAAAAAATTAGCCAGACATGGTGGCGGGCATCTGTAATCCCAGCTACTCCGGAAGCTGCGGCAAGAGAATCACTTGAACCCAGGAGGTGGAGGTTGCAGTGAGCCAAGGTCACGCCACTGCGTTCCAGCCTGGGAGACAAGAGCAAAACTCTGTCACAGAAAAAGAAAAAAATAAATAAATACATTCAGAAGGTCCTGGCCAGAGCAAACAAGCAAGAGAGAGACAAAAAGCCATCCAAATAGGAAAAGAAGTCAAGCGATCTCTTCACTGATGATACGATTCTATACCTAGAAAACACTAAAGACTCTGCCAAAAGGCTCCTGGAACTGATAAACAACTTCAGTAAAGTTTGAGGATATAAAATCAATATGCAAAAATCAAGTAGCATTTCTATAGAGCAATAACATTTAAGCTGAGAGCCAAATCAAGAATGCAATTCTATTTACAGTAACAAAAATAATACTTAGCAATATATTTAACCAAGATCGTGAAAGAGCTCTACAAGAAATACAAGCAAGTAAACACTGCCGAAAGAAATCATAGACGACATAAAGAAATGGAAAAACATTCTATGCTCATGAATTGGAGGAATCAATATTGTTAAAATGGCCATAGTGCCCAAAACAACCTACAGACTCAATACTATTCCTATCAAACTATCAATATCATTTTTCACTGACTTAAAAAAATTATTCTAAAATTATGTAGGACTAAAAGTAAATTGTGAATAGCTAAATCAATACTAAGCAAAAGGGCAAAGCTAGAGACATTTCATTACCTGACTTCAAAATATACTATAAGACTACAGTAACAAAACAACAAAACAACATCGTTCTGGTACAACAACAGACACATAGACAGGTGGAACGGAATAGAGAATTCACAAGTAAAGTCACACAGGAACAGGCATTTTATCTTCCACAAAACTGACAAAATTAAATAATGGGGAATGGACTCTCTATTCAATAAATGATGCTGGAATATCTAGCTAACCATATGCAGAAGAATGAAACTAAACCATTATCTTTTACCATATACAAAAATTAACTCAAGATGGTTTAATGATTTAA
>NW_012123754.1:10101-12369 GCF_000951035.1 Colobus angolensis palliatus
GACATAAAGAAATGGAAAAACATTCTATGCTCATGAATTGGAGGAATCAATATTGTTAAAATGGCCATAGTGCCCAAAACAACCTACAGACTCAATACTATTCCTATCAAACTATCAATATCATTTTTCACTGACTTAAAAAAATTATTCTAAAATTATGTAGGACTAAAAGTAAATTGTGAATAGCTAAATCAATACTAAGCAAAAGGGCAAAGCTAGAGACATTTCATTACCTGACTTCAAAATATACTATAAGACTACAGTAACAAAACAACAAAACAACATCGTTCTGGTACAACAACAGACACATAGACAGGTGGAACGGAATAGAGAATTCACAAGTAAAGTCACACAGGAACAGGCATTTTATCTTCCACAAAACTGACAAAATTAAATAATGGGGAATGGACTCTCTATTCAATAAATGATGCTGGAATATCTAGCTAACCATATGCAGAAGAATGAAACTAAACCATTATCTTTTACCATATACAAAAATTAACTCAAGATGGTTTAATGATTTAAATGTAAGACCTCAAAATCTAAGAATTCTCAAAGAATACATAGCAAACACAATTCTAGACATCAATCATGGAAAATAGTGTATTATTTAGTCCTCAAAAGCACTTACAACAAAAACAAAAATTGAAAAATGAGACCTAATTAAACTTAAGTGCTTCTGCACAGCAAAAGACACTGTCAACAAACAGACAACCAACAGAATGGAAGAAAATTTTTGCAAACCATGCATTCCAACAAAGGTCTAATATCTCTAAAGAACTTAAACAATTCAGCAAGCAAAAAACAAATAATCCCAATAAAAACAGGCAAAATATATGAGGAGACACTTCTCAAAAGAAGATATACTTGTGCTGTGAATTAACACAGAACAAAAAAAACAAATACTGCACGTCCTCACCTGTAAGTGGAAGCTGAACACTGGGAATTCATGGATCTAATGATGGAAACAATATACACTGGGGAGTACCAGAGGGGGAGAAAGGGAAGGGGTCAAGGGTTGAAAAACGAATTATTGGGTACTATGCTCACCACCTGGGTGACAGGGCCATTGATATTCCAAATGTCAGCATCATGCAATACACTAATGTAACAGACCTGCACATACACTCCTCAAATCTCAAATACAGTTGGAATTATTTTTAGAAGTATGAATGTCACCAGTTTAAAAAATACATTCACTGATTAGTTATGAACTCAGCAGTCTTCTAGGGTCACGGGATGGATACGGAGCAAAGACAGCTCAGCCCCTGTTTTCAACAGTTTTCACTGTGGAGCGTCAGACAGTTCACATTAATAAAATAATATCACATTAATGATAAAATCACCACCATTCTTTTAACTTTCTCATATCCATTCTCCTCTCTCCATCCCCATTAAAACTACCAAATGTCGTATTTTTTTCCTAATCCTGGTCTCAGCCTAGCAGATTCACTTGTCCCTTAGCCCTGCCAATTTTTTAATCTGTCCCTCACATGCCACTATGGTACCTGCCTGAAATATAAAATCATCGAAAGCTAGCAATGGTTAAACTCTTCAGTGGTTTACTGTTATCCTGAAAAACTATCCCAAGTTTTGTGAGAGGAGATACTATGGCCTTCATGACTACCTTTCCACTAGCTCTGGTCCTGACTCACTGTTCATCCTCTGTTTTCCATGCTGATTATACTTCTAAGTCCTTAACATGTCGAGGCCTTGAGGATTGACCTTGTTCCTTCTACCTGAAATTCTTAATCCTTCCTTATGGTAAATTTAGTGTTAGACACTCTCTCCATGTTTGCATAGCACACTATACCTAACCATGTATTCTAATAATTCTTCCACTTTTCATCTTATGCCGTAATTTGTATGAGTGCAGAGGTGCGTCAATTATATTAATATTCTATCACCAGTTTATAGCTCAGTGCTTACTCTGGAGTGCCCCATGTCTTCATTTCATACATGAAATAGTGAATGCATTAATCAATATAATCATTTATGTTAATTTTACAGTGGAGACGTTATTAGCTATTTCTAGTTTTCAAATCCGTTTGAAATTTTTCTTCTCACAATTTTTTGTCATTTTGGATAACTTTTCAAGTACGTAATAATACCGTTTTACAACAGAGAGGAAAACTACTCCAAACAATTCCCTTTAAGCATACCCTGAAGTATCTGGAGCTCTAAACCATTTGAGCCATTTTAGCTCCAGCTCTCTAAGAATAGAATTTACACTGCTAACACTAAATATTTTATCCCTGGAAGAAACAG
>NW_012123754.1:12419-14306 GCF_000951035.1 Colobus angolensis palliatus
AAATGGAAAGTACAAAATGTATGTTTCCCCTGACTGTAAACAAAAAATCATTTTCGGGAAACCTTTTGACATCTTTATTCAGTATTTTTCCCTAGATATTTGTCAAGGTTCAATAGTTTAAAGTCTCTTTGTAGTTGTCAGACTGAGTTATCTATCAATAAATCCACAAGTTTATGGCTTTAAATAAAGGACTAATTTAATGGACCAAGTACTCATTTTTAAAATTTTTCTAGTTTACTGCATAAAATATCACTAGATGTCAAAATAATTAAAACATTTGGATTTCACAAAATACCTCTTGTTTAGGAGTAGGAGTTGTTATTATTCACAGTAATTTTAACAGCCATTCCATTTAACATATTCAAAGACTTACTTACAAATTATAAAAATAAGCAGAGAAACTGTTGATTTTTATTGTTTCCAGATTGTGAAGCCTGTAGCTTGCAAGATACAGGACATAGGTGAAAGTGTTTGTACCATTCATTTAAAAGCATAAATGTCCAATGGGTAAGTTAATTATTAAATCTGATTTTAGGCATATGGTTAAAAAAATTTAAGTCACAAAAGTAAAACAAAAGTTAGTGTTTATTTTATACATGATCAATGAACTGTTATATGTATTTATTTTTATGGATATATTTGCTGGTATATATTTACAGTTTGACAGTTATTTTCTTCTATCCTTTTAAAACATCAATTATTGTCTTCTGGCTTCTATTGCTCCTTTAAAAATTCAGGTGTCACTGTTATTGTTTTTATTGTTTAAAAAGACATAAATACGCTTTTTAATATTATATTGATTTTTAAGTATTTCTTTTTGTGTTTTTTTTTTTCAGCGTAGTGTGATGTGCTTTCATATAGCTTCTTTATTTGTATGTACACTGCTTAGATTTGCAGAGATTTTGCATATGTGATTTGTTGCCCATATCTGTTTTATAGATTATCAGGCATTGATTCTGCAGATATTACTATTTTCTTCTATTAATTCTCTCCATTTCTACTTGAATTTCTTGCTTTTATCTTGTTTTTTTTTAAATCATCTTTTTTGAATACTTATTTTAGAGATTTTGACTTGACCCTGTCTTCCAGTTTATCAGTCTCATTCCTGTTGAAGATAATAGTACTGTATTTTAAGACCTTTATCTGATAACAGAGCCAATATCAAAATCTCCATGGGTCCTTTTCTAATGTCAGGTTTTTTTGTAGTCTTTTTGTTTGTTTGTTTTTTCTCACAGTTTTCCCTCATTTGGTCGTATTTCCCTACTTTGTAATTTTTTAATAGATACCAAGTATTTGATAGTTGTCATTTTTATTGACTAGCAGGTATTTGAAACATTGTGGAGGTTGTAAATGAGCTTACTTTCCTCCAGAAAATTTTACTGCCTTCTCTGTTCTCGTGGTTTCTTCAGGACCCTGATATCTAAAGTCCTGGTTAACTATTCTTTACTGTACTAAAATAACATTTTATTTGATACTTTGAATACACTTATATCCTTATTTTCTAATTTTTAACATGTGTGCAGAGGGGTATTCATCTTCCAGAAGTAAATATATCACAGCCAAAAGCAGATGATTTAAAATTTTTCCCGTTAGATCGGTAAATAGGTAATGAGAAAACATAAAACAAAACTTTATTTCACTCTTGATGACTTTATGCAAATTGGTAAGAACTCTTTCTAGAATATTTTAATAATATATTTAAAAATCAGAATTATGAATTATTTATAACTACCATTTCTTTTTCTTTTTAGAAATTTATACTTCAAAAATACTTGTGCAATGGTACAAAGATATATGTGAAGAGTTTTTAAAATATAAATGTAGCTATTGACGTAAATATTGATTGATGGGAGACTGTATATTTATAAAATATATTATTAAACGTAC
>NW_012123754.1:15192-17137 GCF_000951035.1 Colobus angolensis palliatus
TAACTTGTAATTCACAGCTTACATAATTATATCATGGATGGGAAGATATTTATTCATGATATTCTTTTTTGGGGAGATGAATATTCTTAAAAGCATTAGAAGCATATGTATCACTTCTCACAAAGCAGTTCCTTGCCTGTCTTCTTATTAAAAAATATATCTCTAGTAGCACACCATTTTAAAGGTATAGGTTGAATTATGGTAGTTTTCACTGTGGATAAGTCAATAGTGACTTAAAATTGAGGCATTTGGGGATTTCATTTTAGTATAGATAAATTTACTTTTTTTCTCGTACTTTTTGTTTTCACTCACCCTAAAATCTTCATTTTTATTTCAATCAAAATGACTTAGAAAAAATATGCTATGAAATCTTTGCCTGTGCCTATGTCCTGAATGATATTGCCTAGGTTATCTTCCAGGGTTTTTATACTTTTGGGTTTTACATGTATGTATTAAATCCATCTTGAGTTAACTTTTGTATATGGTCTAAAGAAGGAGTCCAGTTTTAACCTTCTGCATATGACTAGCCAGTTATCCCAGCACCATTTATTGAATAGGAAATCCTTTCCCTGTTGCTTGTTTTTGTCAAGTTTGTCAAAGATCAGATAGTTGTGGGTGTTCAGTCTTATTTCTGGGTTCTCTATTCTCTTCCGTTGTTCTATATGTCTGTTATTGTTCCAGTACCATGCTGTTTTGCTTACTGTAGCCCCGTAGTATAGTTTGAAGTCAGGTAGCATGATGCCTTCAGCTTTGTTCTTTTGCTTAGGATTGCCTTGGCTACTTGGGCTCTTTTTTGGTTCCATATGAATTTTAATTTTTTTTCTAGTTCTGTGAAGAATGTAAATGGTAGTTTAATGCTAATAGCATTGAATCTATAAATTACTTAGGCATTATGGCCTTTTTCACAATATTGATTCTTCCTATTTATGAGCATGTAATGTTTTTCCATATGTTTGTGTCGTCTCTGATTTCTTTGAGCAGTGGTTTGCAATTCTTCTTGTAGAGATTTTCCACCTACCCAGTTAGCTGTATTCCTATGTATTTTACTCTTTTTGTGGCAATTGTGAATGGGAGTTCATTCCTGATTTGGCTCTTTGCTTGACCATTGTTGGTATACAGACATGTCAGTGATTTTTGCACATGGATTTTGTATTGTGAGACTTTGCTGAAGTTGTTTATGAGCCTAAGAAGCTTTGGGCTAAGATTAGGGGGTTTTCTAGATACAGGCTCATGCCATCTGCAAAAGTGGATAGTTTGACTTCCTGTTTTCAGATTTGAGTGCACTTTATTTCTTTCTCTTGCCTGATTACCAGGGCCAGAATTTTAATACTATGTTGAATACGAGTTGTGACAGAGGGCACCCTTGTCTTGTATTAGTTTTCAAGGGGAATGCTTCCAGATTTTGCCCATAATGTTGGCTGTGGGTTTGTCATAGGTGGCTCTTATTATTTTGATGTCTATTCCTTCAAAGCCTAGTTTGAGAGTTTTTAACGTGAAGGTTTGCTGAATTTTATTGACAGTCTTTTCTGCATCTGTGGTTTTTATTTTTACTTCTGTTTATGTGATGAATCCCATTTATTGATTTGCATATGTTGAACCGAACTTGCATTCTGGGCATGAAACCTACTTGATCATTGTGGATAAGCTTTTTGATGTGCTGATGGATTCAGTTTGCCAGTGTTTTCTTGAGAAGTTTTGCCTCAATGTTTACCAGCGATATTGGCCTGAAATTGCCTTTTTTGTTTTGTTGTTATCTCTGCCAGGTTTTGGTATCAGGATGAGGCTGGCCTCATACAACGAGTTAGGGAGGAGTCCCCCCCGCCTCAATTTTTTGGAATAGTTTCGTTAGGAATGGTACCAGCTCTTCTTTGTATATCTCGTAGAATTCAGCTGTGAATCCGACTGCTCATGGGCTTTTTTGTTGGTAGGCTATTTATTACTGCCT
>NW_012123754.1:17841-19552 GCF_000951035.1 Colobus angolensis palliatus
TGCACTTTATTTCTTTCTCTTGCCTGATTACCAGGGCCAGAATTTTAATACTATGTTGAATACGAGTTGTGACAGAGGGCACCCTTGTCTTGTATTAGTTTTCAAGGGGAATGCTTCCAGATTTTGCCCATAATGTTGGCTGTGGGTTTGTCATAGGTGGCTCTTATTATTTTGATGTCTATTCCTTCAAAGCCTAGTTTGAGAGTTTTTAACGTGAAGGTTTGCTGAATTTTATTGACAGTCTTTTCTGCATCTGTGGTTTTTATTTTTACTTCTGTTTATGTGATGAATCCCATTTATTGATTTGCATATGTTGAACCGAACTTGCATTCTGGGCATGAAACCTACTTGATCATTGTGGATAAGCTTTTTGATGTGCTGATGGATTCAGTTTGCCAGTGTTTTCTTGAGAAGTTTTGCCTCAATGTTTACCAGCGATATTGGCCTGAAATTGCCTTTTTTGTTTTGTTGTTATCTCTGCCAGGTTTTGGTATCAGGATGAGGCTGGCCTCATACAACGAGTTAGGGAGGAGTCCCCCCCGCCTCAATTTTTTGGAATAGTTTCGTTAGGAATGGTACCAGCTCTTCTTTGTATATCTCGTAGAATTCAGCTGTGAATCCGACTGCTCATGGGCTTTTTTGTTGGTAGGCTATTTATTACTGCCTTGGTTTCAGAACTCATTATTGGTCTGTTCAGGGATTCGATCTCTTCCTGGTTCAGTCTTGGGAGGTTGTATGTGTCCAGGAATTTATGCATTTCTTCTAGATTTTCTAGTTTATGTGCATAGAGGTGTTCATAATATTCTCTGATGGTTGTTTGTATTTCTGTGGTGTCAGCGGTAATATCCCTCCTATCATTACTGATTGTGTTTATTTGAATCTTCTCTCTTTTCTTCTTATTAGTCTAGCTAGTGATCTATCTATTTTATTAACGTTCTCAAAATACCAGCTCCTGGATTCATTGGTCTTTTGAATAGTTTTTTGTGTCTCTGTCTCCTTCAGTTAAGCTCTGATTTTGGTTATTTCTTGTCTGCTGCTAGCTTCAGGGTTTGTTTGCTCTGGGTTCTTTAGTTCTTTTAGTTGTGAGTCATGTTGTTAACTTGAGATCTTTCAAAGTTTTTGATGTGGGTATTTAGTGCTATAGATTTCCCTGTTAACGCTGCCTTAGCTGCTTCCCAAAGATTCTGGTACATTGTATCTTTGTTCTCATTCGTTTCAAAAAACTTGATTTCTACCTTAATTTCATTATTCACCCAAAAGTCATTCAAGAACAGGTTATTCATTTTCCAAGTAATTGTATGCTTTTGAACAAATTTCTTAGTGTTGATTTCTATTTTGATTGCACTGTGGTCCAAAAGACTGTTATTATTTCAATTCTTTTGCCTTTGCTGAGCAGTGTTTTACTTCCAATTATGTGATTGATTTTAGAGTGCCACAAAATTAAGATACATAATTACAAATTGTATGTATGTCATTTGGTATCTATAACACACATATATTTTCAATTGAAGTCTTTTGTTTGCTGGTTTTCAAATCATTCAGAAATTTTACATAGAAAATTTTTACAAGCATTGGATTTAAATAATAATTAGTTTTTATATTCAAAGTATTGGTTAGAAGGGATCATACATATATGGGCACATAATTTGACAATCCACTCATCGGACTATAAACAAAACGTTGTTACTTTAAAAATGAAAAAAAAATTAGA
>NW_012123754.1:21745-23208 GCF_000951035.1 Colobus angolensis palliatus
CAGCTGGAAGTGTTTTATTTTTATCATATTATACCTAGAATTAACTTTGATAAATGCTCTGAAGTTAGAATTTATTTACTCCCGGCAGCCAAATTGATCTGCAATATTTACTAGATGCATTATTATTTAATCACTTATAAATAGTGATATCTTACATGAAATTATCATATAATAGGTAATTTTCTGTATTTTATCTTGTTTTTTCAGTGAACTTCAGTGACTTAAAATATAGTTAATATCTACTAGAATAGAATAAAAGCTTCCTTATTGTAATATATTTATACATTTATTTGGGTGAGAGTATAATTTTGATAGTAAGTAGCTTAGGTTCTCTGTGCCTCCGGGGGTATAAAACGTCTCCCTCACAGGGATATTTTAAGGATTAAATGAAATAACACATAACAGTGTTTGGAACAGTATCCTGCAAAAGGTAAATATAAATGAAATAATATGTAATTGAATATTTGGCTTACCTTCTTTATGTGTGATTATTGGTGAATTTCGTATTGATTTTTACCACTCCATGCTAAACTCTTGTGTATTTAGGAAAAGAGACTAAATTTTATTTCTGTATTTAATTAAAATTTCTGTATTTAATCAAAAATAAACATTCTGTATTTAATCAAAAATAAACATTATTCATTTTATAATGCCCCCAAATACATATTTTAAACCATAATATTTCACTTGAGTACTGATCTCGTCACCTTGTATAGTTTTCCCACATAATTTACACACATTTTCTTTGTGTCCAAAAGTATGGCTAACATTTTATTTTGCAATCTTCCCGGAAGTTTTAGTTAAATTCTGAACACTTGCTTGCAAGCTATGGTAGTTTTACTGTCAATGCAAAACACTACACACATCTCTTCCAATAATAGCAGAAGAAACATACACACGCACAATGTTTCCATTCCCAAATATCTCTATCAAGTGCTATTTGAGATTAGCAAAATGTTACATATCACAGAGTAGATGGGAATGGAGAGTGTTCTAAATCTTCCTCCTCTAATGCTTAGAGCACTGTTCTGTTTTATATATGAAGTTTTCCTTTACTGAATTTGAGACACAAAATGTAATGCTGCGCTGGTGGGAATACTGCTTATATAGAGTGAGGAAAACTAATTAAACTAGCAGAACACTTAGCTATTAAGGGTTTGATATGTGTACAGCCATATTGCGAAACACAGCTTAAGGGAATATTGATACACTTTTATCTTCTTCCTTTTAGGTTAAGAGAAGCTGATTTTACTTTACAAGTTGTATGTGTGTGTTTGTGTGTGTGTGTCAGTGTGTCTGTGTATCATTGTGACTGTGGTTATTTTACAGGAGCGCATTCCACACATTCATTGTGTTAATTGCAAGGATATAAAAAGGTGACAGTGTTAAAGTCTGCAACAATTAAGTTGACTGGATAAGCTCCAAGTAAAGAGGAATAAGAATAAAATAGCAATTTTAAACAA
>NW_012123754.1:27552-28693 GCF_000951035.1 Colobus angolensis palliatus
TTTTTTTTTTTTTTTCTTGCTTTCTTTATTAATGTTATTCATTATTGCTTCATTTTATGTTATAAGTGAAGTAAAAAAAAAATTCTAGCCAGAAACCTGCTGATTTGGGGTCTTGGTTTCCAAAACCCAAAACCCATTTCGGTAGTGCTTCAAACAGGGAAAACAATAATGACTCAATTGAATTGTAAGATGAGATTCTGTTCTGGACATTTTGAGTTCCTTGTGCCACCGACTGAACAGGCAGGGGGAAAAAAAAAAGAGTTAATCTACTGGCCAGAAAAAATGATCTTGATGACCATGAGGAAATTGAGTTGCTGCTACATAATGGGAGTAAAAGGTACTATATTTGGAAACCAGGGAATTATTTGTGGTCTCTTAATAGTTCCATGTCCAAGAGTAAAGATTAAGGCAAAACTATAACAACAACAACTAAGATGACCACAACAAAACCAAGATAATTGAAGACACAGATACTTTACTGATGAAGCTTTGAATTATGCTAATAGATTAAAAAAACAAACAAACAAACTGACAAACCAACCTGAACAGTAACAGTTCTGGCTCAGGGAAGGTGAAATATGGAATAAACAGTAAAAGAAGGAAGCCCTTGATATCAACTACACCCTGTGACAAACTTCAGAAATGAGAACTGTATTGATTTGATTTCCTCTCTGGTTATTATTTATATTTATTACATACTTCCGTGAAACAGCTGAAGTATTTAGTTATTTATATTATCTATTTTTTCTATAAATATTTGACATCAAGTTATGAAACATTAATTTTACCATTTAGTCTTTAGATAGAAGAGTACTCTGTGACTGAGCTTGTGGAGTAATCAATATAATTAACAATGGATAATGTCTGCTGGGATTCTGCATGTCCTCAGTTGGGGTAAGGGCAAGAACTTCTCTTAAAAATACTTGTATCTTTCAGTGGAAGTATAGAGCTGTTTCACTGAAGTACCGAAGTTCAAATGTGTGTGGAGGATGCATGGAGAAACTGAGGAGCCAAAGAGGTGTGTTCTGCCACTTATAAATCTCTTAAATCTAAACCTAGACACTTTCGCCTCCTCTACAAAAAAGGAGTTGAGCTTTGTAAATATTTGTTTCGTATGCTGTCTGGCTTTCGAGTATGATGA
>NW_012123754.1:30050-31599 GCF_000951035.1 Colobus angolensis palliatus
TTTTAGTAGCTGTGGGGACCTATTTTTCATTCATTGTCCATCTGTGTGACTCAGTTTGGGTATTTTCTACTGACAGTCCTTTGAGTTTTCTATTCTTCTGTTTTGGTGAGTGCCATTTGCTGTTAACTTCATCTGTATTTCAAATTAATTTTTCCCCTTATGTATTGAGAGTGATTTTTGATACTTTTATTCAAATTTATTATCTGGTACAATTTTGATTCTTTAATCTGTTTTGTGCATAGTGTATTATATTTTAAAAATACTAACCCTTATTATTTTAAAAACTTGTTCATCAGCTCCAACATCTTGATCTTCTCTGGGTCCTCTCTCTTAGTCCTTTTTAATTTTTTAAAATCTTTCTGATTATAGTCTATGTCTAGTAAATTTTCATAGTGCAATAACCATTGACTATAAAAGAAGTAGAATCCCCTCAAATGGTAATATCCTCTACCTGAAATTGTTTCTTTAATTGCCTATTAAGACAACAGATTGAGAGAACAATCACTTGAATCCAGTGTTGGATTTCAACCATTGTCATTAGGTTCAAGCCTTAAGTAAGCCTTAGTGATGCTGTTTTACTCGTGTTCTTCAAGCACTGTTTTAGTGGGCATTTGATTTAAAACTCACAAGATTCCTTTGTTTTCAGTCATAAAAGCCTGCAAAGAAATTGCCTCTTTCACTGAAAACTTTCTACAGTCTACCCGGTCTCTTATTGCAAGTTTTCAAAATCTGCAAAATCGTGATGGGGAGACTTGAAGGATGCTACAGTGTGGGTCCTCTTTTAATTTTCTTCTGTGAATGCTAAAATACTTCAAGACATCATCATCTAACTTTTGAAAAAAGAAAAAATAGCCTACTTCAACTTCCCACAAAGATCTAAAACACAGAAGGTATGAAGGAATACCTAGTTGTTGTTAGAAGTCCCTGAATTTTCAGATCTGTCATACGTCTCAGTGAAACTCCCAAAAACTGCTGGTTTCTCTGCTTCTTGGCAGCTTATGTTAGATCTGACATTCTGCTTGAAGCCCAAATTTTACCCTTCTTGAAGGGGAAAATAAAATTTAAAAATAACTGTTGGTTCTACAATCATCAGCTCATTAAGACATAGCTCTGTCCATCTGAACTTTTACATTATTTTGTTGCTTTAAATTTCTTTGATGATTTTGCTAGGGTATTAGTTATGTACGTTAAATATGTTCTACTTGTTCTAGTGATAGCATTGACTTGTAATGACTACTTCTTTCTTCCAAAAAGCCATAGAAAGAAAAGTATTAATATTTGTTTTTAAGGAGGAGTGAAGGAGTTATAAGTGGTGATAACTCAATACATGAGACCAGTATTAAATGATGTAACCACATTTTCTTTATAATGTATTTTAATGTAAGTCACAACTAGATCTTTTTTTTCTTCCTAATAATTGGTATGCCACTGTCACAGTCTTACTTCCTCTCATATAGACAGTAAACTAATTTTAATTCATTTTGAATTTTCATCAAAATCCTAGGTTAACTATTTTTCCTTAATGCTGAGTTTTTCTACTTAAGAAAAA
>NW_012123754.1:32653-33675 GCF_000951035.1 Colobus angolensis palliatus
TCTCAAACTCCTGAGCTCAAGCAATTCTCCCTATTCAGCCTTCCCAATGTGATAAGTTTCCAGGCGTGAGACACTGCGCCTGGCCCTCCTTTATTCATATTACTAATGTTTTTGTATGTATAGTTGAACAAAATGTTTACTTTTTAAAATTTTCCAATATACTTGTTTCCTATTTTCCTATTATCCTTGTCATTTCAAAATGGTCAAATTTACATGTTCTCAAACAGTTGAAAGGAAAGTATATTCTCTGTTTTGGAGGTGGACTACATTATAATTTTAATATTTGTGCCCTGAAACAAGATTGTTAAGGCCTTGTGTTCACATAGTATATCTCATATTTCTTCTTGTAGTTTCTATATATTTTAATTCATAGTTTCATGTTATTTATTAGTGAAAAGTGCTGGATCTTTGTTGTAGATTTCACCACTCATTATAAAGTGATTGAATTATCTTTGTCTCAAGGAAACTTATTATCCTGCTTCCTGTTTGTCCATTTGCTTAGTATATGTATCCTAATTTTTTTATAACTTCCAAACTATGTAGTAGATTTATGAAAGATCCATCTCTTATGTAAGATAAAAGTTGGGTTTTTCCCTATTGCCTAATCAATTATTTACATTTTTTCCGTTTTATGGTGGATTTTATCAAATTTTTGCATTGATACATCATCTTCATGTTTCAGCTATTAATTTTAGTGCACAATTTTATGTTTGGTGTTAGTTTTTCAATGTATTTTGTATTATAAAAACTGATAGATCTGCAGATGATATTTGCTTTTCTATTGATTACATTTTAATATTAGACAATATCCTTTAACTTTCATTACTTGTATTACAAGCTTTTAATTGCATTAATTCACCAATGTAAGAAATTAGTACATTTACACTGTTTTGTTTTATTGCTTTTGCTTTCATTTGTTTGTTTTTTGTGTGTGTGCCAATGCTTTAGCATAAGTACTTAAATAATTTTTCATTATTTCCAACAGAAATAAATTTGTATTGACTGCTCCCTTATTCTGAACA
>NW_012123755.1:0-2250 GCF_000951035.1 Colobus angolensis palliatus
CCCCGCGTGGTGCCCGCTGCAGCGCGGGTCGTGGGGCTGGGTTCCAGTTCCTGGGGCTCCGCGCCTCGCTCTGCGGGTCACTTTCGTGCCTCGCCCAGGACGCTGAACCCGCCTGGCTTCTAATTCCCGCCCGGGCAGCCCCCCCGAGTCTCCGGCGCCCTCCTTTCCATGCTCCCCCGCGCGTTCCTGGGGACCGCGCCTCTCTCCGCTCCTGCCCTCCGATCCTCTCCGCTCTCTCCCGCCTCTCTCTCTGCTACAATTCTAAGAACGTAGCTCACTCCTGAAACTTTTCTGTCTCCACTTCAGCAAGATCCCGGGCGCTGGAGGGGAAGGGAGTGCCCAGAGCTGTGACCTGCAGCCGAGGTCCCCCTGGGCAGTCCGAATAGAACAAAGGCCATTGCGGGGGACTGTGGCAGTGGTTACCAGATGAAATGAGTGACCCCTTTTAAAGCTACAGAGGCCATAACAGTCTTTCGCCCTCTCTGGTAATTCAAGAGCCTTCTGAATTGGGCTCCAAAAATCAACTTCAGCCTTGGACCAGAGAACATGTGCTAGAATAAGCCTGCCTCCAGGGGACTGCGCCGTCGCAATTGTTAGACAATTCCAGGGCATTCAGTGTGATGAAATGGAAGGCTTACCCCAGTCCCCAATTTTGTTCTTGGGTGGCTGGCTGTGTAAACATGTTTCCTGTCCGCATTTCTCCAGGAGGGCTATTTGCCGTATTAATTCTGGGGTTCATGGAGACACGCAGTCACACGTTGCTTTACCAGAGGGCTACGCTCTGAGAAACGAGGGGTAGCTTTGAGAAATGTGTCCTTCGGCGATTGTGTGACTGTGCGAACGTCATCGGGTGGATGGACCTGCAAAGAACTCAGTGGTGTAGGGTACTCCACACCGAGGACATGTGCTACAGGCGGGGCGCGGTGGCTCACATCTGTAATCCCAGCACTTTGGGTGGCCAAAGCGGGGGGCTCTCCTGAGCTCAGGAGTTCAAGACCAGCCTGGGCAACATGGCAAGACCCCGTCTCTACCAAAAATACAAAAAATTAACTGGGTGTGGTGGCACGGCCTATGGTCCTAGCTACTCAAGAGGCTGAGGTAGGAGAATTACTTGAGTCCTGGAGGCGGAGGTTGCAATGAATCGAAATCCAGATCGCACCACTGCACTCCAACCAGGGTGACAGAGAAAGACTCCGTCTCAAAAAAAACAAAAAACCGCCCAGGAATCGACAGGAATAACAGACGCCGGCCTAGAGAGAACAATCGAGATTAGGATTCCAGTGTGGACGTGAGGAGTCAGGTGTGGTCTGGAACCTCCAGGTCAGGACTGGGGATGCAGATGTGGATCCCAGGCACAGACACCCACCAAGAGGTGCGGGAGACACTTGAGACCACAGGAAAGAAGGGAAGGGAGGGGCCACCGGAGCTGAGCGAGAGAGAGGGGGACCGTGCCAGGGAGAAGAGGGTCAGAGAAGCCAGGCCGAGGAGAGCTCAGGAGTGGACTTGCATGAAGTGGAGGGAGGGAACCCAGACGCCTGTGCCCAGGCTTCTCTGACCAGAGAAATAAGCACATCGCAGAAACTATAAAGAACAAGTCACTTAACATAGTTATTTTAAAAAACATAATTACATACAAAGAACTGTAATCCTGTGTGGGGTATACAAGAAACGAGTTGATTTGATCCTACCACTGAGAGTTTACCAATATTTCATCCATGTTTACTTTGAGTCACAGTTGAGACTGTAAACCTAAACTTCCTTGGAATTAATGGCCTGGTTTATTGTCACATCTTCCTAGTTATTACAATAACATAAAACTAACAAAGTAAGAAAATCTTTGCAGATTCCTACATAAACGGGAAAAGAAGTGGCTCTAGCTAGATGGGGGGTTGGGGGTGCGCCCAATGTACATTTTTGAAAGACCATCCACTGTGTTCTCAAACGCAGTGTGCTCCTGTAAATGACTCAGAGGAAGGCTGTGGTCCCAGCCCAGATTCTGATCCCGTAGGCCTGGGACAGGCCGGGGAATCTACTTCTTACTGGGCACCTGCAGAAAATCTAGAGTTGGCATCCCAAGGAGCACACCTCGCCAGGCCTTAGAAGTTTACAGTCTTCAAAGTCAGGGTCCTGCATACTTGAATGACTACTCATTTTCAGGAAATGTCACTACAAAATTGTTAATAATTTTTTATAATTTTACATTGTCTGAAAATTTAGCACATTCTCTTGGGAAAAAAAAAAAAAAAAAAA
>NW_012123756.1:0-1314 GCF_000951035.1 Colobus angolensis palliatus
TTTTTTTTTGAGACGGAGTCTCGCTCTGTCACCCAGGCTGGAGTGCAGTGGCCGGATCTCAGCTCACTGCAAGCTCTGCCTCCCGGGTTTACGCCGTTCTCCTGCCTCAACCTCCCAAGTAGCTGGGACTACAGGCGTCCACCACTGTGCCTGGCTAGTTTTTTGTATATTTTTAGTAGAGACGGGGTTTCACCGTGTTAGCCAGGATGATCTCGATCTCCTGACCTCGTGATCCACCCGTCTCGGCCTCCCAAAGTGCTGGAATTACAGGCTTGAGCCACCGTGCCCGGCCTCTAAATGCATTTTTATGTACTGACAACTCCCAGATTTTTAATCTTTAACTTAGACCCCTTCTCTGAACTCCAGACTTGTATATTCAGCTGCCTACTTTACATCTTCATGTGATGGTCTAATAGGCGTCTCAGAATTAACTTGGCCAAAATAAAATTTTCGCTGTTTACAAACAAACCATCTCCTCTCTCAGTATTACTAAGTGGGTTTTCCACCCTTCAAGTTTTTCCAAATCTTGGAGTCACCCTTGGCCTCTCTCTTTATAAGTAAATATAAGATTACTGACTCACCTTCCAAGTCAGTAATCTTATATTTAGCTCATTATCTTGGCTGTTTTCAAGTGATCAGTCAGAGTAATCCTTTTAAAATGTAAGTGAAGATCACTGTAGTCAAATGGCCTCCCATTTCATCAGTGAAAAATACAGTCTTTTGCACTTGCCAGTTTCTCTGCCTGAAGTCTTCTTCCAGGTGTCTCCATGGCTTACCCTTTCTCTTCCTTCAGGTCGTTTCTAAAAAGGGAATGAGGCCTTTCATGACCGTCCTATTTACAAGTACACACCTAACCAGCGCCCACACTTATTTGCCCCTTGTTGGCTTTATTTTTCTCCATCGTACGTCACCATCTGGTGACAATGATACTAATTGCCTTTCTTTTTTTTTTTTCCTTCTTCTACCCTCCATGGTATCCAATGTCTTTCTTAAAGAATCAGTATTATTGAGTTATAACTTGTATAGAATAAAATGCATGCGTTTTAGGAATACAGTTGGGTGAATTTTGACAAATGTAACCACCCCAATCACGATAAAGAACATTTTCATCACTCTAAAAACTTTCTTGATTCTTTCAACTCAATCCTCTCCTTCCTTAATCCTGGCTCCAAGCTGCTGCTAATCTGATTTCTATGACTGTAGATTAATTTTTTCTGTTTTAGAACTTTATGTAGATGCAATATATAAATGGAGTCATTATAGTATGTACTTTTTTTTTTTTTTTTTGAGGCGGAGTCTCGCTCTGTCGCCCGG
>NW_012123757.1:0-1184 GCF_000951035.1 Colobus angolensis palliatus
TGGATTTTATCAATGTCACTATTGCAGTTTTTATATTATATGGTAGTTTTACAAGATGTTGCTATTGAGGGAACTGGGTAAAGGGTACATGGGATCTCTCTGTATTATTCATTACAACTGCATGCAAATCTGTAATTTCCTCAATTTAAAATGTATTTAAAATATTTTGAGATGTTTAAAATGTACATATCATTTATATATAAATATTTTAAATGATATATATTTATATCATTTAAATATCTAAATATATATCATTTAATATATTTTGAAATATGTAAACACACACACACACTCACCACAAGTATTGACATAGCCTTTTTAAAAACATAGTATATAACTTTCTTCTTATCTCTCTGGCTTAATCTCCCAGCATTCTCTGCCCAAAATTTTTCACCATATTAACACAGAGTTGCTTGTGATTTTCTCACACATATCAAGCTATTTTCCATTATAGTATTTTGTTTATGCTGTTATCATAGAGTACCCACTCTGTACCATTAGCTCTTACCTGACCTGCCTAATTTTCATCAGTTAAGACTCTTTCCTTTACATTGTTCATCTTTATGTTTTGGTAGTGCTGTCTACACTGCTAACACATTAACTGTAGGTTTGTTTTACTGTCTTTCCTTCTATACCATCAATTCCTAGAAGATGAGGCACTATTATACACCTTTTATTTCCGGTTTCCATTATGCTTCCTGGCAAATAAATCCTCTATGCATGTTTAACTTGAGCAAATCAATGTGCTATCACAGGTAGCTTAGAAATCAGCATTAATAAATCTAATACTATTAACTTCTACTGTATTACTAGACCAGAACACATATTTGAAATTTTAAGAAGATGATTGACTATCCTAATACAGTATTTTTTAAAATTCTTTATAACAGGAACAGTAACAATTAAGAACTTAACCAATTTTATCCTGGGATAAAATTAGTCTACTGATTATCACAAATCACATATTAAGATGTTCTGCCCAGATGATGTTTAGATTTGGAGAATGCATCATCTGAGAAAGCTGATGTTTTCCTCCAAATATATAGGAATAAATGTTTAAAAAATAAGTAAAGCGGGCCGGTCACAGTGGCTCAAGCCTGTAATCCCAGCACTTTGGGAGGCCGAGACAGGTGGATCACGAGGTCAGGAGATCAAGACCATCCTGGCTAACATGGTGAAACCCC
>NW_012123758.1:0-6892 GCF_000951035.1 Colobus angolensis palliatus
TGACCTCGTGATTCGCCCGCCCTCGGTCTCCCAAAGTGCTGGGATTACAGGCGTGAGCCACTGCGCCCAGCCGGAATAAGGAATTTCTAATCTCCTTTCGAGGTCAAAGCTCCTCTTCTTCAGCCATGATGCAGTTGTGCCTCTGTTCGAGACCATCCTGGGCAACATGGCGAAACCCCGTCTCTACTAAACATACAAAAAATTAACTGGGAGTGGTAGCGGACACTGTAATCCCAGCAACTTGGGAAGCTGAGGCAGGAGAATCGCTTGAACCCGGGAGATGGAGGTTCCGGTGAGCTGAGATCGCGCCATTGCACTCCAGCCTGGGCAACAAGAGCAAAACTCTGTCTCAAAAAAAAAAAAAAAAAAATTCCTTATTGCGTGGGAGGCACTTGTGTGCCTTGCTACTCCAAATGCGGCCAGCAACCCCAACCTCCGCTAGGACATTTGTTAGAAATGCACAATCTTGTGTTCATCCTAGGCTGGCTGCAGTTTTACAGGACATGTGGTCTTCATGTAGGTTAAAATTTGAGATGCACTGCTCTAGTTCCTGGGCCACTTGGCCACTGCTGTAAAATGGACGTGGAACTCCACCCATCTAGAAGAGATTGCTTCCTTTTCTTAGCAAGGAGAGCAGGAACTAGAAGATAAGGAACTTCCACTTTTTGGTTTAGGTCAGCATTTCTCAGCATTGGTCACTCATTAAAATCACCCAAAGACCAATTCAAGCAGAAGCTCTGATGGTGGGAATGAGGACTGGTAGATGTTAAACGTTTCCCATGTGCTTGTACTGTGTGGCCAGATGTGAAAACCACTAATCTAGGCCTTCGGCTGCAGGGATAAAGGGGAAGGAATTTCGATGGAGAATTTCCTACAAGGCCATAGGACCAGATCTCTGTCTAAAACGGAAGAACAGTTGTGTCTGAAGTCTTCTCTCTACATTGATGTAATAACCACTATCGATAGGTGGCTGTGGAGGTGTAGGGAATTCAAGATCAAGGCTGTTCCTCTTTAACTCTTTGAGGATCGCTTGCTCTGTGGCTAGTCCAACTCTCCTCATCTTGTGTGAGATGAAAGCCGTGTAAAGAATATGGAGCCTTTAAAGGAAAGACCTCTGAGCAATAGGTGTCCTTATTTATTTATTTATTTAAGATGGATTCTCACTCTGTAGCCAAAGCTGGAGTGCAATGGCGCAATCACAGCTCACTGCAACCTCCGCCTCCCAGGTTCAATCAGTTCTCCTGCCTCAGCCTCCTGAGTAGCTGGGATTACAGGCGCACACCACCACACCGGGCTAATTTTTGTATTTTTAGTAGAGACAGGGGTTTCACCATATTAATCAGGCTGGTCTCAAAACTCCTGACCTCAGACAATCCACCCACCTCGGCCTCCCAAAGTGCTGGAATTATAGACGTGCGCCACCACACCCAGACTGATATTTTTAGTATCCAGACAAATCTGAGGCAACAGTTTCCTGAGGGAAGGCAGGGCACGAACAGAAGTGAGTATCAGAGAGCAGTGAGCCTCTGTGCATCTTATTCCTGGATCTGTTTCAACATCAAGCTTCTTGTTTTGTGGATTAAAAAAATGTGTATGTGACAAAGGACTTAAGGACCGATACAACAGGTGTAAATTACTCTGTAAGTTTTGAGGGGGAGAAGGTGTCACATTTCTAGTTTTGTCTAAATCACATAAAACCTGGCTCCGGGTCTCTGCTCACCAAGGTCCCTGAGGAGCCCAATGACAGCCACCTGACAGGCCTGCTCTGCAGTGCCGGGGATTCCACACACTATAATAATATAGGAAGAGAGGAGGCTGTGAGGCATCTGTCGCCACTGATCACACTGCTCTGCTACAAATGCAGGGGTCAGGTGCTGTTCCTTCAATGTCCTTTCTGGCATCTCTGCTTCCAGTGACACCGGAGACATGCCTCACAACACATTTTTCCCTCACTTGGATCAGTACTGTGTCCCAAGGCCCCTCCCTTGGCCCCCTGAAGTCACTGAATTTAGCGTCCAGGCTCTCCCTAGGTGCCCCCACACAATGTCTCCAAGGTCCTGCTGTCCTGGAGTGATGTCTGAGAGTAGACTGCAGCCGTCATCCCTGCTCCAGCCTGAAACCTGTGCCCTCATCTTGCAGCATGGGATCCAGGCCCCTGGTAACAAGTCAGTCCTTCTTCTTTGCCCTCAGAGGACAAAAGTCTCCATTCTCTTTGCCACTAAACGTGCTGTCCAATATGGTGGCCACGAGTGTCGTGTGACTATTCTTGGAGCAGCTGACATGTATCCAGTTCAAATTGCAACATGCTACAAGTGTGAGATCTACACCATATTCTGGGGACTTGGTACAAAGGAAACGTAAAATATTTCAATAATAGTTTTTATATCACAAACATGTTGAAATAATATTTTTAGACTATTGGGTTGAATAAACATTATGAAAATTAATTTCACATGTTTCATTTTATGCTTTCAAGTGCTTACTAGAAATTTTAAAGTTCACACGTGGTTCGCATTATATTTATTTTGGACAGCACTGCTCTCTGCCCAATGCCTTTCACCCGACCTCAGAATGAAAAGCTAGGGGAACAGTAGGGAGCATGTGCAGAGAAGCCCCCTCCCATCCATCAGGCCTGAAGTGCAAGCAGGCCTGTTCCTGTTCCTGCCTCACTCTTCCTGGAAAGCCTGGATCTCTGCCTCTGAGCACCTTGCTGCCCTGGTCTGTTGTGAGCATGTCAAGGAGGGAAACAGGGTTACTACATTGTGAGCCAATGTCTTGGTCTTACTTTTTCTTAATGTTCTCTCTGGATTTACAGATGAGGGGGCCAAAGCCCAGAAAGGATAAGCAACTTACTTCAAGACACACAGATTGAGTTACAAGAGGGTGACGCATCCACGGCTCTTGCCATCACACCACAGTGTCCACTGCAGTCCCAACAGCAAGAGAAAGCGGCAGGCAGAGTCAGACAGGAAAGAAGTGCCGATGACAAAGGGTGACCACACAACCCCGACTTTTGAGAATGCTACTGGGATGACGGGAGGTATCTGTGGCCCGTGATGTGAGTTTAACACCCCAGCCCCATCCTAATCTTGAATTCCTTGTCCTTCCCTTATATTTTTCAGACCCTCAATATTTAAGTCTTATTTTTATAAAAGATATTTTGGTGATGGTAGCGTGGGGTTTTGTTTATTTATTTAATTTATTTTATATGTATGTGTGTGTGTATATATATACACACACACATATACATATATATACATATATACATACATACACACACATATATGTGTGTGTATATATAGTTGAAAACTGCTTAAAATCCCTTGTGAAACAAGGCAGAGTAAAACCAAACCAGTACACACAAATTTCAATAATTTCTGTTGTGGCCCCTTTGGTGTTGTCTCATGAAGTGCCCCAGAAAGAAGGCTGAGAAGGAGTGAGGTCTCTCACACAGCACACAGAGGCACACAGCCGGGGAATGGTTCTTGCCCAGGAGGATGGATACCTGTCTTTCAATAAAATACAGACTAGCCTCAGGGGGCAAGGTGGTGAGAGCCCTTGGTGGACCTGCAGAGATGTGGAAAGACACAGGATCAAGTTAAAATCCCTGCAAGCTCCCATTACCACTTAAGTTTCTTCCTCTACTCTCCTCCTCCTTGGGGGATAACATTGCTTTTCTGCTTCAGAAACTCTAGGAGAAGAGGATTGTATTTCTTGGTGGAGTTTCACGAAGACTTGGATCTACCTTTACCCTCGTTCTTATCTGCATCCAACAATAGAGATTTTGCAAACAGCCCCGATGTCTTTTAAGACTGTAATGGAGATCCATGGAAACTCCTGCTTGCTTCCTTCCTTCCTCACTACCACCACAGCACAGGAGATGCAGGAGGCCATGGGCCCCCAGACCCCTCCCGTGTTCACTGGAGTGGAGAGTCCCATCATGGAACAGTGCATGATGTTTGATTAGAGAGAGCTGATTTTTACTGTATTTGCCCTTCATTAAGAATTTTGCAGGACAATGGGTTGAATGGGTGTTCATGGAAGGCAGATAAATGATCTAATGAAAACTTAGTTATTTCATCTTTTAAAAGGCTACAGAGTCATGTTCATGGTGGCCTTTTTTTTTTTTTTTTTTTGAGCATCTACTTTGTGCCAGGAATTGGGCTCAGCCATTGTCTTGCATGACAGCTTTCTTTGTTAGAGTGTGTATTTCATGTGTGGCTTGCTTCGCTCTGCTGAGACCAGATGTCAGTCAGCCAGGGTAGACCCCTCTCTTGACAGGAATGAGCATCATGTTTTGTGGAACAGCTGCCCTCCAGGGAAGCCAGGTCTGCATCTTATATAATGGATTTGGTGTGTGAAATTTGCCAGGAGTTGATTTTGGAAGTCAGGGATGAAAGTCGGGGATGGAGAGGGCAGGATTGCCACTCACAAGAGTGAAAGAATAATTTAAAAATCTGAATGTGAGAAGGAAGAGGGTGAGAAGGGAGAAAAAAAATAGAGAAGTCAGCAAGAGCCTTGGCAGGGGGTGAAGTCTGCAGTGAAAATCCCATGGAGCCAAAATGGCCAAAGGATATTTTAAAGACAAAAATGTTCTAATGTTCAATTTCAAATGGTTTGTTTTTCCATGATGTGAACCCATTCTCCATCTCCCTCAGGCTCCCTTCCAAATATTCAATCAGGTGTCCGATCCTCATGCACTTGAAAATGCTTTTTGTGAGCTGTTTTGCTGTCATTATTATAATGTGGAAATTAAAGAAGGGTTTGAATTCCACATCTGGATCTAGATGAGGCAGAACCCTGTTTCAGCAGAAGCAGCACCTTAGACATAGATTTGGCTGCAATAATGTAACTATCCCCCAGTTTTGAAAATAATATTGGTGGAAAGCTCTGGATCGTCATAGATCATGAAGTACAGGTTCCAATCTTATCAAGATTTCAAGAATATGGAAGATTCCAGCAGACATTTCTGTCTACATGTTATTTTCTTTTTCTCTCTTTCTCTTTCTGTCTCCCTTTCCCCTCCTCTCTCTCATCTTAAGCTTGTATACAGAAATCCACATGTAAAGCTACAGGTAGGTTAAGGAAGATTTTATAAAAACTCCCTCTAGGGAGTTTTCCCACCAAGAGGCCAGGGAACGGTTGGCATAAGACAGGAGTAGGTGGGGAACACACACTCTGTTCCTTTAATAAGACAAAGGGTGAGGCTGGACGCGGTGGCTTACGCCTGTAATCCCAGCACTTTGGGAGGCCAAAGTGGGCAGATCACCTGAGGTCAGGAGTTCGAGACCAGCCTGGCCAACATGGCAAAAACTTGTCTCTACAAAAATACAAAAATTAGCCGGGTGCAGTGGCGCATGTCTGTAGTCCCAACTACTCCAGAGGTGGACGCAGGAGAATCATTTGAACCCAGGAGGCAGAGGTTGCAGTGAGCCGAGATCATGCCACTGCAATCCAGTCTGGGTGACAGAGCAAGACTCCATCTCAAAAAAACTACAACAAAACAAATTAAAAAAAAGAACAAGACAAAGAGTGAGTTTTCTATTACATACTCAATTTCTGGTAGGAAGCCCCTACAGGAGATGTAGCAACAAGTAAGTTAGTATGTATGCGCAATGTACATACATACTTTATCTCAATTTCACAAAAAAATTGTATTCAATCTTAAGTAGACCATGACCAGCAAAGAAGTTGATATTAGACTTCAGCTCAGGATTAGTCATGTAAATCTTTCAACAGTTCCATCTATCACATCTCATGCCAGGGGTTATTCAGTGTCTTTTACTACTCATATAGATTGTCTTTACCAATATGTTCCTTTGCATTCAGCCCTGTTAACCCCTGGGTTCCCATTGCATTTCACTGCATCCCAGCCTTAGAAATGCACCGTTATCTTTATGCCCGTGTTAGCATCTAATCTGGCCATATATATTTCAGGCGTTCCTGGCTGTGCTTGAGTGATCAGT
The DNA here is from genome assembly GCF_000951035.1 of Colobus angolensis palliatus. NCBI lineage: Eukaryota > Metazoa > Chordata > Mammalia > Primates > Cercopithecidae > Colobus > Colobus angolensis. The sequence continues at coordinate 5,967 of NW_012123758.1, forward strand.
GTGTCTACCAGAAGCTTCCTGATAAAATACTGCCTTCTCTGCTATAGCAGACTTATAGTTTACTTTTAAAATAACTCACTTGAAATTTAATAGGCGGTTTTAAAGCTACATCTGATTTAAGCCCCATAAGTTCTAGTTTTTAAGAACATACTTGACATGCCAACCTGGGGTTTTCTGAGCTGTTGAGTGGAAACACAGGCTTGCCATTGTATTGTGCATTGTGGCTGTGTTCACTGTGGATATGAAAACAAAACCAAAAAAGCAAACCTGGGCTGGCCTGTTAATAAACTTGGTGATGATACTGGATAAACAACCAGAGAATGCCTAAAACTAGGGACGAAATCTTTCAGTTTACAGATGAGGTGTTTAAATGGTTCTCTCAGAAAAGAAGGGGAAGAAAATGCAAATCCTTTAAGATATAAGTTTATTATAGTCAGTGATTTTTTCTCTTTCTTTTTTTTTTTTTTTTTTTGAGACAGAATCTGGCCCTGTTGCCTAGGCTGGTGTGCAATGGCGTGATCTCAGCTCGCTGCAACCTCTGCCTCCCAGGTTCAAGTGATTCTCCTGCCCCAGTCTCCTGAGTAGCTGGGATTACAGGTACGCACCACCACGCCCAGCTAATTTTTGTGTTTTCTGTAGAAATGGGGCTTGGCCCTGTTGCCTAGGCTGGTGTGCAATGGCGTGATCTCAGCTCGCTGCAACCTCTGCCTCCCAGGTTCAAGTGATTCTCCTGCCCCAGTCTCCTGAGTAGCTGGGATTACAGGTACGCACCACCACGCCCAGCTAATTTTTTGTATTTTTAGTAGAGATGAGGTTTCAGCACATTGGCTAGGCTGGTCTCAAAATCCTGACCTTGTGATCTACCCGTCTCAGCCTCCCAAAGTGCTGGGATTACAGGCGTGAGCCACCACACTCCGACTATAGTC
>NW_012123759.1:0-1378 GCF_000951035.1 Colobus angolensis palliatus
CCTCCGCCTCCTCGGTTCAAGCGATTCTCCTACCTCAGCCTCCCAAGTAGCTGAGATTACAGGCGCCCGCAACCACACCTGGCTAATTTCTGTATTTTTAATAGAGACGGGGTTTCGCCATGTTGGCCAGGCTGATCTCAAACTCCTGGCTTCATAATCTGCCCGCCTCAGCCTCCCAAAATGTTGGGATTACAGGCATGAGCCTCCGCACCTGGCAAGATTTTTGGTTTTAAAAATATTAAGATAACAGGAGAAGCAGCTTCTGCTGACCAAGAGGCAGCAGACGAGTTCCCAGATGCCATTTAGAAAATCATTGATGAGGCCAGGCGTGGTGGCTCATGCCTGTAATCCCAGCACTTTGGGAGGCCAAGGCAGACAGATTACCTGAGGTCGGGAGTATGAGACCAGCCTAACCAACATGGTGAAACCCCGCCTCTACTAAAAATACAAAAGTTAGCAGGGCGTGGTGGCATGCACCTATAACCCAGCTTACTCGGGAGGCTGAAGCAAGAGAATCGCTTGAACCCGGGAGGTAGAGGTTGCATTGAGCCGAGATTGCACCACTGCACTCCGGCCTGGGTGACAGAGTGAGACTCAATTAAAGAAAAAAGAAAGAAAGGAAAGGAAAGGGAAGGAAGGAAGGAAGGAAGGAAGGAAGAAAGAAAGAAAGAAAGAAAGAATCACTGAGGGGCAAGGATATCTGCCTGAGCAGGTTTTTAATGCAGGTGAAAGTGCCCTATTCTGAAGAAAAAAAAAAAAGCCACAAATCACATTTACTAGTAAGGAAGAGAAGTGAGTACCAGGATTTTTAAGGCAGGAAGGGATAGGCTAACTCTCCTGTTTGTGTAAATGCAGTTGAGTTTATGATCAGAACTGCCCTTATCTTTCTTTTTTTTGAGATGGAGTTTAGCTCTTGTCACCCAGGCTGGAGTGCAACCGCGCGATCTCAGCTCACCGCAACCTCCGCCTCCCAGGTTCAAGTGATTCTCCTGTCTCAGCCTCCTGAGTAGCTGGGATTACAGGCATGCACCACCATACCCGGCTAATTTTTTTGTATTTTTAGTAGAGATGGGGTTTCACCATGTTAGCCAGGATGGTCTCGATCTCCTGACCTTGTGATCCGCCCGCCTCAACTGCCAAAGTGCTGGGATTACAGGCGTGAGCCACTGTGCCCAGCCTATATAGTTTGTTAATAGTATACAGCAAATTATTAATAAGGATTACTCCCTACAGGTGGTCAGAAAACAACTTATACTTTTTACTTCATAAGATCTTTGTTTAGATTTATTTTCTTTTTCTTTTCTTTTTGCAATAAGCAATAATAAGCAATACTAAGCAAAGGTCTCTTCCATTATTGATTTTTTTCTTCATATATTTT
>NW_012123760.1:0-1491 GCF_000951035.1 Colobus angolensis palliatus
TTTGTATTTTTAGTAGAGACAGGGTTTCACCATGCTGGCCAGGCTGATCTCGAACTCCTGACTTCAGGTGATCCACTCACCTCAGCCTCCCAAAGTGTTGGGATTACAGGTGTGAGCCACCATGCCTGGAAGAGAGAGAGGTATTAAATAGAATTGTAACTGCCCAAAGGGTTCACCTTGCCTGCTGCCTAGACAGAGCCAATTCATCAAGACAGGGGAATTACAATAGAGGAAGAAGAATTCACGCAGAGCAAGCTGTGCAGGAGACCCGAGTTTTATTATTACTCAAATCAGTTTCCCCTAGCATTCAGGAACGGAGCTTTTAAGGATAACTTGGTGGGTTGGGGTAAGCCAGTGTGCCAGGAGTGCTGATTGATCAGAGATTAAATCATAGGGAGTCGAAGCTCTCTTCTTGTGCTGAGTCAGTTCCTGGGAGGGGACCACAAGATCAGATGAGTCAGTTTATTGAGCTGATCCATCAAGTGCAGGATCTGCAAAATATCTCAGGCACTGATCTTAGGAGCAGTTTAGGGAGGGTCAGAATCTTGTAGCCTCCAGTAGCATGACTCCTAAACCATAATTTTTAATCTTGTGGCTAATGTTAGTCCTACAAAGGCAATCTAGTCCCCAGGCAAGAAGGAGGTCTGCTTTGGGAAAGGGCTGTTACCATCTTTGTTTAAACTATAAACTAAGTTTCTCCCAAAGTTAGTTCAGCCTACGCCCAGGAATGAACAAGGACAGCTTGGAGGTCAGAAGCAAGATGGAGTCAGTTAAGTTAGATCTCTTTCATTGTCTCAGTCACAATTTTGCAAAGGTGGTTTCGGAATTCCATAGACAAATACAATAATGCTTGATAATACATTTCAGCCCAGCATCCCAACACATACATGGTACATACAGCACTTTCTCATGTTGGATGTTGCAATGTTCTCCTGGAACAACTCTGGGTCACTGTGACCCACCATTTGGGAAGCTCAATTCTGATTTCTCATGTTCATTGCAGTATGTGCAACATATGACAGATCAGCCTTAATGGAATCCAGCCCTCTCCTAAACAGAAAACATGTCTCTGTGTCATGATGAACATGTAAATTTTAAGAATTAAAATCTTTTAGGCCAGGCGCAGTGGCTCACTCCTGTAATCTCAGCACTTTAGGAGGCTGAGGTGGGCTGATCACTTGAGGTCAGGAGTTCAAGACCAGCCTGGCCAACATGGTAAAACCCTGTCTCTACTAAAAATACAAAAATTATTCAGGGGTGGTGGTGTGCACCTGTAATTCCAGCTACTTGGGAGGCTGAGGCAGGAAAATAGTTTGAATCTGGGAGGTAGAGATTGCAGTGAGCTGAGATTGCGCCACTGCATTCCAGCCTGGGCAACAGAGCCAGACTCTATCTCAAAAAAAAAAAAAAAAAAGTTTCAGTGCTGCATCAAAGGAAAAAAAGAGGGAATGAAAGCCAGTTTGCACACTTTACCTATAGGAGGGGAATACT
>NW_012123761.1:0-1868 GCF_000951035.1 Colobus angolensis palliatus
TTTATTTTAGCCTAATGATACACATTCAGACTTTTGATTTCCATAAATGTAAAATAATAAATTTCTGTTGTTATCAGCTACTGTTTATGGTAACTTGATAACCTTTTACATATATGGATGATCAGAATTTTACGAAAGCATAGAAGGGAGAGCTCTGCTTTGATGCAGGTGAACATTGGCCTGAATTGAAGTTATTCATGAGTAGAAATTTTCTATCATTTTTAGGTATGATTTTATCGAGAGTTCCACAAATACAAGCCTCATTGTACATCATATGTTGAAGGATTTAGATTCAAGCGGTAATAATGTATGTATATTTTTTTGTATTTTTGAAACAGTATCTCTCTATGCTACCCAGGTTGGAGTGCCATGACGGGATCACAGCTTACTGCAGCCTCGACCTCGTGGGATCAAACAATCTTCCCACCTCAACCTCCTGAGTATTTGGGACCACAGGCATGCACCACCACATTTGGCTCAGTTTCTTTCTCTTTCTCTTTTTCTTTTTTTCTTTTTTTTGTAAAGATAGGGTCTCGCTATCTTTCCCAGGCTAGTCTCGAACTCCTGGCCTCAGATAATCCTACTGTCTTGGCTCCTCAAAGTGCTGGGATTACAGGTGTGAGCCATTGCATCCAACCAACAATTTATATGTGGATAATTTGTGTAAATCATGTATCTTCTGGTCTTCAGTGGCACATAATGTTATGATTAAACTACAAGGACATAAAAGCCATTTGAGCACATCTTTTAAAACATGTTTAAACAAACATTATGATTTAAAAAACTCTGCCAAGAACTGTCACAAGAAGCAAGAAATGAACACTTTTTAATACCAGATGTAAAGTGGCTTCTCCTAGCGTAAAGTCAAATTGCATTAGTGACCCAGTCCTGTGACAGCTTGCACCCTGGAGATTATCTCTTCAAAGTGCAGAGACAGACTGAAAACATTAATGATATGTTTGTTTGAGAATCAGCTTAAACGTCTGCATATGAAATACTGAAATAATGTTTCTTAGCAGAGTCATATTTTTGCATTTGTTAAGACAATATAGTAGAGAATACTAATTTTATTTTGAATTTCTCATTAGTATTTCCATCTTTCAGGGCACCACATACAGTTTTGACAGGAAAGTAGGAGCAGAAATTCAGCCTGAGGTCCACTTACTAAACTGGGGCTGGCATGGGGCTATACCTGCCCCATATGGAGGAAAGAGTGTCAACTTGTCAAGTCAGGCACTTTGCAGGGCTTTATCCATCCAGAAAGGACATCTTTTCCTCGACTGCACAAAGGTTTTCTATGGACTGGTGACAGATCAGCATGTGATAGAACAGACCACTATTCAAAACATAAAACCAAATATAACATCTTTGGCTAAAATACTATCTAAATATCATAAGTTTACAATCATTCCTTTGCATGGTTTGAAGCGGTGGTACTAATGGTGATCACATTTTGGATTTATTGATAACGTAGAAATTTGCCTGAAATGTGTTGACAGGTATTATCTTATTTTGCTTATATAAGTACACAGGCCAAGTTAATATGAGTAAATATCTAGCAATGTCCAAGATTTGTAACTTCTATCTTAGTATCATTATGCAATTCAAAAATGTTTTTCTGTGTTCTGTACCTACTGAAAGGTATGACTTGCTGCAATCCTTTCTCGGTAAGCTATGAAGGGGAAACTGAGTGAATAGTAGTTATTTAGTACCAAGGACTTGAAGAATAAAAAATACTTCTGCATATTTAAATGCTGAAGTAGATATTTTAGTATCAGAAGAAGATGTTCATTATACATTGTTATGTGAAATACATAGATTACAAAAAATAATTTTATATAACCTAATGCGTAGTCTTTTGTGGGGAG
>NW_012123762.1:0-2023 GCF_000951035.1 Colobus angolensis palliatus
GTTCTATTTTGGTGTATTTTGAGATTTTGTTTCAAGATTTAGAACTCCTTTTAGCAGTTCTTAAAGTGCTGGTTTGGTAGTGGCAAATTCAGCATGTTTGTGTGAAAAAGACTGTTTTTCATTCATTTATGAAGCTTAGTTTTGCTGGATACAAATTCTTGACTGGCAATTATTTTGTTTGAGGAGGCTAAAGATAGGACCCCAATCCCTTATAGCTTGTAGGATTTCTGCTGAGAAATCTGCCGTTAATCTGCTAGGTTTTCCTTTTTAGGTTACCTGATGCTTTTGCCTCACAGCTCTTAAAATTCTTTCCTTCATCTTAACTTCAGATAACCTGATGATTATGTGCCTGTGTGATGATCTTTTTCTGTGATAAATGTCCCAGGTGTTCTTTGAGCTTTTTGTATTTGGATGTCTAGATCTCTAGCAAGGCCAAGGAAGCTTTCCTCGAGTATTTCCTCAAGTAAGTTTTCTAAACATTTAGACTTCTCTACTTCCTCAGGAAGAGCAATTATTCTTAGGTTTGGCCACTTAACCCCAAATTTCTTGGAGGCTTATTTATTTATTTTTTTTGAGATGGAGTCTTGCTCTGTTGCCCAGGCTGGAGTGCAGTGGTGCAATCTTGGCTCACTACAACCTCTGCCTCCCAGGTTCAAGTGATTCTTCTGCCTCAGCCTCTCGAATAGCTGGGACTACAGGCATGCACCACCACGCCCAGCTAATTTTTTTGTATTTTTAGTTGAGAGAGGGATTCACCATGTTCACCAGGCTGGTCTCAAACTCCTGACCTCAAGTGATCCAACTGCCTCGGCCTCCCAAAGTGCTGGGATCACAGGCATGAGCTACCATACCCAGCCCTGCTTTGTTCATTTTTCTCATTTTTTTTTTTTGTCTTGCTCTGATTGGGTTAATTCAAAAGCCTTGTCTTCAAGCTCTGAAGTTCTTTCTTCTACTTGTTCTAGTCTATTGCTGACATTTTGCAGTGCATTTTTTATTTTTCTAAGTGTCTTTTATTTCCAGAAGTTATGGTGGTTTTTTCTGTATAATATCTATTTCTCTGGAGCATTTTTCATCCATATCCTGTATTAAACAATGTTTTTTTCAAAGTTAGTTTTCACCTTTCTGTGGTTTCTCCTTTTCACCTTTGTATGGTTTCTCCTTGAGCAGTTCAATAATCAACCTTCTGAATTCTTTATCTGGCAATTAAGAAATTTCCTTTTGGTTTGGAGCCACTGAGAGCCATTCTTCTTGGTTTGGATCCATTGCTGGGGAGCTAGTGTGATATTTTGGGGAAATCATAGAAACTGTTTTGTCATATTACCAAAATTACTTTTCTGGTTCCTTCTCATTTGGGCAGACTATTTCAGTAGAAAATCTGCTGTTCAGATTTTATTATCCCATGAGGTGATCCCTTGATGTGATGTGCTCCTCCTTCCCCTAGGAATGGGGCTTTGTGAGAGCTGGACTGCAGTGATTGTTATTGCTATTCTAGGTCTAGACACCTAGCAGGGGTACCAGGCTCTAGGCTGGTGCTGGGGAATGTCTGCAAAGAGTCCTGTGATGTGATCCGTCTTCAGGTCTCCCAGGTGTGGATATCAGGACCTGCTCTGGTGGAGGTGACAGGGGAGTGAAGTAGACTGAGAGTCCTGTCCTTGGTGGTAGATATTTTTAGTGTGCTGGCTTTCTTGAATGCTGGTTATGCTAGCAGTGAAGTTGTCATGTGGACAGATTCAGGACCTCTGGTTAGCCAGGATGTTGCAGGCAGTGGAATTAGCTGTTGTTTTCTCCTTCCCTGGAGTAGGATTATTCTTTTATGAGTTGCTGTAATGTCCTGAGTTTGTTGGCCTCCAGCCAGGAGGCGGCATTTTTAAGAGAGTGCCAGGTATGATGGTAGAAGGGGATATAAGCTTGCCCTAAGTTGACCAGGATAAGTATTCAGGTTTCTCAGCTGATGGGTGGGGCCATAAAGCTCCCAACAGTTTATGTCTTTTGTGATTGGCTACCAGGGCAGGTAAAGAAATAC
>NW_012123763.1:0-1403 GCF_000951035.1 Colobus angolensis palliatus
GCCAGGATGGTCTCGATCTCCTGACCTCGTGATCCGCCTGTCTCGGCCTCCCAAAGTGCTGGGATTACAGGCTTGAGCCACCGCGCCCGGCCCATTCATACCTTTTTTTAGTAGAAAGATGGTCTGTTTGCTCGCTCAGCTTCTGTTCTCCCTGCTTCAAATAGCAACACGGTGTTTCCATTATTTCTTGGAAGACTCCTTTTGAGTTGTCAGACTCCCTGTTGAGATCGGAGCGGGAAAAGACCACTCTAACTCAGACTAATTAGCATGTACATTTTTGTGGGTCACAGTGATTAGTTCAAAGGTGAGCGTGTGATCATGTTAGTCTAATGAGAGTAAATTCTGAGATTTTTGATAGAGCTCCTGGGAAGAAATTTTTACTCTGTGTATTTTTGAACTAGTATACTGTTATTAGTCGATTTTTGCACTGCTTTAAGGAACTCCCCGAGACTAGGTAATTTATAAAGAAAGGAGGTTTAATTGACTCACAGTTCTGCATGGTTAGGGAGGCCTCAGAAAATTTACAAACTTGGCAGAAGGTGAAAGGGAAGCAAGACACATCTTACATGGTGGCAGGAGAGAAGCTGGAGGTTGAGGGGAACTGCCACACACCTTTTTTTTTTCTTAAGTGGAGTCTCACTCTGTAGCCCAGGCTGGAGTGTGCAGTGGCGCAATCTCAGCTCACTGCAGCCTCTGCCTCCTGGGTCCTGATTCAAGCAATTCTCCTGCCTTAGCCTCCTGAGTAGCTGGGATTACAGACACGTGCCACCATGCCCAGCTAATTTATTTTTATTTTTATTTTTAGTAGAGATGTGGTTTCACCACGTTGCCCAGGCTGGTCTTGAACTCCTGACCTTGTGATTCGCCCACCTCAGTTTCCCAAAGTGCTGGGATTACAGGCATGAGCCACCACGCCTGGCCTGCCACACCCTTTTAAACCATCAGATCTCATGAGAACTCACTCATTATCACCTGCTGTGCTAAACTATTTGAATACTTTCTTCACTCAATCCCTCCCAGAAATATTGTGCATGTAATAGGGGAAGAATTAAAACTCAGAGAGTTTGGCTAGCTAAAGTCACACAGCTGTGAGACTTGAACTCAGATATGACTTCGAAGCCAGTCCTCACCACCAAAGCCTTCAGGTGTTTGATTAAATCCTTATAATAGTTGGCAAACTCTCATGTAGGACATCCTGTGTGCCAGGAACTGTTGTAAACACTTGACCCATAAACTCATTTTATCCTCACAAAAACCCTTATAAGCGGCCGGGTGTGGTGGCTCACCCCTGTAATCCCAGCACTTTGGGAGGCCGAGGCGGGCGGATCACAAGGTCAGGAGATCGAGACCATCCTGGCTAACATGGTGAAACCCTGTCTCTACTAAAAATAAAAAAATTAGCC
>NW_012123764.1:0-3703 GCF_000951035.1 Colobus angolensis palliatus
AGACTCTGTCTCAAAAACAAAACAAAACAAAAGGGCTGAGAATTCAAGATGGTCACTCTTGGTTCCTGGATTAGGAGTGGGCTGAGTTGTGCCCTCTGGCTGCCCAGCAGATACCCCTGGGGTAGGAATGACTGTCACCATGCTCCAACCCAAGGTCCCATGAGGTGAGCTACTGATCTTGGTCATCCTTTGCACCTGTGCCCAGGCCTCCTCCAGGGGCAGAAGGCAGCGGTGGCCATGGATGGTGGTGGAAAGGGGAGGATGAGTAGGGCCTGGTGTGCCAGGGACAGAGCAGCAGGTGGCCAGGATCCTGTCCCAGGGAAGCAGGCAGGTGGTGGGACCATGTGTGAGCTAAGGCTCCAAGCCCTCAGTGGGTGGTCCTTGGTCCCACTGAACCCCCCTACAAAATGCAACTTCAGAGATAAAATTTTTAAGAATTTCTTTTCTTTTTTGAGACAGAGTCTTGCTCTGTTGCCCAGTCTGGAGTGCAGTGGCACAATCTCAGCTCACTGCAACCTCCACCTCCCTGGTTCAAGTGATTCTCCTGCCTCAGCCTCCCTGAGTAGCTGGGATTACAGGCATGTACCACCACGCTTGGCTAATTTTTGTATTTTTAGTAGACATGGGATTTTACCATATTGGCCAGGCCGGTCTCAAACTCTTGACTTTGAGTGATCTGCCCACCTTGGCCTCCAAAAGTGCTGGGATTACAGGTGTGGGCCACTACGCCTGGCCAAGAATTTCAAAACGGGGACTTCAGAGCATAACACTGAAGAGTAGGGGTCCTCTGAGCATAGGGGTATGGGCTGCTGTCTGGTCCACAGCTGTGGAGCCGGCCTGTCCTACGTCCACTGTAACAAGAGAGGGTGGATGCCGATATGGAATGGGCAGGAATTTTACAGGATCCTCTGGAAGTGAAGACTGAGCGCCAATACAGAGGGAGAGGATGGGGATTGGGGAAGGAGCTTGAGGAAGAGTCCAGAGCCTAAAGTTGGATGCATGAATGCACCTGCGTGTTCATTTCCCATTGCTTCTCTGACAAATTTCCACAAGTTTAGTGGCCTAAAACTGAAATTAATGATCTTGCAATTCCAGAGGTCAGAAGTCTGAAACTGGTCTCACTGAGCTCAGAATCAGGGTCTCAGCAAGGCTGTGTTCATTCAGGAAACTCTAGGGAAGTCTGTTCCTTGACTTTTCCAGTTTCAAGTGGTCACCTGTATTCCTTGGCCCATGGCCCTTTCCTCCATCTTCAAGGCCAGAAGCATAATATCTTGAAATCTCTCTCTGACTTGGCTTCTCCTGCATCTCTCACTTATGAAGACCCTTGAGAGTATTTTGGGTCTGTCTGGATAATTTAGGATAATCTTCCTCTACATCTCAGGGTCAGTTGATAAGCAACCTTGCTTCCATCTGCAACCTTAATCCCCCCTTGCCATGTAATGTAACATGTTCACAGGTTCCGGGGATTGGGACATGGACATCTTGAGGGGTTCATTATTGTACCTACTACAATTTTTAAGGCTGCTTTATGACTGCAAAAGAAAACTCACAGTGGTTTAAAGAAAAGCACACTTACAGTTTATTTAAGAATTTAAGGTTGGTTTGATCACTTGGTGATGTAATCAAAGATCCAGGCAGGCCTTTTTCTTCTTCCACTGTGCCATATTCAAAATGCCTCCTTTCATCTCCAGGCTTGTCTCCTCATGATTGCAAGGTGGCTGCCAAAGCACCATCCAAAGCAGAAAGGAAGGTGGAAAAGGGGCCTTCTCCTCCATGCTGCTCTTTTTGATTAGGAAGGAGAATTGCTGGCTTGCTCTGTGGTTCCATGGCAAAGAAGAAGGTCAGGTAGCCCACCTATGTTGACCAACTCAAGCAAATTTGCTGCTAGAAATCAGGAAATCATGGATGGTGGTGGAAGGGGGAGGATGAGTAGGGCCTCGTGTGCCCAGGGCAGAGCAGCAGGTGGCCAAGATCCTGTCCCAGTAAATGCCAGTTCCTGGGTGGGATCACGCTAAGGTGGGTCATCAGTATACAGGAGTGATGGGTCAGGGTGGCCAGAATCAGAGGTCAGTCTATCGCTGGGATCAAAGATCTGTCTGTGGTGAGGGTCAGGGGTCAGCATGTGGCTGGGACCAGCCTGCAACCAAGATCATGAGTAAGTCAGTAACATGGGTCAGAAGTCAGTTTCTGGCTTGAATCAGAGCTATTCTGTGGCGGAGGACAGGAGGTGGACTGTGGCCAGGATCAGAAGTCAGTCTGTGGCTGGGTCAGGGGTCATTCTGTGGTTGGAGTCAGATATCATAATGGAGTTGGGATCAATCAGTTTAGTCTTTTCTCTCTGCATCTCTGCTTCTCTCTGTCTCATTCTCCTTTGCTGTAAAGACCTGTTGGAAGCTCAGCAACTTGGGTCCATGGAGAAGAGAGAAGTTGAGTCTGGGCAAGGTCCTATAAGTCCCAGTACGGAAGAACATACGGGAAAAAGAGAAAAAGTCTCTAGAAAAATGTCAGGAATATAAATATAAATATATAGATATAGATATGATGAGAAATGAATGATATAAAACCACAATTATGCAAACACCGACTCTGCATGTAAACAACACACAGAAGTGGCACAAACAGATGCAAACACAAGTGGGTTGAATGATGGGATTGGGACAATTTTTTGTCCTGGATTACAGTTGCTCCATTCTGCCCTTTTTGTAATAAAGTCAAATTAAATTTAGAATGTCATTATTTCCTCTAATTATGTTTTATACCCTCACCTCCCACAAAATCCACAGGCCTATTCAGTGTAATATTAAGGATAATATTAGCAGACCAGGTACAGTGGCCCTTATCTGTAATCCTAGCACTTTGGGAGGCTGAGGTGGATGGATCGCTTGAACCCTAGGGGTTTGGGACTAGCCTAGGCAACATAGTGATTCCCTGTCTCTACAAAAAAATTGTTTTTTAATTAGACAGGATTGATGATGGTGTGTGCCCCTGTGGTCGCAGCGACTTGAGAGCCTGAGGTGGGAGAATCACATGAGCCCAGGTGTTCAAGGCTACAGTGAGCCAGGATTGAGCCACTGCACTCCAGCCTGGGTGACAGAGAAAGATTCTGTCTCAAAAAAAAAAAAAAAAAAAAAAAAGAAAAGAAAGAAAAGAAAAAGAAAAAGAGACTGGACAGGAGCAAACAGCCAGTGTCAGAGAACCAAGAGGGGTCGAGTTTCAGGAGTGAGGGAGAGGCTAGTGCCACAGAGTGGTATGGATTGAAACTGAGACTTGGCTTGGATGGTGGAGTAGTTTCGTAGCAGAGTCGGGCCGACTCTGCACAGAGAGGGTTGAGGAGTGGGTGCAGAGGAAGGAAGTGGAGCCCAAGAGAGGAGACAGCTTTTGAACACAAGCACTGTGGCTGGGGGAGAGGAGGCGAGAGAGAGAAATAGGAGGCGGGGGCGGAGGGAAGCTTGGGCTGTTTGAAGATGGAAAGACTTGAGTAGATGTGCATGGCGATGAGGAAAGGCCAGCAGAGGGAGGCAGGTGAAGACACAGGGGAGTGATGGTGTTTTAGGGTCCAGAGGGAGAAGAGAGCTCAGACTGGGAGAGTGGGAATGACCCCATATCAGGAACGGCTACATCATTGGAGGGGCACTGTGCAAAATAAAAATGCAGCTCTTCTTATTCAAAAAGGGCTGATAATTCGGCCAGGCACGGTAGCTCA
>NW_012123765.1:0-1988 GCF_000951035.1 Colobus angolensis palliatus
GTTATACCTCTCTTCTCATACAGCATCGGGGAAACCCTTTTGGAGAAACAGGTACCAAGTGATATTCGGGAGCATGTTGATGCCGATGGTGAAAAGGAAAATAGCCTCAGACAAAACCTGGAAAGAAGCTTTCTAAGAAACTACTCTGTGATGTGTTTACATATCACATAGATAAAGCTTTCTTTATGTTACGCACCTTGGAAACTGTATTGGACGGATCCACGAAGGGGCATTCAGGAGCAGATTCAGGACTACAGAGAAAATGAAAATATCTTCAGATAAAAACTGAAAAGAAGCTTTCTGTGAATCTGCTTTTTGCTATGTTTATTCATCTCACATAGATGAAGCTTTCTTTACATTACACAGCTTGGAAACTCCCTCGTGGATGGATCCGTGAAGGGATATTTGGGATCACATTCGGGCCTATGGTGAAATAGGAAATATAGTCAGATAAAAAGTGAAGAGAAGATTTCTGAGAAACTGCTTGGTGATGTGTGCATTCCACTCAGGGAGTTATAACTTTCTTCTCATAAGGCAGGGTTTGATCACTGTTCCTGTAAAACCAAAAGAGTGATATTCGGAGCACATTGAAGATTACGGCAAAATGGGAAATGTCGTCCAATAAAAAACAGAAAGAAGCACTCCAAGAAACTGCTCTCTGACATGTCCATTCTTTTCACAGGGTTAAAGCGTACTCTACATTTCCCAGTTTGAAAGTCGGTCTTTGAGGGTTCTGCGAAGAGACAGTGTGTGGTAACCGGAGGCCTGCATCGAGCAAGGAAATGTCTTCCGTCGAAAATTGGAGAGAAGCTTCTGCGCAACGCTTTTGTGATGTTTGTATTCATCTCATAGAGTTAAATCATTCTTTGTACTGAGCAGTTTGAAATCACTATTTCTGTGCAACCTGAGAAAGGACATTTGGAGACGCTCTTTAGAATATCCTGAAAAAGAAATAACCTCAGATAGAAACCAGAAGGAAGCTTTCTGTGAAAATTCTCTATGTCACGTGAATTCTGCTCACACATTTATGTTTCTCTTTTCATTGATCTGTATCATAACACTCTTTTTGTTTAGTCTGCGAAGGGATATTCAGGGGCGCGTTGAGGCTTAAGGTGAGAAAGTAAACATTTTCAGATAGAAACTTTCTGTGGAGCTGCTTTGTGACATGTGTATTCCACTGAGAGAAATATCCCTTTCTTCTCCTAGAGGGTTCTGGAACCCCTTATGGAGAAAACGCTATCAAGGGACATTCGGGAGTCTAGGGACTGCTATGGTGCAAAAGGAACTATCCTCAGAAGAAACTGGAAAGGAGATTTCTGTGAAACTGCTTTGTGTTAGATATATTTATTCATCTCACATAGTTAAAACTTTTCTTATATTACGCAGTTTGGAAACACAGTAATGCACGGATACACGAAGGGACATTTGGCAGCAAATTAAGGCTTATGGAGAAGAGGAGATATCTTCAGATAAAAACTGGATAGAAGCTTTCTGAGAAACTATCCTTAGATGGATGCATTCCACTCAGGGATTTATACCTCCATTCCCACAAGGCAGTGATTGGACACTGTTCCTGTGAAACCAAAAAGGTGATATTTTGGAGGACATTGAGGACTATGGTTAATAGTGAAATATACTGAAATAAAATCGAGGATGAAGCGTTCCAAGAATCTGCTCTGTGATGTGTGCATTCACTTCACAGAGTTAATGTTTAATCTATGTTGCCCAGTTTCAAAACACTGTCTTTAAAGAATCTGTGAAGGGATATTTAGTGAAGCCCGGAGGCTTGTGGTGAGCACAGAAACGTGTTCTGATGAAACCTGCACAGAAATTTTCTATGCAACTGCTTTGTTATGTGTGTATTCGTATCATAGAGTTAAACCATTCTTTGGATTGAGCAGCTTGAAATCACTATTTTTGTGGAATCTCAGGAAGGACATTTGGCAATGATCCTTTGAATATGGAGAAAGAAATATCCTCAGGTAAAA
>NW_012123765.1:2038-2460 GCF_000951035.1 Colobus angolensis palliatus
TTGAGCAGCTTGAAATCACTATTTTTGTGGAATCTCAGGAAGGACATTTGGCAATGATCCTTTGAATATGGAGAAAGAAATATCCTCAGGTAAAATCGAGAGGAAGATTTCTGTGAAACTGCCCTCTGTCGTCTTAATTCCTCTCCCTCAGTTAAGCCTCTCCTTTCATTCAGCAGTTTTCTAACCCTGTGTGTGTTTAGTGTGTGATGGGATACTAAGGAGCACGTTGATGCTAATGGTGAAAAAGGAAATATGTTCTGACCGAAACTGGAGAGAAGCTTTCTGAGGAACTGCTTTGTGACGTTTGCATTCCACTCACAGTGTTATATCTGTCTTGCCATACAGCATCAGGGAAACCCTTTTGGAGAAACAGGTACCAAGTGATATTCGGGAGCATGTTGATGCCAATGGTGAAAAGGGAA
>NW_012123765.1:2510-5394 GCF_000951035.1 Colobus angolensis palliatus
GAAACCCTTTTGGAGAAACAGGTACCAAGTGATATTCGGGAGCATGTTGATGCCAATGGTGAAAAGGGAAATAGCCTCAGACAAAAACTGGAAAGAAGCTCTCTAGGGAACTACTCTGTGATATGTGTAATCATCTCATATAAATAAAGCTTTCTTTACATTATGCAGCTTGGAACCCATCATGAACGGACCCATGAAGGGACCTTCGGGAGCTCATTCAGGACTATGGTGAAAAAGGAAATATTTTCAGATAAAAACTGGAAAGAAGCTTTCTGTGAATCTGCTTTTTGCTATATTTATTCTACTCCCATAGACAAAGTTTGGAAACACCTCATGGATGGATCTGCGAAGGGATACTTCGGATCACATTCAGGCCTGTGGTGAAATAGGAAATATAGTCATATAAAAACTGGAGAGAAGCTTTCTGAGAAACTGCTTGGTGATGTGAGCATTCCACTCAGGGAGTTATAACAATCTTCTCATAAGGAACAGTTTGAACAATGTTCCTGTGAAACCAAAAGAGTGATATTCGGAGCACATTGAAGACTATGGCAAAAAGTGAAATGTCGTCTAATAAAAAACAGAAAGAAGCACTCGAAGAAATTGCTCTCAGATATATCCATTCCTTTCACAGGGTTAAAGCTTACTCTACATTTCTCATTTTGAAAGTTGGGCTTTGAGGGTTCTGCGAAGGGATAGTAAGTGGCAACCGGAGGCCTGTGTCGAGCAAGAAAATCTCCTCCGTCGGAAATTGGAGAGAAGCTTTCTGTGCAACTCTTTTGTGATATTTGTATTCATCTCATAGAGTTAAATCATTCTTTGTATTGAGCAGTTTGAAATCACTGTGTTTGTGGAATCTCAGAAAGGATATTTGGATATGCTCTTTAGAATATCGTGAAAAAGAAATAAACTCAGAGAGAAAACAGAAGGAATCTTTCTGTGTATCTGCTCTATATCACGTGAATTGTGCTCACACAGTTAAGCTTCTCTTTTCATTGAGCAGTATCATAACACTGTTTTTGTTTAGTCTGTGAAGGGATATTCAGGAGCGCTTTGAGGCTTAACGTGAGAAAGGAAACATTTTCAGACAGAAAATGGAGAGAAGCTTTCTATGGAGCTGTTTGTGATTTGTGCATTCCACTCAGAGAAATATACCTTTCTTCTCCTAGAGGGTTCCGGAATCCCTTTTGGAGAAAAAGCTATCAAGGGACATTCGGAAGTATTGGGATGGCTATGGTGAAAAAGGAAATATCCTCAGACAACAACTTGAAAGATTTCTGGGAAACTGCTTTGTGTTAGGTATATTTATTCATCTTGCATAGTTAAAACTTTTCTTATATTACGCAGTGTGGAAACTCCATCAAGGACTGTTCTGCGAAGGGACATTCAAGAGCACATTCAGTCCTACGGTGAAAGAGGAGATATCTTCAGATCAAAACTGGATAGAAGCTTTCTGAGAAACCAGTTTGTGATGTATGCATTTCACTCAGGGAGTTATACCTCTTTTCTCACAAGGAAATGTTTGAACACTGTTCCTGTAAAACCGAAAAAGTGATATTTCGGAGCACATTGAGGACTATGGCGAATAGTGAAATATAGTGAAATGAAATTGAGGAAAAAGCGTTCTAAGAATCTGCTCTCTGATATGTGCATTCACTTCACAGAGTTTATGCTTACTCTAAGTTGCCCAGTTTCGAAACTCTGTCTTTGAAGTATCTGTGAAGGGATATTTAGTTACGCATGGAGGCTTGTGGTGAGCAAGGAAACGTCTTCCGATGAAACCTGCAGAGAAACTTTCTGAGCAACTGCTTTGTGATGTGTGTATTCGTCTCATAGAGTTAAACCATTGTTTGGAAAGAGCAGCTTGAAATCACTGTTTTTGTGGAATCTGAGGAAGGATACTTGGGAACAATCCTTAGAACATTTAGAAAGAGATATCCTCACGTAAAATCCAGAAGGAAGCTTTCTGTGAAACTGCTCTGTGTCACCTTAATTCCTCTCACTTAGTTAAGCCTCTCTTATCATTGAGCAGTTTTCTAACCCTGTGTATGTTTAGGGTGTCAAGGGATATTCGGGAGCACTTTGATTCTTACAGTGAAAAAGGAAATATGTTCAGTTTGATACTGGAGAGAATCTTTGCGACGAACTGCTTTGTGATGTGTGCATTCCACTCACCATGTTATACCTCTCTTCTCATACAGCATCTGGGAAACACTTTTGTAGAAACATGCACCAACTGATACTCGGGAGCATGTTCATTCTGATGGTGAAAAGGGAAATAGGCACAGACAAAAACTGGAAACAAGCTTTCTAAGAAGCTACTCTGTGACATGTGTAATGACCTCACATAGATAAAACTTTCTTTACATTACGCAGCTTGGAAACTGTCATGGACAGATCCAGGAAGGGACTTTCGAGAGCACTTTCAGGACTATGGAGAAAAAGGAAATATCTTCAGATAAAAACTGAAAAGAAGCTTTCTGTGAATCTGCTTTTTGCTATATTTATTCATCTCACATAGATATAGCTTTCTTTACATTACACAGCTTGGAAACTAACTTGTGGATGGATCTGCGAAGGGATATTTGGGATCACATTCAGGCCAATGGTGAAATAGGAAATATAGTCAGATGAAAACTGGAGAGAAGCATTCTGAGAAACTGCTTGGTGATGTGAGCATTCCACTCAAAGTGTTATAACATTCTTCTCATAAGGCACAGTTTGAACACTGTACCTGTAAAACCAAAAGAGTGATATTCGGAGTACATTAAAGATTATGGCAAAAGTGAAATGTCGTCTAATATAAAACAGAAAGAAGCACTCGAATAAACTGCTCTCTGACATGTCCATTCTTTTCACAGGGTTAAAGCATACTCTACATTTC
>NW_012123765.1:5444-12050 GCF_000951035.1 Colobus angolensis palliatus
CGTACTCTACATTTCCCAGTTTGAAAGTCGGTCTTTGAGGGTTCTGCGAAGAGACAGTGTGTGGTAACCGGAGGCCTGCATCGAGCAAGGAAATGTCTTCCATCGAAAATTGGAGAGAAGCTTCTGCGCAACGCTTTTGTGATGTTTGTATTCATCTCATACAGTCAAATAATTCTTTTGTTTGAGCAGTTTGAAAGCACTGTTTCTGTGGAACCTGAGAAGGGGATTTTGGAAATGCTCTTTAGAATATCCTGTAAAAGAAATAATCTCAGAGAGAGAGAGAAACAAGAAGGAATCTTTCTGTGAAACTGCTCTGTGTCACGTAAATTTCACTCGCACAGTTACGCTTCTCTTTTCATTGAGCTGTATCATAACTCTGTTTTTGTTTAGTCTGCGCAGGAATATTCTGGAGGGCTTTGAGGCTTACGGGGAGAAAGGAAACGTCTTCAGATAGAAAGTGGAGAAAAGCTTTCTGAGGAGCTGCTTTGTGACGTGTGCATTCCACTCACAGGAATACACCTTTCTTCTCCAAGAGGATTCCAAAATCCCTTTTGGAGAAAAAGCTACCAAGAGACATTCAGGAGTATAGCGATGGCTATGGTGAAAAAGGAAGCATCCTCAGACAAAAACCGGAAAGAAGATTTCCGTGAAACTGCTTGGTGTTAGATATATTTATTCGTCTTCTATAGTTAAAACTTTAATTATATTATGCAGTTTAAAAAGACCATCATGCACTGATCCATGAAGGGACATTCGGCAGCACATGCATGCCTATCGTGAAAGAGGAGATATCTTCCGATAAAAACTGGATAGAATCTTTCTGAGAAACTGCTTTGTGATGTATGCATTCCACTTAGGATGTTTTACCTCTTTTCTCCCAATGCAGTTTTTGAACACTGTTCCTGTGATACCGAAAAAGTGATATTTCAGAACGCATTGAGGACTATGGCGAATAGTGAAATATACTGAATTAAAATAGAGGAAGAAGCGTTTCAAGAATCTGCTCTCTGATATGTGCATTCATGTCAGACAGTTAATGCTTACTCTATGTTGCTCAGTTTTGAATCTTTGTCTTTGAAGGATCTGTGAAGGGATATTTAGTGACGCCCAGGGGCTTGTGGTGAGCGAGGAGACGTCTTCCGATGAAACCTGCCAAGAAACATTCTGAGCAACTGTTTCGCAATGTGTGCATTCGTCTCATAGAGTTAAACCATTCTTTGGATTGATCAGCTTAAAATCATTGTTTTTGTGGAATCTGAGGAACGGTATTTGGGAACGAAACTTACAATATGGAGAAAGAAATATCCTCAGGTAATATCCAGAAGGAAGCTTGCTGTGAAACTGCTCTGTGTTGTCTTAATTTCTCTCTCTCAGGTAAGCCTCTCTTTTCATTGAGCAGTTTTCTAGGCCTGTGTATGTTTAGCGTGTGATGGGATATTCGGGAGCACTTTGATGAATGGTGAAAAAGGAAATATTTTCAGACCGAAACTGAAAAGAAGCTTTCGAAGGACCTGCTTTGTGACATGTGCATTCCAGTCACAGTGTTTTACCTCTCTTCTCATACAGCGTCGGGGAAAGTCTTTTGGAGAAACAGGTACCAAGTGATATTCGGGAGCATGTTGATGCTGATGGTGAAAAGGGGAATAGCCTCAGACAAAAACTGGAAAGAAGATTTCTGTGAAACTGCCTTTTGTTAGATATATTCATTCATCTCTCATAGTTAAAACTCAAATAGTGTTACGCAGTTTGGAAACTCTGTCATGAACATATCCACAAAGGGAAATTCGTGAGCACGTCCATGATGGAAATATCCTCAGACAAAACTGGAAAGAAGATTCCTCTGAAACTGCTTTGTGTCAGAAGGAAGCTTTCTGTGAAACTGCTCTGTGACACGTGAATTCTGCTCACACATTTAAGCTTCTCTTTTCATTGAGCAGTATCATAACACTGTTTTTGTTCAGTCAGAGAAGGGATATTCAGGAGCACTTTGAGATGCATGATGTGAAAGGAACGTCTTCAGATAAAAACTGGAGAGAAGCTTTCTGAGGAGCTGCTTTGTGAAGTGTGCATTCGACTCACAGAAATATACCTTTCTTCTCCTAGAGGATTCCAGAATACCTTTCGGAGAAAAAGCTACCAAGAGACATTCGAGAGCATAGGGATGGCTCAGGTGAAGATGGAAATCTCCTCAGACAAAAAGTGGAAAGAAAATTTCTGTGAAACTCCTTTGGGTTAGATACATTTATTAATCTTGCAGAGTTAGAACGTTTCTTATATTGCACAGTTTCAAAACAGCTTCATTCACAGATCGGTGAAGGGACACTCACGAGCACATTCAGGCCTATGGTGGAAGAGCAGATATCTTCAGATAAAAACTGGATAGAAGCTTTCTGAGAAACTGTTTTGTGATGTATGCATTCCACTCATGGAGTTATACCTCTTTTCTCACAAGGCAGTTTTTGAACACTGTTCCTGTGAATCCGAAAATGTGATATTTCGGAGGGCATTGAGGACTATGGTGAATAGTGAAATATGCTGAAATAAAATCGAGGAAGAAGCATTCCAAGAATCTACTCTCTGAAATGTGCATTCACTTCACAGAGTTAATGCTTACTCTATGTTGCTCAGTTTTAAAACTCTGTCTTTGAGGAATCTGTCAAGGGATATTTTGTGATGCCTGGAGGCTTGTGGTGAGCGAGGAAACGTCTTCCAATGAAACCTGCATAGAAACGTTCTGAGCAACTGTTTGCAATGCGTGTATTTGACTCATAGAGTTCAACCATTATTTGGATTGAGCAGGTTGAAATCAGTTTTTCCGGCATCTGAGGAAGGATATTTGGTAATGACCCTTAGAATATGGAGAAAGAAATATCATCAGGTAAATCAAGAAGGAACCTTTCTGCAAAACTACACTGTGTCACTGGAAATTCTCTCAGTCAGTATAAGCCTCTGTTTTAATTAAGCAGTTTTCTTACCCTGTGTATGTTTAGCATGTGATGGGATACTCGGGAGCTTTTGAGACTTACCGTGAAAAAGGAAATATGTTCAGATGGAAATCAGAGAGAAGCTTTCGGAGGAATGGCTTTGTGACGTGTGCATTCCACTCATAGTGTTATACCTCTCTTCTCATACAGCGTCGGGGAAACTCTTCTGGAGAAACAGGTACCAAGTGATATTCGGGAGCATGTTTATTCCGATGGTGAAAAGGGAAATAGCTTCAGACAAAAACCGGAAAGACGCTTTCTAGAAAATTACTCTGTGATATGTGTAATCATCTCACATAGATAAAGCTTTCTTTACATTACACAGCTGGGAACCTATCATGGACCGTCCACGAAGGGAACTTTGGGAGTACAATCAGCACTATGGTGAAAAAGGAAATATCTTCAGATAAAAACTGGAAAGAAGCTTTATGTGAATCTGATTTTTGCTATGTTTATTCGTCTCACAGAGATGAAGCTTTCTTTACATTACGCAGTTTGGAAACTGTCTCGTGGATGGATCCGCAAAGGGATATATGGGATCACTTTAGGGCCTATTGTGAAATAACAAATAGAGTCAGATAAAAACTGGAGGGAAGATTTCTGAGAAACTGCTTGGTGATGCGTACATTCCACACAGAGAGTGATAACTTTCTTCTCATAAGGCACAGTTTGAATGTGGTGCCTGTAAAACCAAAAAAGTGATATTTGGAGCACACTGAAGACTATGGCAAAAAGTGAAATGTCATCCAATAAAAACAGAAAGAAGCATTCGAAGAAACTGCTCTCTGACATGTCCATTCTTTTCACAGGATTAAAGCTTACTCTACGTTTCCCAGTTTGAAAGTCGGTCTTTGAGGGTTCTGCGAAGGGATCGTAAGTGGCGACCGGAGGCCTGTGTGAGGCAGAGAAATCTCTTCCATCAAAAATTGGAGAGAAGCTTTTGGCGCAACTCTTTTGTGATGTTTGTATTGATATCATAGATTTAAATCATTCTTTGGATACAGCAGTTTGAAATCACTGTTTCTGTGGAATCTGAGAAAGGACATTTGGAAACATTCTTTAGAATATCCTGGAAAAGAAATAACCTCAGAGAGAAACCGGAAGGAAGCTTTCTGTGAATCTGCTCTGTGTCACGTGAATTCCAGTCACACAGTTAAGCTTCTCTTTTCATTGATCTGTATCACAACACTGTTTTTGTTTAGTCTGCGAGTGATATTCTGGAGGGCTTTGAGGCTTACGGGGAGAAAGGAAATGTCTTAAGATAGAGACTGGAGAGAAGCTTTCTGAGGAGCTGCTTTGTGACGTGTGCATTCCGCTCACAGAAATATAACTTTCTTCTAGAGGATTCCGGAATCCCTTTTGTATAAAAAGCTACCAAGAGATATTCGGGAGTGGATTATTGTGAAAAAGGCAATATCCACAGACAGAAACTGGAAGAAAGGTTTCTGTGTAACTACTTTGTGTTAGATATATTTATTTGTCTCACATCGTTAAAACTTTAGTTATATTACGCAGTTGGAAACTCCATCATGCACATATCCATGAAAGGAAATTCGGGAGCACATTCAGGCCTACGGTGAAAGACGAGATGTATTCAGATAAAAACTGGATAGAAGCTTTCTTAGAAACTTCTTTGTGATTTATGCATTCCACTCCGGGAGTTATACCCCTTTTCTCACAAGGCAGTGTTTGAACACTGTTCCTGTGAAACCAAAAAAGTGATATTTCGGAACGCATTGAGGACTATGGCGAATAGTGAAACATACTGAAATAAAATCGAGGAAGAAGTGTTCCAAGAATCTGCTCTCTGATACGTGCATTCACTTCACAGAGGTAATGCTTTCTCTATGTTGCCCAGTTTCGAAACTCTTCTGATATTTAGGGACGCCCGGAGGCTTGTGGTGAGCGAGGAAACGTCTTCCAATGAAATCTGCAGAGAAAAGTTCTGAGCAACTGCTTTGCAATGTGTGTATTCGTCTCCTAGAGTTAATCCATTATTTGGATTCAGCAGCTTGAAATCACTGTTTTTGTGGAATCTGAGGAAGGACATTTGGGAACGATTCTTAGAATATGGAGAAAGAAACATCCTCAGGTAAAATCTAGAAGGAAGCTTTCTGTGAAACCGCTCTGTGTCGTGTTAATTCCCCTCACTCAGAAAAGCCTCTCTTTTCATTGGGCAGTTTTCCAGCCCTGTGTATGGTTAGCGTGTGGTGGGATATTCGAGAGCACTTTGAGACTAATGGTGAAAAAGGAAATATGTTCAGACTGAAACTGGAGAGAAGCTTTCCGAGGAACTGCTTTGTGACGTTTGCATTCCAGTCACAGTGTTATACCTCTCTTCTCATACAGCGTTGAGGAAACCCTTTTGAAGAAACAGGTACCAAGTGATATTCGGGAGCATGTTGATGCCGATGGTGAAAAGGGAAATAGCCTAAGACAAAAATTGTAAAGAAGCTTTCTAGGAAACTACTCTGTGATACGTGTAATCATCTCACATAGATAAAGCTTTCTTTACATTATGCAGCTTGGAATCTGTCATGGACGGATCTACGAAGGGACCTTCATTAGCATTCAGGACTATGTTGAAAAAGGAAATATCTTCAGATAATAACTGGAAAGGAGCTTTCTGTGAATCTGCTTTTTGGTATGTTTATTCATCTCACATAGATGAAGCCTTCTTTACATTACACAGTTTGAAATCTCCCTCATGGATGGATCCGCAAAGGGATATATGGGATCACATTCAGGCCTATTGTGAAATAACAAATATAGTCAGATAAAAACTGGAGGGAAGACTTCTGTGAAACTGCTTTGTGATGTGTGCATTCCACTCAGGGCATTATAACTTTCTTCTCATAACGCACAGTTTCAACACTGTTCCAGTGAAAACAAAAGAGTGAAATTCTAGCGCTTTGAAGACTATAGCAAAAAGTGAAATGGCTTCCAATAAAAAACAGAAAGAAGCACTCGAAGAAACTGTTCTCATTAGTGCATTATTTTCACAAGGTTAAAGCTTACTCTGTATTTCCCAGTTTGAAAGGTGTTGTTTGAGGGTTCCACGCAGGGATAGTAGGTGACGACCCGAGGACTGTGTGAGGCAAGGTATTGTCTTCCATCGAAAATCGGATGAAGCTTTCTGTGCACCTCTTTTTTGATGTTTGTATTCATCTCATAGAGTTAAATCATTCTTTGGATTGAGTAATTTGAAAATACTGTTTATGTGGAATTTGAGAAAGGAAATTTGGAAAGGCTCTTTAGAATATCCTGAAAAAGAAACAACCTGAAAGAGAAACCAGAAGGAAACTTTCTGTGAAACTGCTCTGTGTCACGTGAATTCCGCTCACACAGTTATGCTTCTCTTTTCATTGAGCTGTATCATAACACTGTTTTTGTTTAGTCTGCAAAGGGATATTCCTGAACACTTCGAGGGTTATGGTGAATAAGGAAACATATTTAGACAGAAACTGGAGAGAAGCTTTCTGTGGAGCTGCCTTGTGACATATGCATTCCACTCACAGAAATGTACCTTTCATATCATAGAGGACTCCAGAATTCCTTTAGGAGAAAATGCTACCAAGAGACATTCGGTAGTGTAGGGACTGATATGGTGAAAAAGGAAATA
>NW_012123765.1:12100-12812 GCF_000951035.1 Colobus angolensis palliatus
TGATATGGTGAAAAAGGAAATATCCTCAGACAAAGACTGGAAAGATTTCTGTGGAACTGCTTTGTGTTACATATACTTATTCATCTTGCAGAGTTAAACCTTTTCTTATATTTCACAGTTTGGAAACTCCGTCATGCACAGATCCGCAATGGGACATCCAGGAGCACATTCCGTCCTACAGTGAAAGAGGAGATATCTTCACATAAAAACTGGATAGAAGCTTTTGAGAAACTATTTTTTGATGTATGCATTCCACTCAGGGAGTTATACCTCTTTTTCACACAGCAGTGTTAGAACACTGTTCTGGTGAAACCAATAAAATGATATTCGGGGAATATTGAGGACTATGGCGAATAGAGAAATACACTGAAAGAAAACCGAGGAAGCAGCGTTCCAAGAATTTGCTCTCTGATATGTGCATTCACTTCACAGAGTTAACGCTTATCCTATGTTGCCCATTTTCGAAACTCTGTCTTTGATGAATCTGTCAAGGGATATTTAGTGACGCCCAGAGGTTTGTGGTGAGCCAGGAAATGTCGTCTGATGAAACCTGCAGAGAAACGTTCTGAGCAACTGCATTGGCATGTGTGTATTCTTCTCCTAGAGTTAAACCGTTTTTTGGATTGAGCAGCTTGAAATCACTGTTTTTGTGGAATCTGAGGAAGGATATTTGGGAACGATCCTTAGAATATGGAGAAAGAAATATCCTCAG
>NW_012123765.1:12862-13456 GCF_000951035.1 Colobus angolensis palliatus
TTTGGGAACGATCCTTAGAATATGGAGAAAGAAATATCCTCAGGTAAAATCCAGAAGGAAGATTTCTGTGAAACTACTCTGTGTCGTCTTAATTCCCCTCATTCAGATAAGCCTCTGTTTTCATTGAGCAGTTTTCTAGCTCTGTGTATATTTAGCATGTGATGGGATATTCGGGAGCACTTTGAGGCTAACGGTGAAAAAGGAAGTATGTTCAGAGCGATACTGGAGAGAAGCTTTCTGAGGAACTGCTTTGTGATGTGTGAATTCCAGTCACAGTGTTATACCTCTCTTCCCTTACAGCGTCGGGGAAACCCTTTTGGAGAAACAGGTACCAAGTAATATTAGGAAGCATGTTGATACTGATGGTGAAAAGGGAAATAGCCACAGACAAAACCTGGAAAGAAGCTTTGTAGGAAACTACTCTGATATGTGTAATTATCCCACATAGATAAAGCCCTCTTTGCATTATGCAGCTTGAAGACTCTCATGTACGGATCCAAGAAGGGACCTTCAGTAGCACATTCTGGACTATGGTGAAAAAGGAAATATCTTCAGATAAAAACTGGAAAGAAGCTTTCTGTGAATCTGCTTTTT
>NW_012123765.1:13506-16116 GCF_000951035.1 Colobus angolensis palliatus
AAAAACTGGAAAGAAGCTTTCTGTGAATCTGCTTTTTGCTATGTTTATTCATCTCACAGAGATGATGCTTTATTTCCATTACACAGCTTGGAAACTTCCTCATGGATGGATCTGCAAAGGGATATTTGGGATCACATTCGGGCCTAAGGTGAAATAGGAACTATAGTCAGATGAAAACTGCACAGAATCTTTCTGAGAAACTGCTTGGTGATGCATGCATTCCACTCAGAGATTGATATCTTTCTTCTCAAAAGGCACAGTTTGAACGTGGTTCCTGTAAAACCAAAAGAGTAATATTCGGAGCACACTGAAGACTATGGTGAAAAGTGAAATGTCATCCAATAAAAAACAGAAAGAAGCACTTGAAGAAACTGCCCTCCGACATGTCCATTCTTTTCACAGGATTAAAGCTTACTCTACGCTTCCCAATTTGAAATTCGGTCTTTGAGGGTTCTGCGAAGGGATAGTAAGTGGCGACCGGAGGCCTGTGTGAGGCAGAGAAATGTCTTCCATCGAAAATTGGAGAGAAGTTTTCTGCGCAACTATTTTGTGATGTTTGTATTGATGTCATAGAGTTAAATCATTCTTTGGATACAGCAGTTTGAAATCACTTTTTCTGTGGAATCTGAGAAAGGACATATGGAAACACTCTTTAGAATATCCTGGAAAAGAAATAACCTCAAATAGAAACCACAAGGAAGCTTTCTGTGAATCTGCTCTGTGTCACGTGAATTCCAATCACACAGTTAATCTTCTCTTTTCACTGATCTGTATCACAACAGTGTTTTTGCTTAGTCTGCGAAGGGATATTCTGGAGGGCTTTGAGGCTTACGGGGAGAATGGAAACGCCTTCAGATAGAGACTGGAGAGAAGCTTTTTGAGGAGCTGCTTTGTGACGTGTGCATTCCACTCACAGAAATATACCTTTGTTCACCTAGAGTTTTCCGGAATCCCTTTTGGAGAAAAAGCTACTAAGAGACATTCGGGAGTATAGGGATGGATATGTTGAAACAGGAAATATCTTCAGACAACAAATTGAAAGAAGATTTCTGTGAAACTGCTTTGTGTTAAAGGTACCTATTTATCTTGCATAGTTAAAACTTGTCTTATATTACGCATTTTGGAAACTCCATCCAGAACGGATCCGTGAAGGGACATTCGGGAGCACATTCATGGCTACAGCGAAAGAGGATTTACCTTCACATAAAAACTGGATAGAAGCTTTCTGCGAAACTACTTTGTGGTGTATGCATTCCACTCAAAGACTTATACCTCTTTTCTCACAAGGCAGTGTTAGAACAGTGTTCCTGTGACACTGAAAAAGTGATATTCGGGGCACATTGAGAACTATGGCGAATATTGAAATATACTGAAATAAAATCGAGGAAGAAGCGTTCCAAGAATCTACTCTCTGATATGTGCATTCACTACACGGAGCTAATGCTTACTCTATGATGCCAAGTTTCGAAACTCTGTCTATGAAGAATCTGTGAAGGGATATTTAGTTACGTCCGGAGGCTTGTGGTGAATAAGGAAACGTCTTCCGATGAATCCTGCAGGGAATCTTTCAGAGCAACTGCTTTGCGATGTGTGTATTCGTCTCATAAAGTTATACCATTCTTTGTATTGATCAGCTTGAAATCACTGTTTTTGTGGCATCTGAGGAACGACATTTGGGAATGATCCTCAGAATACAGAGAAAGAAATATCCTCAGTTAAAATCCAGAAGGAAGCTTTCTCTGAAACTACTCTGTGTGGCCTTAATTCCTCTCACTCAATTAAGCCTCTCTTTTCATTGAGCAGTTTTCTAACCGTGTGTATGTTTAGCATTTGATAGGATATTTCGGAGCACTTTGAGGCTATTGGTGAAAAAGGAAATATGTTCAGACCGAAACTGGAGAGAAGCTTTCAGGGGAACTGCTTTGTGAAGTGTGCATTCCAGTCACAGTGTTATACCTCTCTTCTCATAAAGCGTTGGGGAAACCCTTTTGGAGAAACAGGTACCAAGTAATATTTGAGAGCATGTTGTTGCCGATGGTGAAAAGGGAAATAGCCTCAGACAAAAACTGGAAAGAAGCTTCCTAGGAAACTACTCTGTGATATGTGTAATCACCTCACATAGATAAAGCTTTCTTTACATTACACAGCTTGGAAACTTTGATGGACGCATCCATGAAGGCACCTTCAGGAGCACATTCTGGACTATGGTGAAAAAGGAAATATCTTCTGATAAAAAGTAGAGAGAAGCTTTCAGTTAATCTGCTTTTTGCCATGTTTATTCATCTCAGATAGCTGAAACTTTCCTTACATTACGTAGCTTGGAAGCTCCCTCATGGACGGATCCGCAAAGGGATATTTGGGATCACATTCGAGCCTATGGTGAAAGAGGAAATATAGTCAGATAAAAACTGGAGAGAAGCTTTCTGAGAAACTGCTTGGTGATGTGAGCATTCCACTCACGGAGTCAAAACCTTTTCATAAGTTACAGTTTGAACACTGTTCCTGTAATCCAAAATGGTGAAGACTATGGCTAAAAGTGAAATGACGTCCAATAAAAAACAGAAAGAAGCACTCAAAGAAACTGATCTCTGACATGTCCATCCTTTTCAC
>NW_012123765.1:16916-17544 GCF_000951035.1 Colobus angolensis palliatus
AGTGAAATGACGTCCAATAAAAAACAGAAAGAAGCACTCAAAGAAACTGATCTCTGACATGTCCATCCTTTTCACGGGGTTAAATGTTACACTACATTTCCCAGGTTGAAATTCGGTCTTTGAGGGTTCTGCGAAGGGATAGTACGTGGCGACCAGAGGCCTGTGTGAGGCAAGGAAATGTCTTCCATGGAAAATCAGAGACAAGCTTTGTGTGCAACACTTTTGTGATGTTGGTATTCATCTCATAGCGTTAAATCTTTCCCTGGATTGAGCAGATTGAAATCACTGTTTCTGTGGAATCTGAGAAAGGACATTTGGAAATGCTCTTTAGAATATCCTGAAAAAAAAAATAACTTCAGAGAGAAACGAGAAGGAAGCCTTCTGTGAAACTGATCTGTGTCACGTTAATTCCACTCACACAGTTAAGCGTCTCCTTTCATTGAGCTGCATCATAACACTGTTTTTGTTTAGTCTTTGAAGTTATATTCTGGAGGGCTTTGAGATTTAGGGACAGAAAGGAAACATCTTCAGATAGAAACTGCAGAGAAGCTTTCTGAGGATCTGCTCTGTGACATGTGCATTCCCCTCACAGAAATATACCTTTCTTCTCCTAGAGGATTCCGGAATC
>NW_012123765.1:17594-20355 GCF_000951035.1 Colobus angolensis palliatus
AGAGAAGCTTTCTGAGGATCTGCTCTGTGACATGTGCATTCCCCTCACAGAAATATACCTTTCTTCTCCTAGAGGATTCCGGAATCCATTTTGGAGAAAAAATCTGCCAATAGCTATTCGGGAGCATAGCGACGACTATGGAGAAATAAAGAAAACATCCTCAGACAAACACTGGAAAGAAAATTTCTGTGAAACTGCTTTGTGTTAGATATATTTATTCATTTTGCATAGTTAAAACATTAATTATATTATGCAGTTTGGAACCTCCGTCATTCACAGATCCGCGAAGGGACGTTCAGGAGCACATTCAAATCTACAGTGAAAGAGGAGATATCTTCAGATAAAAACTGGATAGAAGCTTTCTGAGAAAATACTTTGTGATGTATGCATTCCACTCAGGTAGTTATGCCTCTTTTGTCACAAGGAAGTGTTGGTACACTATTCCTGTGACACCGAAAAAGTGATATCTTGGAACGCATGGAGGACTATGGTGAATATTGCAATATACTGAAATAAAATCGAGGAAGAAGTGTTCCAAGAATCTGCTCTCTGATACGTGCATTCACGACACGGAGTTAATGCTTACTTTATGTTGCCAAGTTTCGAAACTCTGTCTATGAAAAATCTGTGAAGGGATATTTAGTGACACCCAGAGGCTTGTGGTGAATAAGGAAATGTCTTCCGATGAATCCTGCAGAGAAATTTCTGAGCAACTGCTTTGTGATGTGTGTATTCGTCTCATAAAGTTATACCATTCTTTTTATTGATCAGCTTGAAATCACTGTTTTTGTGGCATCTGAGAAAGGACATTTGGGAACGATCCTTAGAATATGGAGAAAGAAATATCCTCAGTTAAAATCCAGAAGGAAGCTTTCTCTGAAACTACTCTATGTCGTCTTAATTCCTTTCGCTCAATTAAGCCTCTCTTTTCATTGAGCAGTTTTCTAACGCTATGTATGTTTAGCGTTTGATGGGATTATTCAGTCATACTGTTATACCTCTCTTCTCATAAAGCGTTGGGGAAACCCTTTTGGAGAAACAGGTACCAAGTAATATTCAGTAGCATGTTGTTGCCAATGGGGAAAAGGGAAATAGCCTCACACAAAAACTGGAAAGAAGCTTTCTAGGAAACTACTCTCTGATATGTGTAATCATCTTACATAGATAAAGCTTTCTTTACATTACGCAGCTTGGAAACTTTCATGGACGGATCCATGAAGGCACCTTCAGGAGCACATTCTGGACAATGGTGAAAAAGGAAATATATTCCGATAAAAACTGGAAAGACGCTTTCTGTGAATCTGCTTTTTGCCAAGTTTATTCATCTCACATAGATGAAACTATCTTTACATTACACAGCTTGGAAGCCCCCTCGTGGATGGATCCACGAAGGGATATTTGGGATCACATTCCTATGTGAAATAGGAAACATAATCAGATAAAAACTGCAGAGAAGCTTTCTGAGAAACTGCTTGATGATGTGTGCATTCCACTCAGGGATTTATAACTTTCTTCTCATAAGGCACAGTTTGAACACTGTTGCTGTAAAACCAAAAGAGTGATATTCGGAGCACATTGAAGACTATGGCAAAAAGTGAAATGTCGTCCAAAGAAAACAGAAAGAAGCATTCGAAGAAAATGTTCTCCAACATGTCCATTCTTTTCACAGGGTTAAAGCTTACTCTATATTTCCGAGCTTGAAATTCGGTCTTTGAGGGTTCTGCAAAGGGATAGAAAGTTGTGTACGGAGGCCTGTGTGAGGCAAGGAAATGTCCTCCATCGACAATAGGAGAGAAGCTTTCTGTGCAACTGTTTTGTGATGTTTGTATTCATCTCATAGAGATAAATCATTCTTTGGATTGAGTAGTTTGAAATCACTGTTTCTGTATAATCTGAGAAACGACATTTGGAAATGCTTTTTAGAATATCCTGAAAAAGAAATAACCTCAGAAAGACACCAGAAGGAAGCTTTCTGTGAAACTGCTCTGTGTCACGTGAATTCTGCTCACACAGTTAAGCTTCTCCTTTCATTGAGATGTATCATAACACTGTTTTCTTTAGTCTGTGAAGGGATATTCTGGAGGGCTTTGAGGCTTATGTTGAGAAAGGAAATGACGTCAGATAGAAATTGGAGAGAAGCTCTCTGAGGAGCTGCTTTGTGATGTTTGCATTCCACTCACAGAAATACAGCTTTCTTCTCCTCGAAGATTCCAGATTCCCTTTTGGAGAAACAGCTACCAAGAGATATTCGGGAGTGTAGCGATGACTATGTTGAAAAAGGAATTATTCTCACACCAAAACTGGAAAGAAGATTTCTCTGAAACTAGGTTGTGTTAGATATCATTATATGTCTCCCATAGTTAAAACGTTAATTATATTACGCAGTTTGGAAACTCCGTCATGCACAGATCTGTGAAGGAATGTTCGAGAGCACACTCAGGCCTACAGTGAAGGAGGAGATATATTCAGATAAAAATTGGATAGAAGCTCTCTGAGAAGCTACTTTGTGATGTATGCATTCCATTCAGGGAGTTATACCTCTTTTCTTAGAAGGCAGTGTTTGAAACTGAAAAAGTGATATTTCAGAATGCATTGAGGACTGTGGCAAATAATTAAATATACTGAAATAAAATCGAGGAAGAAGCATTCCAAGAATCTGCTCTCTGATATGTGCATTCCTTTCACAGAGTTAATGGTTACTCTATGTTGCCCAGTTTCAAAACTCTGTCTTTGAGGAATCTGTGAAGGGATATTTAGGGAC
>NW_012123766.1:0-1689 GCF_000951035.1 Colobus angolensis palliatus
TTTTCTGAGATGGAGTCTTGCTCTGTCGCCCAGGCTAGAGCGTAGTGGCACGATCTTGGCTCGTCGCAACCTCTGCCTCAGCCTCCTAAGTAGCTGGGATTATGGGCATGCACCACCACACCCGGCTAATTTTTGTATTTTTAGTAGAGACAAGATTTCACCATGTTGGTCAGGCTGATCTCAAACTCCTGACCTCGTGATCCGCCCGCCTTGGCCCACTTAATTCACTTTTATTGGTCTTCTAGCATTTCTATGAGCAAGGAGAAGATCATAGATGCCATTGAAACTGCAACAACCAATATTTATTTGTAACTTAAAACATTTCAGAAGTGAAATGAAGTTCTGAAATTTTATGACATTTTTAAATATCAGAATTATCTGCATTAATATTTAGGTTTATCTAATGATCACATATTTAAAGTCTTACAAAAAAAATTAAATACTATTGTATTTAAGTGAAACTAAAACAGCAATAAAAATAGAACATTCAAGAAAGAAGCATAAATAAATAAATTCCTATGAGATAATCGAATCCATGAAACATGAGGGAATTTTAATAAAATAGGTTATTTTGTAGAAATACATAAAAGGAATAGATTTTGAAAATGAATTACTATCATTGTACTAGTTTGTTCTCATGATGCTATGAAGAAAAACCCAGGATTGGGTAATTTCTAAAGAAAAGAGTTTTAATTGACTCATGTTCCACATGGCTAGGGAGGCCTCAGGAAACTTACAATCATGGCAGAGGGTCCAGGGCAACAGGAAAGACAATGAGTGCCAGTAGGGGAAATGCCAGGTGCTTATCAAACCATCAGATCTCATGAAAACTAACTCGCTGTTGTGAGAAGAGCATAGGGAGAATTGCCCCCATAATCCAACTACTTCCACCTGGTCCCTCCAGTAATGATTCATGGGGATTATTACAAGTCAATGTGAGATTTGGGTGGGGGACACAGAGCCAAACCATATCACCTGTGGATACATGATAACGTTCAAAAACATTTTAATCACAGATACATAAGAGTTGCTTTAATGCTTCCTTGATCAGGAAGACTATGATGTGATCTTCAATAAGGAAAAGTGAAGTCTGTGAACTATGTCTGTATATCAGTTATCAAGGTTTTTGAAAGAGTTTTAATAAAAGGGAAGTATGTAGCTACAGTGCTTTGTAGTTCTTCACATTCTTTAAAAGCATATAAGTTTAGAATAAAAGGAACAATCTGTTTCAGGCTGTGCCTAAAAACACAAGGAAACAAAAACTCTGAATATAAATTCAAGAAGAGTAGACAGTCAGATAGTGGAGCTCATATTAGAACTCTTAAAACAAAAATCATAATCCATCTGTCCTGTGCTTATAGAATCAAAAATTTAGAGAGTAGATTGTAGAACTTATCTGTTACAAGTAACATGTATTCGCATATAGAAATGACATCACAGGGCCAGACGCGGTGACTCTCGCCTGTAATCCCAGCACTTTGGAAGGCAGAGGTGTGTGGATCATGAGGTCAGGAGATCGAGACCATCCTGGCTAACATGGTGAAATCCCGTCTCTACTAAAAAAATACAAAAGAAGTTAGCCTGGTGCCGGTAGTCTCAGCTACTTGGGAGGCAGAGGCAGGAGAATGGCGTGAGCCCGGGAGGTGGAGCTTGCAGTGAGTGGAGATCGTGCCACTGCACTCCAGCCTG
>NW_012123767.1:0-1577 GCF_000951035.1 Colobus angolensis palliatus
TAACATTTTAAATGCATAACAAAAATGAGTAATTAAAGTCAATTATTTTTACACCATAATCCGTGGGGACCATGATTCTTTCCTGGCCAGGCTCAGCAGCCATGCCATGCAGATTCTCATGGAGAAACACACCATTTGATAATCCAGAAAATCAAGTCTTTTTTAGTCTGTGATGGTCACTTACAAAGTGAAGGACAGGAATTACAGGAAATGAGCTGAATATCTGTTGGTAGTGAGAGAAAAAAATACTAAAATTATTATCAGTATTACTTTAATTATTTGTACTGTCTGTTTCCAATGTATGGGTTATAACCTTTAAAATATACTAATAAAATTACATAAAGACAGTTAATAAAACATTGCATACATATTATTAGTCCATGCCCAACTCTTCTGTTAGTAGTACTAGAGTGTGAGCTTAATATTTGAAGAACATTAAGCTACTAATTTAATATGATCCCACAACTGTTTCTGGTTCCAAATTGCTAGTAGAAACAAACTGTGCCAAGGGTGCCAATGTGGGCTCATAGGAACTCTCTGTTGTATGGTTCTTGCAGCAAAAATAAATGTGTTCCTTTCCTAGAGTAAGCCTTTGAAGAAATCACTTAGCCAACTATACCATCATATAGACACTAAAATCTATAAAATCATATACATTAGGCAGCTTTAGAGCAATTTTTACCTCAGCCATGAATTCCTGATTGTTAGGCAGAAATGCTAATTGTCAAAAATTTGGCATTGCCTGCATATGTATATTTATGGGACAGTATAGTGATAAGTGACCTGGAAAATATAGTTGGACACTTTCATCTCATAGGAATCTAAGTGAATATGGTGGCTTTCCATTTCTCCATGTCATGAAGCTAAACTGTTCTAAGTCCTGGATTCAATTCAATTGCCAAAAATGATGCTTGAATACAAGCTAAGTAACATGAGATAGCAACTGCAAAATTATTGTGTGAAATTTTACAAGATATTCTGGTATTGAAGATATTCTGAGAAAACTTTAGGGAATTATCTTTATTATTGGAGAAAGTATTTTTCTAGGCATTTGAGAGTGTCCCTACAATAAGTGACATCTCAGGAAAAAGATCAACATAGGATATTTAATGCAACCTCATGGTTGTCATAAAGTGATTAACGTGGTGATTTTTTTCTTGACAATAGAGTGGTGGCAATCCTGTACTGAGAGGAAGAGTTAGTCTCATAAGAGATCTCCCGGATGGAAAGTAAGCTTGGAGAAAGCCAGGACCATTTTTAGGTGATGAAGTTAGTAGAGTTTGATAAGCACAATATTGCCCCCTAAAGACATCCATGTTAATTCTTAGACTGGGAATATATTAGAATTCATGGCAATGGAAATACAAGGTTTCAGATGAAATCAAGATTGCTAATCTGCTGATTAAAAATAATGAGATTATCATGAATTATTTTAGTGGGTTCAGCATAGTCATCAGAGTCTAAGACCATAGAAGAGACATGAAGAATAGGATGTTTTCAAGTTATAGGATGCGAGAAAGACTCAAATGGATTTTAAAAACTATTTATTTTAGTTATTCTTTCCACATTAGCATAAA
>NW_012123768.1:0-1020 GCF_000951035.1 Colobus angolensis palliatus
CCATTAGTAACAGAATAGTAAACCACCATGGCGAAACCCCGTCTCTACTAAAAATACAAAAATTAGCTGGGCATGGTGGCATGCATCCATAGTTCCAGCTACTCAGGAGGCTGAGGCAGGAGAATTGCTTGAACCAAGGAGGAGGAGGTTGCAGTGAACCCAGGAGGAGGAGGTTGCAGTGAGCCGAGATCATGCCACTGCAGTCCAGCCTGGCGACAGAGCGAGCCTCCATCCAAAACAAAACAAAACAAAAAATCAGAACCTATCACTTCAGTGAAGTTTTCTTGGGATCCAATGGTCAGGAGCATTTTGATTTATCTTCTCACATGCCTTACCTGGATATTGTTACTGTTGAGTGCCTAACCTGCCAAGGTAGGAGAGGAACACTTGGAGGGAACAAGCCATCCACCTGGTGACAAGTTGACTACATAGGATAGCCTCTATCAAGGAGTAGTAAATGATATTTCCTTACTGAAATAGACACACGCTCTGAGAATGGATTTACCATAATATTTCTTCTTGCTTTATCATGTGTGGACCTGTGAAATGTCTTATGCACCATCATGATATTCTAATGACATTGATTCTTAATAAGAAACTCAATTCACAGCAAATGAAGCACAGAAATGGGCTTATACCATGGAATTCATTTGACTCACCATATATGAAATCACCCAAAGGCAGCTGAACTGACTGAGCAATGGTTAGGCTGCTGAAGATCCAGTTGTGACATGAGTTGGGAGACAACTCCTAAATTTTGTTTTGTTTTGTTTTGTTGTATTATACTTGGCCAGATTATTT
Organism: Colobus angolensis palliatus; assembly: GCF_000951035.1. Taxonomy (NCBI): domain Eukaryota; kingdom Metazoa; phylum Chordata; class Mammalia; order Primates; family Cercopithecidae; genus Colobus; species Colobus angolensis. Next base: position 802 of record NW_012123768.1, read on the forward strand.
GTATAAAGTGCAGCAAAAATAATTATTTTTTGCATAGGTGTTTTAAATTGACTTTGATGGAACTTTGTTCCATAGAAGGATCCTCAGATAATACTTTTTTAAAGCTGAGCCCCGCCATGGAATACCTGTGAGTGTGTGATGCCCCCCTCCTATGTCCATGTGTTCTCATTGTTCAGCTCCCACTTATGAGTGAGAACATGTTGTGTTTGGTTTTCTGTC
>NW_012123769.1:0-1285 GCF_000951035.1 Colobus angolensis palliatus
AAAAAAAAAAAAGTCATTCCTGAGACCACAAAGCGGACCTCAGCAAGCCATTCAGAAGCCCGAACACTGGCACTAAAAGCCAACTTTCAAAAAAATCCCTAAGAATGAACCAATAAATTGCTAATGATCTACTCTTTATCCTGGAACAATAGATGAAATCAATGTTTCCTCTTTCTTCCTCAGCATTAACTGTCTTGAAACCTTAAGCCCCAACTCCCAGCCAGGCATGGTGGCTCACACCTATAATTTTAGCACTTTGGGAGGCTGAGGTGGGTGGACTGCCTGAGCTCAGGAGTTCAAGAACAGCCTTGACAACATGGTGAAACCTGTCTGTATTAAAATACAAAAAAAAAAATTATCTGGGCGCGGTATGCGCCTGTAGTCCCAGTTGCTCTGGAGTGTGAGGCAGGAGAATTGCTAGAACCCGGAGACGGAGGTTGCAGTGAGCCAAGATCGCACCACTGGACTCCAGCCTGGTGACAGAGCAAGACTCTTCTAAAAAAAAAAAAAAAAAAAAAGAAACTTTCTCTGTGAGCTTGAGTAAACTTCCTTGCCTCTCTAAGCCTCAGTTTCCTCATCTATAATATGGTGTGTGGTGGAGGCAGTGGAACAAAGAGAGGTTGCTATCACCTGTCTTGCAAGAATATTGTAACTGCAAGCTAACTGTAAAAGACTTAACACAATACCTAATAACTAAGGGTTACTCAACAAATGATAACTATTGTGAAAATTTTAAATTTATGTGTGTACGTATATATTTTATTGTGTGTATATATTTCCACCTATGTAAATCCACACTCATATATAGATACACAGTGATTTTTCACAATATCCTGATGAGGTAGGGAAGGCAATTTCCCAAAGAAACTAATCCCATAGAAGAGTTAAGGCATGTGTCCAAGGTCTCACAATGGTTTGGATTAGAACCCAAAGCTGCCTCCTCCTAGTCCCAGGCTCTTTCCAGCACAGCATGATACCCAAGTACACTTCAAGACCACCCAGGTATGATTATAAGTGAGAATCAGGAAGTGGGCTGAAAGGATGCTGTCACCAGAGAAGGCAGGGGAAGGAAGCTGTCAGTTCTCCTGCAGGTGGCTATTTTTTGCCTAAGTATGTCTAGTTCTTTTGCACCTTCGCAGAAGAACCAGAGGCCACCTTATAAGCTATCAATCATATTTCTCTTCCGGGCTGCTTTATTTTATTTTATTATTTTATTTTTAGTAGAGACAGGGTTTCACCATGTTGGCCAGGCTGGTCTTGAACTCCTGGCCTCAAGTGATCCTCC
>NW_012123770.1:0-1468 GCF_000951035.1 Colobus angolensis palliatus
CACACCCTGAGGTCCTGGATGTAGTCTTTCTCGAAGACCACCTGAAGAAGGGAGCATGGCTTATTGGCATCTTCCAGGGGACGGCTGAGGCCAAGGCGGGGGTGTATGGTGGGGGAGCTGGTGGCCCAGTAGGAGGGGTGCTTTAGCTGCCAGGGCTGCTGACAAGAATGGACCAGGGGTATGTGGCTGGGAGTTGAAGGCTGGCTGAAGTAATTATTGCTATAACAGGTTCTGGATTTTACAGATGCCTCTAAAAGCTCAGAGAATTTGAACCAACCCCTTTCACGGGGCCGCAATGCCTGCGTATGAAAGGACTTGGATCTGAACTCAGAAATGTGTAATCGTAGGTTATGATATTTTCAACACATCGTGCTGTTCTAGGTATAATTGGAACCTGGTTCTGTTTGTCCTGAAACGATCTCATTTGGGTTTCCAAGATACTGACGTTCCTGTGTCTTTATGGTCCTGGTAGTTCAGTCAACTTGAACACATTCCCTCTCACTCTGTCTGCAGAGGAATCTTGAGACCCTTGCATGAGGAATGGATTCCGTCGATGTAATTCTGTTCACTTTAGCAATTGAGCACTGTATGGACAGGGACCCAGCACGGCCCAGCTGTGTTCTCTGGATCAGGGTCCCATGAGCTGCAGATGGGGTGCAGCCATCTCAGGGACCCTCTAGAGGGTGGGTCCTCCCTCAGGCTCACCGTGGACGCTTGGCTGGCCCCAGGTCCCAGCTGGCTGCTGGTGGGATCCTGAGCCCCTCCACCATGGGACCCTCTTTGCAAGGCTGCTCACAGGACCACAGTGGCTTCCCCAGAGTGCAGGCCCTGAGAGACGTCAATGCACAGGCAAGGCCAAAGTCCTTGCCTTTGTGTGGCATAATCTCAGAAGCGCCATGCAGTCACTTTTGTTGGGTTCCATGTATTAGAAGACAGTCCCGAGGCCCAGCCTGCAGTGCAGTCAAGGGGGTTCTGCAGGATGTGAATGCCAGGAACGTGCAACAGACCCAAGCCCCTGCTCTGTGCCAGGCCCTGTGCTGGCAGCCATGGCTGCAAAGATGAGCAGGGCTTATGTCCAACCTCAAGGAATTTAGTGACATTTATTATGAGGAGCAGAGAGAGCAACACATAACTTTGAGTACAGTATTTATTATAAGCTCAATACTAAAGATATTTCAAAATTTCATATTAGCTAGAAGAAAGAATGACTCAACTCTGTTGTCAAAGAGTGGGGAAGAGAAGCCGGGGAAGCTTCCTGGAGGAGATGGAATATGAACTGACATTTGAAAAATAAGTAACCTAGCTCCAGTCCTGGAAGGAGGCTACTGGCATCGAACTATGCACAGAGTCAACTCAGCTGACAGCTCCAGAGTTTATGGTCTCCTTTCTTTCCAGGAAATGTCTGCGTTTCTCATCAAAATGCCCCAGAGAAATGGCTAGGGATCGGCTGGGGATGGGTTGCCTGGGG
>NW_012123771.1:0-2078 GCF_000951035.1 Colobus angolensis palliatus
GCAAGTGATTGTACCTCTAACCCACCAGCACTCCTGCCTTAGAGCCATTGCACTAACTGTTTCCTCTTTCCGGAACACTGTTTCCCCAGATAGCCACATGGCTGACTCCCTTTCCTCCTTCAACTATTAACTCACATTTTACCACCTCTATGCTGTCTGCCCTGAAACCCTAATTTATACTGCAACCTGTATCCCCTACTCTGTGTCCTTCCTTGGCCCTCCCTAGCCCCTTTTCCCTGCTCTACTTTTTTTTTTTTTTTTGGAAAATTCATATCACCCTCTAATATATTAGACTATTTGATTATCTATTATGCTTGTCATTGGTCTCCCCCTGTTAGACTATAAATCCTCCAAAGACAGAAATCATTGTCACTCCCTGATGTATTCATTATTTTATACAATGGTAGGCACACAGTAGTGCTCAGGTAATACTTGTTGAATGAATGAAAGAATAGGGGGAAGTATGGTTTAGAGCACTGTCACTTGGGCAAGTCACATGTCTTCTCTGAGTCTTAGTTTTCTCATCTGTAGAGATAATAGTAATCAAGTCCTAGGTTAGTTGATGTTAATTTCCTGGAATATATTAAGTGCTCAGTAAGTGTCACTCTGTTGCCCAGGCTGGAGTGCAGTGGCACGATCTGGGCTCACTGCAACCTCCACCTCCCAGGTTCAAGTGATTTTCCTGCCTCAGCCTCCTGAGTAGCTGGGACTACAGGTGCCTGCCACCATGTCCGGCTAATTTTTGTATTTTTAGTAAAGATGGGGTTTTACCATATTGGCCAGGCTGGGCTCGAACTCCTGACCTTGTGTTTGCCCACCTCGGCCTCCCAAAGTGCTGGGATTACAGGTGTGAGCCACTATGCCCAGCTAATGCTTTTTTCAAGATAATGAATTGGCTCCCATTTATTCTCTGAAGGTGACCAATTAATTTTAAATTATCATTTATGGTCATTATGATCTTCATTTAAGCATATTTGAAGGATACCACCCACCACATATTTTATCCTTATTGAAATTCATCTTATCTTACCTTTGGCTAATGGAAGCCTGTTCAAGTTGACATCTGTGTCCTTTAACATGCCCTGTGGAGTCTTTCATGGCTGTCTTACTGTCTGTTATGAAGATAATCCATGCTTTCTTGTACTTTCCCTATCCCAGACCTGGAATCCATCTTTTCTTCAAGAAATCTTGGTTTCTTTAAGTGAGAAATGGTAGTGCAAGAACACATTATTGTTACCAGGGATGTTCATTACTATTGAGTTGGTGGTCATTTCTAGGTCTTTTAGGTGGAGAGAGAAAATATTTCATGAATTCAGTTAATATTTCCAGTTAAAATTCAGGACTTTCAAGATTTTTACTTAAGTTTTTTTTTCTATTATGTATTTCTCTTTCTTCCACACTGATAACCCTGATTCTGAAAGACACAGGAGATGATACAATCTCCCATTAAATTACTCCTTTGATTTATCCCACCTTACACACAGAACAGTCTCAGAATAACAATACTAATACCACCAGCACCCCTTATGAAAACCGAAAAATAGTTAAGAACATTTTTTACAAATGTTCTCCCCCCATTGTTTATGGATTCATAGCTACACTATCAAAGCATAGTCATTGAACACTCTCCTTTTTAACTCTCATTTTACCTTCAAATTATTTTACCTTAGTTCTCAAGTATGCACATGCTTGATACTCATCATTAGACCATAGGTCAACACTGCTCTCGTTTTTTGTTGTCTAAGCTTATTCTTTACTAGCTACAAAAAGGATTATGGAAACAATATTTCCTGAGTGCTTGTATATGGATAACAGTGTGTGATATACTTTACACTGTAATTGTAGTTTTTATCATTACCCTGTTTCCTTGTTCTGTTTATTTTGTCAAGGAAGACTGTTGTTTGTGTGTTGAGTCTTCTTTATGTTAAATATTCATCATTTTCTCTTGAGTCCTTTTTTACCTCTATTCATTTCTTTTTGTTTAAAATTTTTTACTCTGCTCACATTCTATTTTTTTTAACCATTGTTTGTTGTGTTTATTCACTCTTCTATTTCTTCGAGTTTAGTTTTCATTTCTG
>NW_012123772.1:0-1339 GCF_000951035.1 Colobus angolensis palliatus
TGTTAAATAAAAGTAGTAAGAGTGGGAATCCTTGCTTCCTTTTGCCTAATTGCTCTAGCCAGGACTTCCAGTACTATGTTAAATAAAAGTAGTAATTGAGGAAATGCTTTCATTTTTTTCCTATTGGGTATAATGTTGACTGTGGGTTTGTTATATATGACTTTTATTGATTTGAGTATGTTCTTTCTATACTTAGTTGATTGAGGGTTTTTATCATAAAGGGACATTGAATTTTATTGAATGCTTTGTCAGCATCTGTTGAAATGATCAAATGGTTTCTGTTCTTGTGATGTATCATGTTTAGTGATTTGCATATCTTGAACCATCCTTGCATCCCTGAGAAGAATCTCATTTGATCATAGTGAATGATCTTTTTAATATTTTGTTAAATTTGGTTTGCTAGTATTTTGTTGAGGATGTTTGCACCTGTGTTCATCAATGATATTGGCATGTAGTTTCCTTTTTTTTTTGAGACAGTGTCTCACTCTGTCGTTCAGACTGGAGTGCAGTGGCACAATCTTGGCTCACTGCAAGCTCCACCTCCTGGGTTCACGCCATTCTCCCACCTCAGCTTCCCGAGTAGCTGGGACTACAGGCACCCGCCACCATGCCTGGCTACTTTTCTTTTTCTTTTCTTTTTTTTTGGGGGGGGGATGTTTAGTAGAGATGGGGTTTCACCATGTTAGCCAGGATGGTCTCGATCTCCTGACCTCGTGATGCACCTGCCTCGGCTTCCCAAAATGCTGGAATTACAGGTGTGAGCCACCGTGCCCAGCCGTAGTTTCCTTTGTGTGTGTGTGTGTGTGTGTCCTTTTCTGGTTTTGGTATCAGGGCAATCTGGCTTCATAGAATGATTTAGGAAGTATTCTCTCCTCTTCAATTTTTTTGAAGAGCTTGAGTGGAATTGGTATTAGCTCTTCTTTAAATGTTTGGTGGAATTCAGTAGGAAAGCCATCAGGTCCTGGGCTTTTCTTGCATGTGAGACTTTTTATTACTGCTTCAATCTCATTACTTGTTATTGGTTCATTCAGGTTTTCTATTTTCTATTTCTTTCCTTTCTTTTTTTTTTTTTTTTTTTGTGATGGAGTCTCACTCTGTCACCCAGGCTGGAGTGCAGTGGCGTGATCTTGGCTCACTGGAAGCTCCGCCTCCCGGGTTCACACCATTCTCCTGCCTCAGCCTCCCAAGTAGCTGGGACTACAGGCGCCTGCCAACATGCCTGGCTAATTTTTTTTTTTTTTTTTTTTTTTTGTATTTTTAGTAGAGACGGGGTTTCACCATGTTAGCCAGGATGGTCTCGATTTCCTGACCTTGTGATCCGCCCATCCCAGCCTCCCAA
>NW_012123773.1:0-1124 GCF_000951035.1 Colobus angolensis palliatus
CTGAGGAAGGAGAATCGCTTGAACCTGGGAGGCAGAGGTTGCAGTGAGCCAAGATCGTGCCACTGCACTCCAGCCTGGTGACAGAGAAAGACTGTCTCAAAATAATAATAATAAACAAACAACTACCAATAAATATAAAACCGATAAAATTAAATGTATTGTGTAATATATAATGTTATTTTCCTGGGAAGAAATAATTAATGTTGAGTTCATACTAAAACAATATAGTTTTGGATAGGGTTATTTAGTTAATCTGGCTGCATATTTTTTTACCTGAAATAGCATTGTTTATAATCACATGTTGGTGGTAAACTCTCATAGATTTTTTTCTGATTCTGTTTTAATTTTACCCTCATTCTTGAAAGATAATTTTACTGGTTCTATGATTCTAGGTAGAAATACATTTCCTCTCAGGATTTTGAAGATAGTATTCTACTGTTTTCTGGCTTTCATAGTCACCATTAAGTAGTCTGCAAGGTAATTATCAAACTACAATAGATCTGTCTTTTTGATGGCTTGTAAATATTCTTTAAGATTTTCTGGTGTCCTTATTTTGCTGTAGACTCCTATTTATTTTTAAAATTTCATTTAGAATCTATTGTGCTTCATATATGTGTATATGTTTATATATATGAATGTCTCTGTGTGTGTGTGTGTGTATATATATATATGTATATATATAAATTTATTTTCATCAGTTTTGGAAATTCAAGGCTGAATAGTTATTTAAATACTGCCTTGTCTTAAATCTCTTCTCCTGATTCCATGTAGATGAATAATAGAGCTTTACATTTGATCCTGCAAATATTTAGTACTCCATAAATTCTGCATCACATTTACTTCCTTTGTAACATTATGAGTAATTTCTTTATCATCCACTTATTTTATTCTTAATTTAGTTAAATCTAAGGTGGTGGGCCACGCACAATGTCTCATGCCTGTAATCCCAGCACTTTGGGAGGCCAAGGCAGGAGGATCTCAAGATCAGGAATTCGAGACCAGCCTGGCCAATATGGTGAAACCCTATCTCTACTAAAACAAAAATGAGTCAGGTATGGTGGTACATACCTATAGTCCCAGCTACTTGAAGGCTGAGGCAGGAGAATCACTTGAACCTGGGAGGC
>NW_012123774.1:0-1070 GCF_000951035.1 Colobus angolensis palliatus
TTCTGTATCTCTGTATTTTATGTGAGCCTCTTATAAGCAGCATATAGCTGATATAAAAACAAATCCAATCTGACAATTTTTATTTTTTAAGTAGAGTCAAGCTTTGACCCTGTTTGTCTAGTTGGTCTCGCATTTCTGACCTCGTGATCCGCCCGTCTCGGCCTCCCAAAGTGCTGGGATTACAGGCTTGAGCCACCGCGCCCGGCCAACCCAGGCTGGTCTTGAACTCCTGGGCTCAACTGATCCTCCTACCTTGGCCTCACAGTGTTAGGATTACAGGCATGAGCTACCATACCTGTTCTCCATGTCTTTTCATGGTTTCATAGCTAATTTCTGTTTTTTTGTTTATTTTGTATTGTTGAGATGGAAGTCTTACTCTGTTGCCCAGGTTGAAGTGCAGTGGTGCAATCATAGCTCACTGTAGCACTGAACTTCTGGGCTCAAGTGATCCTCTTGCCTCAGCCTCCCAAAGTGCTGGAATTATAGGTATGAGCCACTGCACCAAGCCTGACAGCTCATTTCTTTTTCTTGCTGCATAATATTCCATTGTATGTATGTACCACCATTTATCATTCACCTATTGAAGGATATCTTGGTTGTTTTCAGTTTTTGGCAATATTAATAAATTCTCTTTTTAAGTTCTATTTTGTCTAGAAATTATTCAACTCCTCTTTGATTCCCTTCTTCTCCTTCACTCTTGGTTTTTTGATTCAGTAGTTTCTGGTAATTGGATCTCCTAAATAACTCTTCACTCTAGGAGTTGCAAAGTAGCAATGAAATTGCTTCTTTTGGCTGGGCATAGTGGCTACACATCTATAGTTCCAGCTACCTGGGAGGCTGAGGTGGGACTATTGCTTGAGCAGGAGTTTGAGGCTAAGTGGGCTATGATAGCACTTGTGAATAGCCACTGCACTCCAGCCTAGACAGCATAGTGAGACCCCATCTCTAAAAAGTAAAATCTTGCTTTGCTTGGGTTGCAGGATGTTATTTATTTATTTATTTATTTTTGAGATGGAGTCTCGCTCTGTCGCCCAGGCTGGAGTGCAGTGGCGGGATCTCGGCTCACTGCA
>NW_012123775.1:0-2124 GCF_000951035.1 Colobus angolensis palliatus
AGAATGGCGTAAACCCGGGAGGCGGAGCTTGCAGTGAGTCGAGATCGCGCCACTGCACTCCAGCCTGGGCGACAGAGCGAGACTCCGTCTTAAAAAAAAAAAAAAAATCAGATTACATGACAAATAATTGCATGTCTCACTATATCAAGGTTTCTCAAAACGAAATGTCACTCTCAGAATCCTCTGGGTTCTTTTTCAAAAAAGGCAGATTCCTAGACTTCCACCTTAAACCTATTTTTAAGTAGCTCTTTCAAGTGATTAGTCCCTAAACCCAGTTTAAAACACACCAAGAAGGCTGGGCGCGGTGGCTCACGCCTGTAATCCCAGCACTTTGGGAGGCAGAGGCAAGCAGATACTTGAGGTCAGGAGTTTTGAGACCAGCCTGGCCAACATGGTGAAACACTGTCTCTACGAAAAATACAAAAATTAGTCGGCGGTGGTGGCGCATGCCTATAGTCCCAGCTACTCAGAAGGCTGAAGCAGGAAAATCGCTTGAACCCAGGAGGCGGAGGTTCCAGTAACCAGGGATCATGCCACTGCACTCCAGCCTAAGCAACAGAGCAAGTTCAGTTTCAAAGAAAATAAAACAAAACAAAAACACCAAGAGAAAAAACTGGGGAAAAGAAATTTCCAGAGGCCGGGGGCGGTGGCTCAAGCCTGTAATCCCAGCACTTTGGGAGGCCGAGAGGGGCGGATCACGAGGTCAGCAGATGGAGACCATCCTGGCTAACACGGTGAAACCCCGTCTCTACTAAAAAATACAAAAAACTAGCCGGGCCCGGGCATGGTGGCAGGTGCCTGTAGTCCCAGCTCCTCGGGAGGCTGAGGCAGGAGAATGGCGTGAACCCGGGAGGCCGAGCTTGCAGTGAGCTGAGATCCGGCCACTGCACTCCAGCCTGGGCGACAGAGCGAGACTCCGCCTCAAAAAAAAAAAAAAAAAAAACTTCCAGAAAGGGAGAAATTTCCTGGAAGGAAGAAACTGCATTACTCATCTTTGTAAATCAAGCTGTGAAGATTTTAATAGCTGTTTAGTGCATTCAGCAACTGTCCATACCTAAACTTGCTTGGGGATGAAGGTAGGGAGAGAAACTAACACCATGGAGGAGTATTCTAAACATTTCACATATTTATCTAATTTAATTATTCCTACCAATTTAAGAGATAGTTGTCCCCTTCTACGGATGAGAAAACTGAGGCTCAGATATTTTGGTTAAATTATGACTGTTCTGTTTAGTTCCAAAACCTGTGTTTTTTCCATAGCCCTAGTCTACATCTGAATTGGGAATTAGATTCCCAATTTTGGGAAAAAGACCTAGATTCAGAAATTCAAAAGCCATCATCCTTTTCACAATTCTTTTGCCTCTGCTCCTCCAGAAGAACATAATTCAGCATGTGGCTAGTGAGGAACACCCTAGAGGTATACTAGTTTATTGATAGTCCCTGAGAGCAAATGAATGACATGATCCATCTTGTCCAATTGCTCTGTAAAAACCTGAACAAATTTCCTTTAGACTGAAAAAAAACACAAAAAACCCAAACTTATGTCAAGGCTATTCAGATCCCTCACATGCACACACGCAGTGTCTTTTTTTTTTCTGAGACTCTCACTCTGTTTCCAAGGCTGGAGTGCAGTGAGGCGATCTTTGCTCACTGCAACCCCTGCCTCCCAGGTTCAAGTGATTCTCCTGCCTCAGCCTCCCGAGTAGCTGGGATTACAGGCGCGTACCACCATGCCCGGCTAATTTTTGTATTTTAGTAGAGATGAGGTTTCATCACATCGGCCAGGCTGATCTCAAACAAACTCCTGACCTCAGGTGATCCTCTGCCCACCTCGACCTCCCAAAGTGCTGGGATTACAGGTGTGAGCCACTGTGCCCAGCATTTTTTTTTTTCTAAGATGCAGTCTTGTCCTGTTTCCCAGGCTGGAGTGCAGTGGCACGATTTTGGCTCACTGCAACCTCTGCCTCTCAGATTCAAGCAATTCTTTCTGCCTCAGCGTCCTTTGTAGCTGGGACTACAGACATGTGCCACCATGCCTGGCTAATTTTTGTATTTTTAGTAGAGACGGGGTTTCACCATGTTGGCCAGGCTGATCTTGAACTCCTGACCTGAGGTGATCTGCCC
>NW_012123776.1:0-664 GCF_000951035.1 Colobus angolensis palliatus
TAGTAATAAATAACTCTCTGCTGTGAACCTCGTGTCGGTGATCCTTCGCGACGACCCCTGCCCAGGAGGGAATCGAGAGTTCGGTTCCAACACATTATGAACTTTTAGTAGACAGATGTATAATTTGCAGTATGTCTCTACCGCATCTGACAACAGCATTTTCTTTTTCTTTTTTTTTTATTTGAGACGGAGTTTCGTTCTGTTGCCCAGGCTGGAGTGCAGTGGCGCGATCTGGGCTCACTGCAAGCTCTGCCTCCCGGGTTCACGTCATTCTCTTGCCTCAGCCTCCCGAGTAGCTGGGACTACAGGCGCCCACCACCACGCCCGGCTAATTTTTTGTATTTTTTAGTAGAGACGGGGATTCACCGTGTTAGCCAGGATGGTCTCCATCTCCTGACCTAATTCACCTGCCTCGCCCTCCCAAAGTGTTGGGATTACAATCGTCAGCCACCCTGCCTGGCCGACAATAGCATATCTTAATTTATATCATGCATTTGTGGGATTATTATCTTATGTAAAAGTCTTTAGAAGATGCTTCTCAAATAAGTGTTTTATATACAACATATTCCAATAAAAGAAAGTAATTTAGGCCGGGCGCGGTGGCTCAAGCCTGTAATCCCAGCACTTTGGGAGGCCGAGACGGGCGGATCACGAGGTCAGGAGA
>NW_012123776.1:1630-9179 GCF_000951035.1 Colobus angolensis palliatus
GCCTCGAAGTTCCTGGAATTATCAACTCCAGGAAAGAACCTCATAAGGTCCTGCTCTAACCAATTAAACCAAGACCCCTTGCTCAGGCTATAGCTGCACTCCAGCCCGGGTGACACAGTGAGACTCCGTCTCAAAAAAAAAAAAAGAAAGTAATTTACAGATAAAACAAATACACTTAAAAATAAGTTATAAAACATTTAACAATAATGTCAATTTACCTTAAACCTATTCCCAGTTATTTTAAACACTTACAGTAAAACCAGTAAAGTAACATATTAGTATTTATTTGCCAAGTCATCAGACAACATTCTCTCTTGCTTTGATTCCTTCTTGCTTCTCATAGCCCTAATCTCTATCAAATACTAACTTTCATTCTTAGCCACTGACAAAATACGGGCTTCCTTTTCAAAAAGGTCTACAAATCTGGATTTTTTTGACATTATCTCCAAGGTTGTACAAATAGTCAATGTGATTTTGTGTTTGTGTTTATGAAAAGCATTAATTTATCATATAACTTTAAACTATGTTCTGTTTTGATATTTGTCCATGTTGTAATATACTAGCAAATAGGGAGGGGGCGTGGAAGTGCTCAGCTCTGTCTCCCTCTGAGTGGCTCTGTGCCTTCAATCAATTGTGCTAGTATGCTAGCCCTGATGAGATTTCACCATGTTGCCTTCTAAACCTAACCTTCCTCCTTAGGGCCAGTGATGACTCCACCATCCTCTTATTCACTTTTCCTCTGGGATTAAACAGAGACCAAATGCTATTGAGCCTGTCCTCCTATCTGCCTTTCCGTCTGCATTGCTACAGTCACTGGGCTAATCTACAGCCTTTTCCACCTCTCACCTAGCAATAACTCTCTACCTGCTTTTCTTGTCTCTCATCTCTTCCTACTATTACCCTGTGTAGTGCTGATAGATTAAGATCTGAAAACATGGCCCTAAGCTTGCTGTTTGCCCTGCTTAAAAGCTACCTGTGGCTCCTCACTCACTACAAAACGAAACTCTTACAAAGTCAATGGAAGTCCCAGTACTTCATCATGAATATCGTTTCTCCCATATCTCCACAGATTGAAAAAAATTCATCCCCCATTATCCCGCTAAAAGCCATTTCCTCTATAAAAACCACTTTGGTTCTCTTTTCTTCTGCCACAAACACTTTATCTTTAGCTGGAAACACACACACACACACACACTATATATAGTGTGTATTTACATATATATATATATGTATGTATTTACCTGGCACACACTGGTTTATTCTTACCTTTATGTATTTACCTGGTGTGTGTATACATATGTATGTATATGTATTTGCTAGATGAAAAATACATATATAAATATATATTTATACATATTCACACAATACATATACTATATATGGTGTATATATAAATATATATAAGATACATATACAACATATATAAGATACATATATATGATGCATTTTTATAAATATATATCTTCTTAACTATAAGCATCTTAAAGGCAAGCTCTTATCTAAATCACTTTTGGTCTCCTCCACAGTGAGTAAGGTAAAATCTATTCTCAAGTAATTATATAAGGGAGAATGGACAGGCAAGGGAGTAAGCAAACTGGAGTGCTGTATTACCTGATTAAAGGAACTAACATTAAAATATTTAATATGACTTTTCCAGTGTTGTCAGTGTCAGGCCTCTGAGCCCAAGCTAAGCCATCATATCCCCTGTGACCTGCACCTATACATCCAGATGGCCTGAAGCAAGTGAAGAATCACAAAAGAAGTGAAAATGCCCAGTCCCTGCCTTAACTGATGACATTACCTTGTGAAATTCTTCTTATTAATATAAGAAGACAGGAATGTCAGGCCTCTGAGCCCAAGCTAAGCCATCATATCCCCTGTGACCTGCACCTATACATCCAGATGGCCTGAAGCAAGTGAAGAATCACAAAGGAAGTGAAAATGGCCTGTTCCTGCCTTAACTGATGACATTATCTTGTGAAATTCCTTCTCCTGGCTCATCCTGGCTCAAAAGCTCCCCGAGTGAGCACCTTGTGTCCCCCGCCTCTGCACGCCAGAGAACAACCCCCTTTGACTGTAATTTTACACTACCTACCCAAATCTTATAAAACAGCCCCACCCCTATCTCCCTTCGCTGACTCCCTTTGTGGACTCAGCCCACCTGCACGCAGGTGAAATCAACAGCCTTGTTGCTCACACAAAGCCTGTTTGGTGGTCTCTTCACACGGACACCAGTGAAACCAATCAAAGCACCAAAGAGAAAATGTTAGAAACTAGACCAGAAGGGTTTTATTTTAGCTATATGAGGAAAGGAAGATTATTGAGTCTACATGGTAACTGGCTAGATCTGCTCTAATTATGAATTTTGAATCACCTTCTATGCCAGTCCAACCTCTGATTGATGAACTAAATGGCACAAAATTAATTTGCCTATATTGAACATGGCTTAATGAGATTTGTTTATGTAAAAAGATATTACTGGCCTCCCTCTTTCAAGAATTTAAAGAAAATCTTGAAGTCATATGATCAGTAGCCATATTCCGTTTTTTTGTTTGTTAAAAAATTGCCTGGTTTCTTTTTTATATTCCTTCATTTATAATCTATTGAACACATACTATGTAACAGCTACTCTTTAAAGAAGCATACATCATCCTTTTTATCAAAATTATGACTGAACCACTGCATTCAAGCTGATGTCTGCTATTTACTGACAAACTAAAAACAGTCACATCACTTCAAAGCTGGTTTCTCTTCCTGCGTCTCCATGGGTGACACAAGTAAGCCTGCATCTTTGCTCTTTCTCCATCTCAACTTCTTTTCATGGTCTGCTGTGTTTTCTCTGTATCCCTTGCTGCTTTTTGTTCCAGGCCCTTCTTTCTTAAGATAAAGTTTCTGAATCACCGCTATCAGCAGGGAGTCAGGCAGCATGCAGAATAGTCAGAGGCCGATCATTGGAAACTCGTGGCTTTTAATTTAAAGGTTGACTAGGTTACCCTGTAGCAAAGAGGTGTGTTTTTTCATTTGTTTGTTTGTTTCATGATTTTTCTTTTCATAGGTTCACAAAAAGGAGGTGAGCCAGATGGTTCCTGGAAAGAAAAGAACAAGGGAATTGCAGCAATCACAAGCTCTGGGCAGAGATAACCACAAAACCTCACCTTGAGAAGCAGGTCTGAGGAGTGAGGTTTTTCTTTTCTTGGATGATTTGGCAAGCCTCTCCCTGCAGAGCTTGTACTGCAGCCACAAATGTCTGCAGATAGGCCTCCAGCCCTCAGTGAGCAAGTGAGAACCTGGGTCATCACCCTTCCCATTTCTGCTCCACTTTCTGCTTCCCAGGAGTTCAGGCTGGGCTCACATTCTCCTTCAGCAAGGACTCAATTAGTCCTCTTTCTTCTAAATGTGGTGCCTTGTATGCAAGGCTGAAAAAGGATTGCTCTCTGTAGGGACTGATGGGGCATTGCCCTCGAGCCTGCCCTAGGCCCAGGATCTAGAGACTGTTTGGTGAAATGTGTGTAGGAATAAAAGGAAGAAGGAAGTCATTGAAGAGAGGAAATAAAGTGGTGGTGGGTGGGGAGTGGGGCTTTGGGAGGCAGGTATGGGTGACAAAACCTACTGCATTAATTAACATATTACTTGTTGCTACAACAGATAAATCCAAACATTTCAGTTACTTAATCCTAAGAAAACTTATTTCTTGCTCACAGGAAGTCCAAAACAAGTATTTCTGATTGGCAAGCAGCTGTCTTCCTAAGCTGTAATTCAGGAACCTAGACTCCTTGAATCGTGTGGTCTACCACCTTTAATGTGTGGCTTTTAAGTTCCTCTCCATCAAGCTAGAGGAAGGGCAAGAACCTGGACAGTCAAGTGTAAGGGCTTTTATGGTTCTGTACTAGAAGTGTCACACATCACATTTTCTTACATTCTGTTCGCTAGAACCCAGTCACATGGCATGCATAATGGACAGAGAGGCTGGGAAATGTAGTGTAGTTGAGTGCCCAAGAGAAAAAAAGGGGTTGGTGAGCAACTAGGTAATTTAACATTGCCTATTTAATTTTGCACAAGGAAAACCCTGAAGATAGTTCTAAAGTACAGATCTACAGGTTGGAGTTGTCATATTCCTGGAATTAAAGGAATTCTCAAAACTTGAATACAATATGGAGAATCCTTGGATTGTATAGTTGCCATTGATGTCTTTTGATTATCTTAGTGTTTTACCCCAAGGTATTTTGGCTTTAACTACTGGTCATCAAAATGTTGCTGAATCAAAGACCTGAACCTATTATATTGAAATTTGTTTGTGTTGTTTGCTAAGAGGACCAAACACCCTGTTTAATTATGAGCAACAATGGACTTTTAAATATTTCCCCTTCAAGACAAACTATCACCACATATCTTTACGAAAGTTTGACTTATATTATGTTGCCCTGCTTCCAGCAAGATATACATGTTACCAACGTATATCTTTTTAAAGTTATTTTAAAGATAAAATGGTAAAAAGTTCTGATGCTGTACCCCAGAACTTAAAGTATAATAAAGTTCTGATGCCCTAGAAAAATTAATTCATCATCAGATTTAAAGATGTGCCTCATTATGTGCCAAGAATTGTGTTAATAGAGATATGTTTCTCTGTCATTCAGTAAGTTTGCTTAGTCCAGGACAGAACTCAGGAGTCTATTTCTAACTAGACATTTTTACTGAATGTAGAATTTTGGGTTGAAATGTCTTTTCTTTCAGCACTTGAAAAATGTGTCACTTCCGAGTGGTCTTCATGGTTACTGATGAGAAATCTGTCATTTATTCAAATTTTTTTTTCTCCTGTAAGGTGTTATTATTCTCTGGCTGCTTTCAGGATGTTTTTCTTCATCTTTAGTTTTCAGAAATTTAATTTTGATGTGTCTTGGTATGGATTTCTTTGGACTTATTCTTCTAGCATTTTCTCAGCTTGAATCTGTAGGTTAATGTCCCTTGCCAACTTTAACAGGGTTTCAGCCATTATTTGTTTGAGTAGTTTTTTTAATCCCCTCTTTCTTTACTTCTTCAAGGACTCTGATGACACAAATGTTAGAGCTTTTATCTTTAAATCTTTTATTTGTGCAATGGTCACACAGTTCTCTGAGGATCAGTTTACTTATTTATTTATTTTTTGAGATGGAGTCTCGCTCTGTTGCCCAGACTGGAGTGCAGTGGTGCGATCTTGACTCACTGCAAGCTCTGCCTCCTGGATTCATGCCATTCTGCTGCCTCAGCCTCCTGAGTAGCTGGGACTACAGGCACCCACCACCATGCCAGGCTAATTTTTTGTATTTTTAGTAGAGACAGGGTTTCACCATGTTAGACAGGGTGGTCTTGATCTCCTGACCTCATGATCTGCCCACCTCGGCCTCCCAAAGTGCTGGGATTACAGGCATAAACCACCGTACCCGGCCCAGTTTACTTTTTTTTAATGTCTTCTCTTTGTTGTTCAGATTGAGTGATTTTTATTGTTCTATCCTCTAGCTCATTGATTCTTTCCTCTCCCCTCCACTCTGCTGTTGTGCTCATCCTCTGACCTTTTTATCTTGGTTATTATATCTTCCATTCCTAAAATGTCTATTTGGTTATTCTTTATGTCTTCTAGATATTTTTCTATTTGTTGTTACAAGTGAGTTTTCATTGAAACTGGGACATTTTCATAGTAAGTTATGAGACTCTCAATCTCATTTGAGCTGGCTTTCTTTGATACTGCTATGGCAGAGGAAGTGGGTGGTGGGGGAGTGGAAGAGAATTGTGTCACCAAATGTGATCACAAGTCCAGGTATCCCATTCAGTCTCCACTGACACTTGAAGCAGGAGCTCCTTCCTCATTGCTGTTGGACAAGGGTAAGAGTTCCAGCCTCCCACATAGTTCCCACTGATGCCATGTTGGCACTGGCTGCACTATCAGTGGGCAATGCTGAAGTTCCTGACTCTCCTACAAGCCTCCTCTGCTCCCTCGCTGCCCCAGCAAGGATACCTCCCAGAAGAGAGGGATGAACCCTCATTACTGCTGGGTGGCAGTGGAATCCAAGCTGCTAAGTGTTCTCCATGGATACCATGGAATGGGGGTTGTTACCAGATGATGAGGTTAAAAGTTCTAGCTCCCTAGTAGGCTTTCTCTATAAAACCTTAGTAGGGGTATTGAGAAGCCTTGTTAATAGCCTTTCAAGGGTAGAAGTCCAGGCTCCCATTTTGTTCTTGCTGAGTAAGTAGAGGTAGGGAGATAAAAATATATACATATTTTTAACGTGTGGTGCTTGTCTGAAGTAGAAAAATTATTGTCTGAAAGTTTTCTGTCTTCCTAGACTGGCACTTTGAAACAGGCTTTTGTTTTTTTGTTTGTTTGTTGTTGTTGTTGTTGTTTTGGTTTGCAATTTTTGGCATTTCTGAGTTACCAGCTTCTTCAGCACTGAGTCTAGGATATGTGAGGCAAAGGGAAAATCCAGGGAACTTACCACTAAGTCATTTTTCAAAGCAAGGCCCCTAACCTTTCTACCTTCTTCTCTCCATCTTTTGCAGTCTTAAGTTTTAATATGTATAACATACAGGGGTTTTAGTTGTACTTAGTAGGGGAATAGGAAAAATAATTTGTTTACTGCATTTTCCCAAAAGTGCAAGTACAATTTTTATGCACCTTTTAAACATGATCAGATTTATGTTAAAAGGACCACTCTGGTTTTTCTTATGGAGAATTGACCATGAAGTGGATGGGGGGTGGGGGAGTGGAGTGGGGAGCAGTAGAAACAGGGAGACTAGGAAGAAGGCTATCACGGGCTTTTGGTGTAGGGATGATAGTGTCTCCTATTAGGATGCTCATGAAGAAGGTGGTGAGAAGTAGTCAGATTAAAGATATACTATATTTCAAATGTAGAGGCAATATGGAAAAGCTGGTACAACCACACAGAGTGAGAGACTGTATGTCCAAGTTCCTACAATTCCTGGGTTTACATGGAATACTTTGGAATATGTCTAACAAATTATATTTTTGACACATGTGGCAGGATGGGGTTTTCTTTCCTCCCCCTTCTTCATGCAGTCTCTAGAAGAGTTTTAGTGTGATAGAAAATAGAGATGAAAACCTTGTTTACAAAATGATACAATAGTTACGCACTGAAAAGCAGGTCAACATTAGCAAGAAGAATTTGACTTGTCTTGTAGATGCTGCTTCTCAAAATTTGGAGAGATTCAAGGGCCCCCTTTGATTGACAGGAGAGACAAAGTCACGGTTCCATCAGCTGCATTTCCAGTCTGGGTCTGGAACATGATGATGACTTGGTATCTCTCTTTTAGGATGTAGAGCCAGGTTGTAGAGATGGGGAAGAGGACAGAGAGATGGAAAAGAAGGGAGTAGAAAAAAAAATCAAAAGAAACACCAGTGATGTTGGAACTGAACTCTCGATTCCCTCCTGGGCAGGGGTCGTCGCGAAGGATCACCGACACGAAGTTCACAGCAGAGAGTTATTTATTACTAGCGCGCTAGGGTCCCAAGCTCTAAGTTGGTCCTGGGACCCCGACTGCTTGTTACAGGCTGTTTATA
>NW_012123776.1:9864-21288 GCF_000951035.1 Colobus angolensis palliatus
CCTGGCCCCATGTAATATGTTATCTTCATAGAGTAAGAGTGTCCCTGTTCACTCTTCTAATATTGTAAGCAAATTGAAGAGACATTCATAATTTGAAGTGGTTTTCTATAATTTGCAATCAAAGAGTTTTAAACTACAACAGTGCTTTGAAGTAAGACCAAAAAGTGTAATCCAAAGAAGGAAATGGAATATAAATATAAAGATCAATACCTCCTAATGAGATACAATAATTGAATCACAAATTTGGCTCTAAACTTTCTGGTAACAGAAGCAAAAGGGTAAACATAGTCTGTTATAGAGATCTTATTTCCCATTAGGATATAGTATAACTGGTCCTCAAGAGAAATAAATGTTACCATACAGTTTAACTCTGAAGAATATTTCTTACATATGTTCACAGAAGGTAGACCATTTTATTGGAAGTCAATTTGTCAAGTGGCCAGTGTATTCTTGAATATAGTCTCTTTTTTTTGAGACAAAATTTTGCTCTTGTCACCCAGGCTGGAGTGCAGTGGCATGATCTCAGCTTATTGCAACCTCTGCAATCCGGGCTCAAGCGATTCTCCTGCCTCAGCCTTCTAAGTAGCTGGGATTACAGGTGCCCATCACCACACCTGGCTAATTTTTGTATTTTTAGTAGAGACAGGAGTTTCGTCATGTTGTCCAGGCTGGTCTCGAGCTCCTGACCTTAGGTGATCCACCAGCCTTGGCTTCCCAAAATGCTGGGATTACAGGTGTGAGCCACTGTGCCCAGCCGAATATAGTCTTAAATGCATTTTTGACCATGAGGCAGTCTTAGGAATGAATGAAATGGTATATTCATAAGTGTTCTGCAACATTTTCTGAGAACATTTTTAAAGAACATTTAAAATGTTAATGTTTAAATATAACATTTAAACATTAGTGTTTCTAAGAACATTTTTAAGAATATATTCCAAGAACATATTCTTTAAAAAATTATTTGTAATAGATAAAAATTGTATTTATGGTATATAACATGATGTTTTGAAATATATGTACACTGTGGAATGGCTAAATGAAGTTAATTAACACATGTGTTAGAGTGGGCAGATACCCAGACATGGGCAGGAGAAAGGAGTCCCTGAGAAGGGAAAAGTCTGGGAAGGCTAATGCCTGAGGGACCACCCAGAATTCGCACACTAGTAGCTTCTCTAATTCTAGAGTGGGTGGGCTCTTAGTCAAA
This sequence comes from Colobus angolensis palliatus, assembly GCF_000951035.1. NCBI lineage: Eukaryota > Metazoa > Chordata > Mammalia > Primates > Cercopithecidae > Colobus > Colobus angolensis. The sequence continues at coordinate 11,069 of NW_012123776.1, forward strand.
TGTGAGTAGGAAGGACACAAGGTACCTACACAGAAAGGGATGCCTCTTAAGATGCCCCAATAATCATTCCTCAGCAGTTAAAATGTTAGAATATTGCTAGCTACAGGCCGGGTGCAGTGGCTCACACCTGTAATCCCAGCACTTTGGGAGGCTGAGGTGGGCAGATCACGAGGTCAAGAGATCGAGACCATCCTGGCTAACATGGTGAAACCCCGTCTCTACTAAAAATACGAAAACAGTTAGCGGGGTGTGGTGGCGGAAGCCCGTAGTCCCAGCTACTCTGGAGGCTGAGGCAGGAGAATTGCTTGAACCTGGGAAGCAGAGGTTGCAGTGAGCCAAAATTGCGCCACTGCACTCCAGCCTGGTGAGGGAGCGAGACTCCACCAAAAAAAGAAAAGAGTATCACTAGCTACATGCTGATAAGAAGGGCAGAGGGTGACATTCCTAAGAAAAACCTGGTGCCATTAAGTACAGATTAGGGCAGAAAAATTCCAAAGAAAGATGCAGGCACAATAGACACAGATTTGGCTGCAGTACAACCTTGCTGAGTTGATGGTAATGAGCAGGACTGCCATTGGGCAGGATTTGTATCCAGTACGGGGCACACACATGCACACCAACTAATGATAAAGCAGGGTCCCACAAGCCTGGGATGAGAGCTAGGTGGAGACAGGGCAGGGACTTAAGACAGGCGTGGGAAAACTAGACAAGAAAGAAAGGTGGAGACTTGAGACAAAGGCAGGAACCTCAAGAAAGAGTCCGACACAATAAAAACCCGAGGCAGAACTCTCAAGCTGCTGCTGGCTCACCTCCTTCAGCTGCCCACTCTGCTTCATCTTTGCAGAATGTACTGTCTCTTTAAGTAACCCTCTGCTCTCTATTTTGCTTCAATAAATTCTCTTTTTGGCTAAATCAGTTGCTTGGTAGAATGCTTTCTCCAAATGAGACAAAGAACTGAGGATCCCTGCACTTCCCAGTAACGTGCCTTATCTTACATACTTCTATCGTTTATTTGTGGTGAGAATACTTAAAATCTACTCCCAGCAATTTTCAAGTATACAGTACATTGCTGTTAACTATAGTCACCATGTTGTGCAGTATGTCTCTTTGAATTTATTCCTTCTGTCTAAATGAAATATTGTATGTTTGACTCCAACCCCTGGTAACTATCATTCTACTCTTTGCTTCTGTGAGTTCAACTTTTTTAGATTCCCCATATAAGTGAGGTCATACGGTATTTATCTTTCTGTGCCTGGCTTATTTCACTTATCATAATGTCCTCCAGGTTCATCCATGTTGTCACAAATGACAGGATTTCATTCTTTCTTATGGCTGAATAGTATTCCACTGTATCTATCTACCACATTTCCTTTATCCATTTATCCATTGTTGGACATTTAGGTTGATTCCATGACTTGACTGTTATGAATCGTGCTACAATAAACATGAAAATACAGATTTCTCTTCAGCATACGATTTCATTTCTTTTGGATATACATCCGGCAGTGGAAGTTCTGTATCACACGACAGTTTTATTTTCACTTTTTAAAAGTAAACTCCCTTCTGTTTGTTTTCCATAGCGGCTGTACTAAGATGTGAAGTAAAAGGAAGCCCTTTATTTTCTCAACATTTACCATCTTTTGTCTTTTTGATGATAGTCATTGTAACGGGTGTGAGGTAATATCTCATTGTGGTTTTAATTTGCATTTCTTTGATGATTACTGATGTTGAACATTTTTTCATATAATTCTTGGTATTTGTCTTCTTTGGAGAAATGTCTATTCAAGTTTCCTCAGTTTTTAATAATATTGTTTTCTTTCTACTGAAATGTTTGAGCTTCTTACATATTTTGCATAGTAACCTCTTATCAGATGTATGGTTTGCAAAATTTTCTCCCATTCCATATGTTGTCTTTTCATTTTGTTGGTTGTTTCATTTACTGTGCAGAAACTTTTAAATTTGATATAATCCCATTTTTGTCCATTTTTGTTTTTGTTGCCTGTGTTTTTGGGGTCATGTTAAAAAAGTCATCGCTAAGACCAATGCCATTCAGCTTCCCCTTATGTTTTTTTAAAGTAGCTTTGCAGTTCTAAGGATGTATTTGTGTGCCCTACATTCTCCCCTCTCCTTGTTCCTCAGTCTTCCTCCCTCCAAACTTGAGTGTTTCCACTCTCTGATCCTCAAACCCTCTACAACAGTGGGAGCTAAGCTGAAGACAATAAAAATATTTCTTATAATAATTTTGTAAACAAACATGAAATAAAACCTGGTAAATGAAAGCTAAACAAGTAAGTTAGATGGCAAATTAGACATTTCTTGACTTGACTTTCAGTGAATTGATCTATAACTGTTTTATGTAGGCCAAACAGTGAGATTTAATAGCTATGATCTTTAGGAAAATCTAATAACTGATTTCGTGAGACTCTTTCTTGTCAATTCTCAGTACAATTTGATATCTTCACTCTAAAATTTAACCCATGGAAAGCAATTTTGAATGATACTAACAACCAAACAATGATAACACTCATCAATCACTAAATATGTTTAGTTACTGAAGTGCATGGGTTTCCATTGTCTGATATGATCCATTGACAACTGTGGTTCAGGACATTTTCTGGGTCACTGACTCCTTTGAGAATCTGATGAAAGTTAAACACTGGAGGAAACAGGCTCATAATATTTAGCTGGGGCACATCATGTTTGCATAATGGCTGTCAGTTGATTAGATTGATCAGGCATACATTCTGATTGGATGATATCTGAGCCATACTGGTTGTTAAATATTTTAAAAATCAGCCCTGCATTATTGTTACAGACCACAGGCTGTTAGGCTCCTCATGGAATGGAAATTAAAGCAGGGCCTAGTGGATTTCCCAGACAAGGCTTTATTGTTGGGCTTGTGCTCAAGCACAAGGGGGACAGCAGAGGTATAAAGATTTTTTTTCTTTTTGGCTGGCTCTCCAAAATGAGCCAGTATGAATTTTTCATTAGGCAAAGTGAGGGAATTGACATCAGGAGTAAGGTATACCGGCTGGGCTTGGCTGCAATGGTTATCTTGCGTAATGGGCCACCTGGTGGTCTGACCAGAAGCAGTAAGGCTGTAAATCAATTGCAGCAGTCCTTCCTGAGGTGGGACCCTGAAACCTTGCTTCAATATTTGGATCTCCTAAGGCCAGTTTCTGGAATTTTTTAAGTAAAAAGGCATAGCTAAACATTATGAAAGCTTAGAAAAACGACTATTTGCGTAACTAGAGCCTCAGAGTCAGTATGTATAGTGTCAGTTAGGTAGTAGTGTGGGTTTTGTGAAGAGAAGAAAAAAAAATGTGGAGGAGACACGTTCCACTCTTATTCTATCTCATTATTAGCACCCAATTTTGTGTAAAGTGTCAGGAGATTCTTGAGCTTCTCCAAAAATCTATGTGGGTACCATTCAGGCACAATGGGCCTCAAGACAAGGGCTCCTGATCCATAGTCTGAGATAAGTGTGTGGGCTACTTGACTTTCAGACTGATATAGGAGTGAAGAAGAAATTACTTGGGCAGAGAGTGAGGGTTTGGGAGTTCTCGGTAAAGTTTTCCTTTTAATGAAAAGCAGCCCCCAAAATATTTTCTTTTCTAGCAAAAAGCAGCCTGTAAAATTGAGCTGCAGACATAGACAAGCAAGTTGGAACCTTGCCTGGGTGAATGCGGGCAGTTGTGCCAATAGGAAAAGGCTACCTGGGACTAGGCATGCTCAAAATGGTAGATGCATCTTCCCTTTTCTTTGCCAGCCACGTGTACAGTAAGGAGCAGGTAATGGCACTGAAATAGGCCATGGAATAAGAAAAACAACACCAGGTGGCCATGGATGATTGAGGAAAACACCCAACACCAGGTGGCCATGGGTGATAGGTGGCCATGGGTAATTGAGAAAAACACCCAATGTTCCCGGAATTCAAACAGAAAAACAATTCCAGGAAAACCCCCCATGCGTACAAGCCCCAATCATCTCGCGCCCTAAAGCTTTGTTTGAATTTCGCGCCTTGTTTGAATTTGTGGTGTTTTGCCTTTATAAGCAGCTTGTCACCAACGCTCGGGGTTCCCTTGGCCATCTTTGTGCACGGGGGACCCTAGCACGCTAGAAATAAAAGTGTCTCTCTGCTGTGATTTCGGTGTCGAGTGGTCCCTCGCGGCGACCCCTGCCCAGAGCGGGACTCTTTCGGGGGTTCCAACAGCACCAGCAGGCAAAGACTCCATTTGCATAATAAGATTAGGGTGGGGGTAGCCAGCTTCCCTGTGCATTATGTAAATGTCACAACTGGTCCAACCAATCTTTGGGGCCTATGTAAATCAGACACTGCCTCCTCACGTCTGTCTACAAAATCCAGTGAACTCTGCTGCAGGCTTGAATGCCCATTTGGGCACCCCTTTCTCTTGCAAGAAAGGTGTTCTCCTTTCTCTTTCTTTTGCCTATTAAACCTCTGCTCCCAAACCCACTTCTTGTGTCCATGTACTCCTCAGGTATTTACCCCTGATGACAGTGCTGCTTCAAAACCATTTTTTTTTCTTTTCTTTCTTTCTGTTTTTTTCTTTTCTTTTTTTTGAGATGGAGTCTCGCTCTGTCACCCAGGCTGGAGTGCAGTGGCGCGATCTCGGTTCACTGCAAGCTCTGCCTCCCGGGTTCACACCACTCTCCTGCCTCAGCCTCCTGAGTAGCTGGGACTACACCTGCCCGTCACCACGCCCGGCTAATTTTTTTTGTGTTTTTTTAGTAGAGATGGAGTTTCACCGTGTTAGCCAGGATGGTTTCGATTTCCTGACCTCGTGATCCGCCCTCCTCAGCCTCCCAAAGTGCTGGGATTACAGGCGTGAGCCACTGCGCCCAGACTCAAAACCATTTTCTATAAATACCAATATTTTGACCTAGGTTTTTATTACTTATTTGTGTGACTTATTTCAGGCAAAGGTTATGTACAATTAGAAACAGTTTCATATATTCTCAGTGTTCAATCAAATTTTGGCTATATTCCCAGTTTAAGCATAATTCATTTACCTGATTCTCAAGGCCCTTCTGAGACTTGAGTCCTTGACATTCAACAACTTTTCTTGGTATCAAACGCTGCACAGATTCACTAATACGGATTGCTTTACTCCAGTTCCTTGCTTATCAAAGAGTGGTATATGGACCATAGCAGTATTGGAATCACCTGGGAGCTTGTTTGAAATGCAGAATTCATTCCTCCTTAACCAGAATCTGCATTTTTAACAAGATCTTAAAGTGATTTGCATACTTTTAAAGTTTGAGAAGCAATTCTCTAGTAAAGGTTACTTTGATTTTTTTTCAGCAAGATTATGGTTGCCCCAAGTCATAGAGAAAAGTTAGTGACACACTTTGAAATAGGATGTCAGGTTTCCCAATGCCTTTCTTCCCAACTAAATCTACTTGTAACATCAACTAAGCTGTTCTGTCTGTTGATTTTGCTTTTCAGGTGAAAATTTGTTCTTGAGCTCGATGTTGGAGAATGTATGTAGCTGAGTAGCTCTTAACAACAATCCCTTTGAGACGTTGCATGAGAATATTGCAGTTTTCCATCTGGCAAAAATAGAAGTCACTGAAATGATGTAAAAAGGCTCAGCTCTTTTGTAAGCTTCAGAAGCAGTGTCTCTAATGCTGATGTTGGAGAGGGCTAGGGTGTACGGATAACATACAGGACACCCAATTAAAACTGAATGTCAGATAATTAATAAATTTTTTTAGTGTGTGTCAGGAGGTTGTTGAACACCCCCAATTATTGCATGAGACATATTTACCCTAAATAGCCAAGGACATACCTATACTCCAAACCAAACCAAAGCAAACCAAACAAAACAAAAATAAAGGGAAAACCATTCATTGTTTATCTAAAGTTCAAGTTTACTGGGTGTACTATATTTTTATTTACTCAGCCTGGCAGCCATAGGGAGAGCAAAACTTGGATGAGGCATAATTAATGGGAAATCAGAAGATAGTATTTAAATATTAGTACTTACACTTTAAAATAAAACATAAAGGTAACTTTTGAGAATTCTGAAATCATTTTCTGAGTGTTGGGACAGCCAAATTTATTCCTATCAAACTGAGAAAGAAAGCAAATTAAAAAGACTTTGCTTCTGCATTAATACAGGTTTTACTTTTTAAGAATGCATATACCCTTGATGCAAATACATCAAGCACCAGTCCAAAGCTCAAATGAATTTCTGTGATGTTAGAAAACCAGGTATGCCACCAGGCAATTAGCTGTTGACAGCTGCTAAGTTCAGTAGATATTTTTGCAGCTATGTCCTTCGAGATGTTAAATTTTGGTAGCCTTGATGGCACAGCTGGAGAGGGTAGGATTATTCCAACACGTTTACAATCTACTGTCCTGTAGAAGACACACCTGTGGCTGTTTAGGCACAAGAAAGAGGAAAATGCTTGCTAATTTTGCCTCACAGTTCAATCAAATTAAAATTGACAAGTATTCAAAAAACACATAATTTTCCAGGTAACCAGTTTCTTTAGCAGCTTAGATGATATGAGGAGTAATAAATTGAATGGTAATTAATTCCTTGGGTAATTTATTCCTATGAATTTAGACTAGCTTGGGCTATGAAGTGCTCCTGCGTAGTTGTGAAGTGAATTATGCCAGAGCAGTGTTTCGCATCAGCAGTTTTTTTATATATATATAAAATTAAATGCTGCAAGCTAACTGTTAAAGAGACTAATTCATTTCAGTGGACTCTGTTTTGCATCATGTAAAAATGGGGAAATTTTGTCTATTATAGATGGTAGAGTTGAATACTTAATTGAGAAATCCATACTTCAGTGTATATTTCCCCTTAGGAATTCCTTTTGGTTTATTTCATCATCATCATCATTTTCATTGAAAAAAATTTACTTCTGTTTTTAAAAACCCTTTAGTGTGAAAAATACAAAACAACCACAAAAGTAGAGGATTACATAATAAAGCCACATATACCCACGACCAATTATCACGGCTTGCTCTCTGTCTTGACTCCTCTTCCAGTGTGGGATTACTTTGAAAAAAATTCCAGACATCGTATTTCACCTCTTTATATTTCAGAATGAATCCAAAAGACAAGACTTTCCCTTTGAAACAGCCACTATATTCTCATCACACCTTCTGACAAATAAACAAAAACTCTTTAATATCAAGTATCTAGTGGTCTTATTTCCTCTACTCCATAGATATAGATAAATTTGTTTTTGCAGTTTGTTCAATTGATATCAAAATGATGTTTCATTTAATGTGCAGGTTCTGTATGACAGACGTACCTGACAGCAATAACTTAAGCATACCCTGAAAATGACCCTATGGTCTAAAGAGGATGTATGTTCATATCTCTGGGCTAAGGAATCTGGGAATGACCAACCTGGAGATTAATTCCTTATCTCTGAGGAACTCTTGAACCCTTGGCCCATCCTATTGAAGTCAGTCCATAGAAAAGGAGAATAAGGCCTTTTGTTTTGAGTTAAATGGGGGTTTCCAGGTAGACATTGCTAGGGGGAGGGAGGAGTGTCAAACGCCAGGAGGTTGGAGAAGACCTTGTGAGTTCCGAGATGATGGGATTGAGGAAGTGGAAACCTGGGGGGAGCAAATCTCAGGCTGGCCATCCGTGTCTATGGGGGGCCCAGTAAGTTGCTATCCTTGATGGCTGGGGCCCAACACGTGAGTACAGGGATGCCTCTAAGACACTGAAGGGTCTGGAAGAGTTGTTGCAGGGAGTGGATCTAACTAAGTGAAAGTCAGACACCTGAGCCACTTTAGCCTCAATTGGCTGGCCACTCCTGCTGCACTCTGGGCAGTCACCAAGGCTGCACTCACAGCACAGACGAGGGTTCATCAGTTACAGGATGAAACTGAGTGTAAGGGAGAAAGGAAATAAGGGGATGACAAAGAGAGATAAATAGAAGAAAAAAATAGCAAAAGATTGATTAGAAAAGACAAATATCAAAGAGAAACACAAAAGATGAAACTGGGGAAAGAGATAGTGTAAAAAGGAAGAAAGAGTACAAGAGGAAGTGAGAAGATGCAGAGCTGGACGAAGGTTCTGGGGCTCAAGCAACAAGGAGGTGGTGCAGAGAAAGGGTGCAGTGAGGCCACTGAGGAGGGACAGAGCCCAGAACCCAGGGGAAGCAAGTGAGAAAGGGATGTGGAGGAGAGTTTAGGATCAGACTGCTTAAGGAGTAGTGGGTGGCCTACAGCAAAGACTAGATGGCTGGTTGTTAGGAGGCGGTAGAAAGGATTCAAGTTACGGAAGGGCAAATGCATGAGATAACCATTAAGGTTTTGCTGTTTTACTGAGAGGCTGTAAGTCCGCCAGGGGCAGCTGTCAATAAGACTGCAAAAGGGATTGGGGGGCTAACATAAGGAAAATCAAAACTAGGGTTGTAAACACAAATGACTACAGGGCCAGCAAATAATAAGGAGGGCTGCAGGGCTGGGTGGGGGAGGATCCTTGAAGCTGAGGAGGATGAAAAGCCACTGAGTCTCCTCCCAGAGCAGGACAAACCGAAGATCCTTTGCAGTTGCTGGGTCACCAGCAGCGATGGCATGGAATACGGACCGTGGGAGATTCAAAGCAAAGAAAGAGGAAGAAAGGGAGGAGCCAGGAATGACCTTGCTAATGAGAATGCCCGTCAGGGAAGGTGCCACAGGCTGGCAACTCTTCAAAACAGCAGCTCTTGGCCCAGAGCCAAACCCAGCAGGGCCTGTATAGAGGCACCCTGGGAGGCCAGCTGGTCGGTCCCTTGCTTCCCCAGGTCCCTCCTGGAGTTAATGGGCCCTGCGGAGTTGCCTAACCTAACTCCAGCCAGTTTCTTATGGAAAGGAGAGTAAGAAGACATCAAACCATAACTGTTTAGATATCATAAAATATCAAACTAAAATTAAACCAGATCTTAAAAGAACTCCACTGCACAATGGGATAAGGCTGTTTGTAAGTAAGCCATCCCAATTAATAGATGGTAAAAGAAACAATGGCCATGCTGTCATTAATAGAAACAAACAATCCTTATGTAAATAAAAGGTAAATTACCCAATAACTGGTCAACCCAAACCCAATCTGTCAACCCAAACCTGTAAATTCTATTCTATGCTGTTAACCAGGCCCTAAAGCCCCTAAAAGGCCAAGAAGGCACTACATATATGTGTGTGTGTGTGTGTATACACACACATATATATACATATGTATATACATATATATATACACACACATATACATATATATGTGCTAATTCCAAATATGTCTATGGAGTAGTACACATCTTTGGAAAAATCTGGACAAATAGGGGCCTAATAAATAGCAGGTGGAAAAAATTGGTACATGGGAAACTGGTCAACAAGTTTTATAAAACCTCCTGCTTCCAGCAGAGATAGCCATAGTTCGAGTAAATGGCCTTCAGAAAGGAAACACTGGCCGGGCGCGGTGGCTCAAGCCTGTAATCCCAGCACTTTGGGAGGCCGAGGCGGGCGGATCACGAGGTCAGGAGATCGAGACCATCCTGGCTAACACGGTGAAACCCCGTCTCTACTAAAAATACAAAAAATTAGCCGGGCGTGGTGGCGGGCGCCTGTATTCCCAGCTACTCGGAGGCTGAGGCGGGAGAATGGCATGAACCCGGGAGGCGGAGCTTGCAGTGAGCCGAGATCGAGATCGCACCACTGCACTCCAGCCCGGGCGACAGAGCGAGACTCCGTTTCAAAAAAAAAAAAAAGAAAGGAAACACTATAAAAACTGTAGGGAGCATGCTTGCAGATAAAGCTGCTAAGCAAGCCCTCTTGGAGGAAGAAGTTAAACTGTTTAGCCCAATCCCAGATGTCCCTAAGGTGATAATAAGATCCCAATTTTCTAAAGAGGAGGAGGAAAAATTGGGCAAGATAGGGGCTGCTCAAACTGAGGATGGGAGGTGGATGCTCCCTGATGGGAGATAAATAATCACCAAACCTGGGCCGGGTACAGTGGCTCATGTCTGTAATCCCAGCACTTTGGGAGGCTGAGGCGGGTGGATCATGAGGTCAGGAGATTGAGACCATCCTGGCTAACATAGTGAAATCCTGTCTCTACTAAAAATACAAAAATTAGCCTGGTGTGGTGGTACATGCCTGTAGTCCCAGCTACTCTGGAGGCTGAGGCAGGAGAATTGCTTGAACCTGGGAAGCAGAGGTTGCAGTGAGCCAAAATTGCGCCACTGCACTCCAG
>NW_012123776.1:21338-37688 GCF_000951035.1 Colobus angolensis palliatus
CGGGCATGGTGGCAGGCACCTGTGGTCCCAGCTGCTTGGGAGGCTGAGGCAGGAGAATGGCATGAACCCGGGAGGCAGAGCTTGCAGTGAGCCGAGATCACGCCACTGTACTCCAGCCTGGGCGACAGAGTGAGACTCTGTCTGAAAATAAAAAAATAATAATAATAATAAATAAGCAAACCCATAATGAGAGAACCGATGTACATATCACATAAGGGAAGTCATTGGGGTCCCCAGGTCATGTGTGATGCAATACTCGAAAATTATGGCCGTAAAGAAACTTACACCCTTGATAAACAAATGTGTGTAGGTTGTGTAACCTGCCAGAAAGAAACGAAAAGGTAGTTAAAAAAAAAAAACTATGGGAGGAAAACCTCCTGTGTTAAGGCCATTTCAGAGCATTTCAAGCTGGAAGACTGACACCAAAACCCTGGTTAGAAAACACAGCCCCCATCCTGCAATACATTTGGGAATGAATTTGTTATCAGGCCTGAGCCACCAGATGACTTGCTGGGGAACTTCAACAGAGTTAGGCTGGTGAAACTTGTCATCAGGGGAATGCAAAATGGCCGCTGATACTGTTACCCACGGGTCTTTGTTCTTAGAGCTCCCAAGATGGTGGCCGACTACTCCCAGGGTGGCAGCAAGACTTTTGTTCTCTGACTTGGGGTTCTTGTCCTCACAAATTCCAGGGAATGGAACCTTGGGCCATGCAGTGAGTGTTACAGCTCTATTAGAAGCTGTGGGTCAGGGAAGAGAACCATGGAACCCAGCTACTAGTGTTCAGCTCCATTAGGATGAACCCGGGCACTTAGCCATGCAGGAACAATGGCGAGCCTCTAGCCTGATCAGGAGCAGCAATGGGTGCCTTGCTGGATCAGAAACGCAGTGGGCACCCTGCTGGATCTGGAGGGGTCGAAGTCAGCAGAGGGTCTACAATGAGGGCGATCAGCAGTGGTGGATGGCAAGCGAAAGCTCAGCTCGAGCCGGAACAAACACGGACCAGAAGAGTGTGTAGTTGCAAGAGTGAAAACAGAGCTCCCATACAACCGGAGGGGATTCAAAGCCAGTTGCCCACCCCCGGCTCGAATGCCTGGGGTTTATATCCCAATCATTGTCCCTCCCCCAATGCTCTCAGGCAATAGATGATTTGACTATTTCTTTACCTCCTACTTTTAGCCTCATTGGTATTTTAATGAGCTCTCTTTGCTACCTGATTGGGTGTGAGCTGAGTTACAAGCCCCGTGTTTAAAGGTGGGTGCGGTTACCTTGCCCAGTTGACTCAGGAATTCTTAGTTGGCCGAGGAAATCCAGCTAGTCCTGTCTCTCAGTACTGTTGCCAGCCCCACAGTGAGTAGTAGTACTGGAGCAATACTGAATGCTGGGGGTGCTTGATGAAATAAATCATGGGACTGTTAAGGAGTTAGCCAGGGTAGGCAGCATAGGATCATATCCTATACCATGGTCCTGTGTGGTTCGTGGGGAAGCCTGATGGGACATGGAGAATGACAGTAGATTACCAGTAATTAAATGAGATGGTCCCCTTAATGTATGTAGCTATTCCCAGTACAACCATTTGCTTATACTGAGTTATAGTACATATAGAGGAAAGCAGGAACATGCGAGATTCTTTCACTTTACTTACCAATTTTCAAAATATTTTTTGCCATACTCCAAAGGTGATCAATGAGATTTTTTAACTTTATCATTATGTACTCATAGATTTAAACATATGTCATGTGTTTTAATCCACTGTGGTTAGTATCCTTATTGGTGTTCTAACTGTCCCAGTGGGAGTCTATGAAAATTGACTCTGGGGTCCTTTTGACATGATCCTAGTAGTTTTTATTTACTTCTTCTTTTTTTTTTCCTTCTAGGATACCAAGATGTTCCAACACCATTCTAATACATTTCAAGCCCCATACCCGAAACAATCCATTTCCCCAGGGATCCCTGATTTATTTTAGTGGAAATGTTATTTAGAGACAACAAGATGGGCACTAGAGTAATTCTTTGCTATCGTATTTCTTAAGACATTTTTAAGATTTATGAAAGGTCTGATATTTTACCCATCTGAAAGATATTAATAATAAGTTAGTTTTCCACAGTTTCATAGATACTGGTGGAAGATAAGAAACTCCTGGTCAAAGATGAACAATTTATTACTCTGAAAGTAGCCAAGAGTGTCGGCATTTTTGCCTCAGTATCTCAAACCTCATTTTCCAGAAGTATTATGAAGAGGGCCAGTGATACCTGCATGTGAAGTATGTGTGGGACAGGAGAGGAACCCTGAGTTTACAGAATCTGAATGTTTTCCCACGGGCAATAAGCATGCCTGCCCTTTGCTCTGAAGGGAGACCATGTCTATCTTCTAAGGCTGTTCTCTGTACAAATATCCTTGAAATGATAGTTGGGTATAAAAGGCAGTCAGGGGCCGGGCGCAGTGGCTCACGCCTGTAATCCCAGCACTTTGGGAGGCCAAGGTGAGAGGATCACGAGGGCAGGAGATCGAGACCATCCTGGCTAACACGGTGAAACCCTGTCTCTACCAAAAAAATACAAAAAAGTAGCGGGTGCCTGTATTCCCAGCTACTCGGGAGGCTGAGGCAGGAGAATGGTGTGAACCCAGGAGGCGGAGCTTGCGGTGAGCCAAGATCGCGCCACTGGACTTCAGCCTGGGCCACAGAGCAAAACTCCATCTCAAAAAAAAAAAAAAAAAAGGCAGTCAGTTCCTCTGCTCCTAAGATGTGCAGAACCATGAGATACCTACACCAACAGGGGTTTTCAGTGGACATATAAAATGTAAATAAAAAATTGGCACTGACATTTCCAATTCAAATTCAGAATGACAAAATTTTAACTTTACTTTGTTGATGCTATATCTGCATTTTCTTTTTTCCATGCCCCATTTCCCAGTTCTCATTGTCACCAACATAATTATCCATTTTCTTTATCCAACACAATAGTCTCAGGGTAAAAACAAAAACACTACCATGGAAATATAATTAAATAAGATTATCATAAGAGTTAAACTATTTTTTTTTTCATTCAAAAAGGTATATCCTACAAGGAATATACAGTCAAATTACTACGCACTAAAGTCATTTGGATTAGTTCTTCTTAGTATGGTTATTACATCGACTGGATACATAGTATTTTTTTTTTGTTACTTTCAGTTTTTAGGGATTGCTCTTTTGAAATTTAATTTGGACTTTTAAATATGCAATACATTTACATGGCTTCAAAGTAAAATGTACCCACAAGGTAAATTCGAAGATGTCTAGCTTGCATTCCTATTTCCTTTGCAACAAGTATCACTGACATAGAAAGGCCTGTAGATTCATCTTTTCAGATTTTTGCCAGTCTAAGTTTAGGATAGATATCTTGAAGTGGGATTGCTGAGTCGATGGGCAAATGTACATACAAAGCATCCCACAAAGCTTAGTATGTTTTAAGCTTTAATGTTAACAATAGAAATGTTAAAAACTTACAAAACCATACCATTTGCCCGTTTAATTATTTAATTTTGTGAGTTTGAAATAAATATATTTAATTTTAATTTTTAAGCCAACACTCACCTTATTCAGAGGGCTTAAAAAGTAAATAAAAATTATTTAAATTTTACAACACTAAGTGGTTATATAAGAAATACGAACTTTCAAATTATTTTGTAGTCTTTTGCATGTATACTTCTGAAACTGTCAACACTTTAACTGCCCTAATGCTTCTGGAACATCCTTGTAATTTTGTTTGTGTAATAGTTTACTAGGGATGCCATAACAAAAGACCATAGACTGGATGGGCTTAAACAACAGAAATGTGTCTTCTCACAGTTCTAGAGGCTGGAAGTCCAGGATCAAGGTGTCTGCAGGTTTGTTTTCTTCTGAGGCCTCTCGTTGGCTTACAGATGGCTACCTTCTCTCTATGTTCTCCCATGGTCTTTCCTCTTTGGGCACATCCCCCTAGTGTTTCTCAAATTTTCTCTTCTTAGAAGGACACCATTCAGATGGGATTAGGGCACACCCTGTTCACTTCTTTAAAGATCCTATCTCTAAATACAAACTTTCTGGGGTACTAGGGGTTAGGGCTTTAGCTAATGAATTTGGGTGTATGTAGGGGGGTGCACAATTTATCCCACAACAGATCCTGTCAAATTCTCCTCTATGGGGGTTGAGACACAGAGCATTCCCACCAGCACTGCTTGGGAAGGCCCCTTTCTCCACAGCCTCACCAACAAAGTACATTGTCAATCTTCTGAATTTTGACAAACCATAGGAGAAAAACAATATCTCAGTGTAGTTATTTCTTTAAATTATTTTACTGAAGTATGATGTGCATACAGAAAAGTATACAAATCTAACGTACAGAACCCCACTATTTTTTCCAAAGTAAACACACATATATATTCACTACCCAGATCAAGAAGAATATTCCATTTTCCCAGAAATCTCCCGTTCTCCCACTCATTTACCTTTCCCTGAAATGATACTCATCTGATTTCTGTCATCACAGATTCTTTTTGCCTTTTTTTTGTACTTTATATAAATAATATCATATGGCAGGCACTCTTTTGTGTCTGGCTCATTTTGTTTATTTCTGTGAGACTCATTCACATGTTTAGGTAGCAAAAAAAATTATCTTCATTGTTCTATAATATCCCATGATGTGGATATGCAGAAAGTTATTTATCCATTTTATTTGTTAATGGCATTTAGGTTGTTTCTATTTTGGGGCTATTATGAATAACACTGATCTTAAAATACAAGGATGTTTAGCTTTAATAATAATAATTAATTTTCCAAAGTAGTTGTACTGATATGCTGTTGGGACAACAGCAGTGATGATGACTTCCGGTATCTGTACATCCCCACCAACACTCTGTACTTCTAGTTTTTAAAATTATATCCATGTGGGTGATTGTGAGATGGTTTCTCATTATAGTTTCAATTTACTTTCTCTTGATGAATAATAATGTTGAGCACATTTTATACGATTATTCACCATTATCCTCTGTGTGAAATACTCAATTAAATTGACCATTTTTCCTCAGCAAGTTGTCTTTTTCATTATGTATTCTGGAAGCCGGTCTCTTCTTTACATATTCTTTTTGAGTTCTTTCCTGAATATAGGTCCTGCAAATATTTGTCTCTGTCCTGTGCTATAAATTATTTTTTAAATAAACTTTTATTTTAGAAGCATTTTAAGATTACCGAAAAATTGCAGAGCACAGAGAGTTCTCATATATTCCTACATGGAGTTCCCTCGATTATTAACATCCTACAATAGTACATTTGTTATAATGAATGAATAAATATTGATACATTAACTAACATCCATATTTCATTCAGATTTCCTTGGTTTTTACCTAATGTTCTTTTTCTGTTCCGGAGTCCTATCTGGGTTATAACATGACATTTAACTGTCTTGTCTCCTTGAGCTCCTCCTGGTTCTGACAGTCTTTGTGTTTGATGACCCAGGCAGTTGAATACTACTGGTTACATATATTGCAGGATGCTCCTGTACTGGAATTTGTCTGATGTTTTTCTCATAGTTAGAGGAGGAGGAAGACTACACAGATAGTGCCATTTTCCACACATCATATCAAGAACACCTACTATTAACATGACTTATTGTTGTTGACGTTGACCTTAATCACCCATCACCTAGTTGAGGTAGTGTTTATCAGGTTTCTCCACTGTAAAATTTTGTCCCTTAGGAAGGAGGACACTATGGAAGGAGGTCACTATGTGCAGTCTACACTTAAGGAGTGGAGGGTTATGCTTCCATCTTTGAGAGTAGAGTATCAACATAAATTATTTGGAATTCTTCTGCATGGGATAATTGTCTCTCGTCTGTCATTTATTAATTTATTCAATCAATTTATATCAATATGAACTTAAAGATATTTATCTTACACTTTGGATTACAATCCAATAGTATTTTAATTTTTTTGCATAAATTGCTCCAGCTTTGGCGATTGGGAGCCTTTCAGCTGGCTCCTGTGTCCCTTTGAAGCACCCCCAGTTGTATGATTTTTGTTGTTGTTTGAGCACTCCCTTAATCTCCAGTTTCAGCTCGTATATTTCCTGCCCAAGTCCTGGAATTGCTCATTTCTCCAGGACCTTTTATTAGAGAATAGAATTAGAAACCAAGATCCGGACACTACCTATGCTTGCTCCCAGGCCCTCTCAGCTGACAGAGCAAGTAAATATATATGTATATAGTAATCTATCACATTAGTTCATTCTCACACTGCTATAAAAAACTGCCTGAGATTGGGCAATTATAAAGAAAAGAGGTTTAATTGACTCACAGTTCCGCATGGCTGGGGAGGCCTCAGGAATTTAATCATGGTGGAAGGTGAAGCAGGCACCTTCCTCACAAGGTAGCAGGAGAGACAGCATGTGAAGGAGAAACTGTCAAACACAGAACCATCAGATGCCATGAGAACTCACTCATTATCATGAGAACAGCATGGGGGAAACCACCTCCACAATCCAGTCACCTCCCACCAGATCCCTCTCAACACATGGCGATTATGGAGATTACAATTTGAGATGAGATTTGCGTGGGAACACAAAGCCAAACTATATCACTTATGTGTACACAATTATTCACAAATATTCCCATGTGTAAACATTTGTACCTGTGAAGTGAAAGACTTCATACCAATTAGTTCACACTCATCTAAATGAGTTCATTCTCATACTTGAATTTATTACCACATTGATCACTTCTAGCCTCTTCCATTGGGTTATCAGTAACTTCCTATTCCAGCAGTGAGAAAGCAGGCTCTGCCACCTGCCATCCATTTATTTAATTGTTCAGTTCCAATATACATGTTAAATGATATCAGAGTTGTTAACTTGTTACCCCTGTGCCATACACTTTATCAAATACAGCACAATTTCTTTTGCCTTTAGTATTACAAACTTCACTCATTCCAAAGATACTTATTTCAGCACCCAGTTCTTTCAGTGAGGCTGTTTCATACATTGGTAATACAGTTAAATTGTTTGGTGACAGTCTGCAATCCATCAGTTTGTCAAAATCACCATTTAAGTTTATAGCTCCAGTGACTTTTCTAATGACTTGTGCTCTAGGAAAACTCATCTCAGGTGATGTATCTCTCTGCTTGGATCTGTTTATCCAGATTTTGGAGTGGCAATGTGCCCTGCAATCCAATTTCTCTGATGGGTTCAAGAAAATTTGGTGATATACAGTTTATCCACCTTTTTCTTGGTTAAGGATGGAGATGATGACTTCCAAGTTCTTTACATGTTGGAACTTTGCTTTGACTTTTTACACTCTCAGTAATATCTTTTGATGAATTAGTGTACTTTTAAATGAAATCGAATTATCAATATTTCACTTTATTGTTATTGCTTTTTTCTTAATAAAACATTACTTTTCCAAGCCTATAAAGCCATTTTTTTTCTGTGCTTTTGTCTAATGGCTTTACCATTTTGTCTTTCATATTGTGGTCTATGAGCCATTTGAGATGGATTTTTGTGTGTGGTTGAGGGGGGGTTAAGAGTCATTATATTTTTCATGTGGATTTCAGTACCATTTATTGAAAAGTCCTTCCTTTCCCTACTGCATTGCAGTAGCAACTTTGTTGAAAATAAGGTGATGATTTATTTAAACTCTGTTTCTAGACTCCTTATTTCATTCCAATGGTTTGTTTAAACAATATCACATTGTTTAACTACTGAAGCTTTATAATAAGTCTTAATATTTAGTATTGTAATGTCTTCATATTTAGTAGTACAAGTTATTTAATTTTATTTGTTATTTAATTTTATTTTTCATCAAGATTGTCTTCTCCATACTTGCTCCTTTAAATTCCCATATAAAATTTAAAATCAGCTTGTCAATCTTCATAAAAGTTTCTGGTGAAATTTTGAATAGAATTCCACAGAATCTATAGAGCAAATTAGGGGAAATTGATATTTTAAAAATATTGAATCTTAT
Organism: Colobus angolensis palliatus; assembly: GCF_000951035.1. Lineage (NCBI taxonomy): Eukaryota > Metazoa > Chordata > Mammalia > Primates > Cercopithecidae > Colobus > Colobus angolensis. The sequence goes on from NW_012123776.1 coordinate 29,313, forward strand.
ATTCCATGAATATGGTATATCCTTTCACCTATTTTGATTTTTAATTTGTTTTTATTTTTTTCTGTAGTTGTTTTGTGTATCATATCTCTCAATAAATTAATTCCTAGGTGGTTAACATTTTTTATGTTAACATACATTTTTTAAAGTTCATTTGATAATTGTTTTTGGCTACTACAAAGAATAAAAATATTTTAGTAGACTTTATTTTTAAAAGTAGTTTTATATTTACAACAGAACTGAGCAGAAGTTACAGATTTCTCACCAATTTTTTATAATGCCCTTATATCTAGTCACATTGTTAATTTAACCTATTAATTTTAATAATTTATCATAGATCCTTTACATGTTTCCATCTACACAATCATATCATTTTTGAAAATGGCATTTGTATTTCTCACTTTCTAGTCCTTCTACGTTCTCTTTGCTTTTCTTGCCTTATACGGCAAAGAGGACGTCTATTATATTGTTGAATAAAGTCGTAATAGCAGACATCCTTTTCCACCAAAGGATAAAGCTGCAATATTTTAACTTTAAGTAAGATATTTGCTACCTAGTCTTTTTTAATGAATGATATCATTGACTGTGTTAACTTAGGAATTTCTGTTCCATTTTTAATTTATTAAAATTATATGTAACAGATTTTAAGTTTTTATTAAATATTTTTATTTAGATGATCCATATAGTTTTTCTCCTTATCTTGTTGATATGGTTAATTATATTAATTTATTTTATATTTAAAAATAATTATAATAAATCCAACTTGATCATGATATTTATTTATTATTGAATTTGATTTACTAATATTTTTAGATGTTTTACATCTATGATGTAAGGACAATTATACTTGAATTTTCCTTTCTTGTTATATTCTTTCCAGTATTGGTATCAAGCCTATGTTGGCCCGATAAAATAATTAGGAAGTGTACAATCTTTTTAAAATCTCTAGAAGAGTTTGTTTAACATTGGTGTTATTTCTTTCTTAAATATTTGGGAGAATTCACTAAGGAATTCTCCTAGCCTTGGAGTTTTCCTTGTGAAAAGGTTTTAAATTATGGACTCTAGTTCTTTAATAGATATAAGAGTATTTAGATTTTCTATTCACTATTGTGTTAGTTTTGGTAAATTGGACTTGTAAAGAAATTTGTTCATTTGATGTTATCTTTTTAATATCTGTAGGCTCTTAAGTGAATTCCTTTTTTAAAAAATTCCTAAAATCGGCAATTGATGTCTTCACATTCTCTTGTTTTGTCTTGATCAATTTTTCCAGGGGTTTACCAATTTCATTAGCTTTTCCAAAGATCTATTTTTTGCTTTTTAAAAATCTTCAATTTAAATAAATACTGTATCTGCTTTTTTTTTCTTTTAAATTCTCCTTTCTAACTTTTTGGGATCTTTCACTTTTTCTGTCTTTCTCTGTGTCCTTTTTCATTTGTTTGTTTAGCTTCTTGATTTGAGTCTACACATAACTTTTTCTCATTATCAGGAACTCAATAAATCAATTCCCAATCAAGCATTAAAGAATGATCTGGGCCATACACATACATACACATACACACACACACACACACACAAACATACACATACACACACACACACATACACACACACGTACACATACATATACACATACATGCATACGCGTATGCATACACCTACACGTACACATACACATACACATCCATACTGAGACAGGTCTTGAGACCATAGCACTTAGGATCAATTGTCTTAGGATCATAGGGGTGATTACCTGTTAAATATTGTCATAAGAGAAACCCAAATATTTTAGGGTGAGAGGCAAATTTATAAAATGTTAATTTTTTTCACTTAATGATATATGTCAATAATTTTACATAACAATATGGTAATTTTTTACAACACAATTTAAAAAAATTATTATACTTTAAGTTCTGGGATACAGAATGTGCAGGTTTGTTACATAGGCATACATGTGCAATGGTGGTTTGCTGCACCCATCAACCTGTCATCTAGGTTTTAAGCCCCACATGCATTAGGTATTAGTCCTAATGTTTTCCCTCCCCTTGTATCCCACCCCGCAACAGGCCCTGATGTGTGATGTTCCCTTCCCTGTGTCCATGTACAACACAATTTTTAATGGTTGAATGGTGTCCTAGCATATGATGAAAACATAATCTATTGGTACCTTTAATAAATAATTCTCTATTACTGGACATGTAATTGTTTCTAATTTTTACCACTATACATGAGTCTGATAGCATTACAAAAACTAATTTGCATATTCATCTTATAGGAATGATGTACTTAACATGAAATTATCTTTCAGATTTTTGTTTGTTTGTTTGTTTGTTGTTGTGGTTTTTTTTTTTTTAGGGATGGAGTCTCGATATGTTGCCTAGGCTGGAATGCAGTGTCTATTCACAGACATGATAATAGCACATGATAGCCTCAGACTCCTGGGTTCAAGCAATCCTCCCACCTCAGCCTCCCAAGTAGCTAGGATTCCAGTACTGCACCCCCATGCCCAGCTTCATTTTTTAAAAAATCAGTTTTTAAATTGTAACTTGACTAATTATAGTTGTTGTGAAATAATTTAATCAAACAAATTAACATATCTATTACCTCAAATATTTACTTTTTTTGTGGCAAAAACAGGTAAAATTTACTCTCAACAATTTTGAAATGCACAAGATGTTATTATTTACTATGTTCTTTATGTTGTGCAATATATCTCAAAGAAGTAAAAATCTTTTTTCCTCCTATCTAATTGAGGCTTTTTACCCTTTGACTATCTCCCCATTTGCCTCACCCCCTCAACCTCCGATTAGTACCAGTCTACTTTCCTTCAGATGCTTTCTTAAAAAGGAATTTAGAAAGCCACAAGCAATTTTAATGGGATAGCTAGATGACATTTCTTGGTCAACTGAATACATCCTTATTCTCTGACCTCTGAACATAGCTGTTGGGTTCAACATTGCTTCCGGGGGAAAATGTGTTCAAGTGTTATCAAATTTAAACAAAGGGTTTAGTGTGCATGAAACTCCTTAAGAGATATGTTGATAATAATAGCATCTCTTTGATCAAAATGCCCACAAGTTTTTAGAAACACCTTTGTACACATTTAACTATAATACAAGGCAATGTCATACACACTTAAAGGAGATACGGTGTTTAGCAAACTGTAGGTGTTCAATTAATGTTGAAATAAACTGTATTAAACACAATTCTATGATATCCTAGAGGAGTGAGTGAATAGGATAGGAGAGAACCGGGAAACTTTTTATGCAGCATCTGACCCTGAAGCTCTTCTGTTGCAAGAACCCCTCAAGGGCAACAGTGTGACTGAAGCCAGAAGCGGAGGCTCCCAAGAAAAAGGATCTACTGCAGCTGTGGATTATGCCAAACACAAGCCCTGAGACATGCTGTGGATGTATGAAGGATTCTGTTCAGGCAGGGAAACTTCTTCTGACAACCTATGTACAGATGTGTCTGAATTTAGTAAGTAGGTATGTTCCTACAAAATTATGTGACACCGAATTTTTTATGAATTATATACTACAGGTAATATGGAAAGAAAAACCTTAGTGACTCCTTGTGTTACAATGAATAATTTTTTTTAATATGTCTGTACAGAAATCTAAATGTTTACATACTGGTTTGGCCTGAAGATGACTACTTCTGTAATATTACACTCTTCAGTGCATTGAACAAAGTTAGAGGTTTTCTCTCTCTCTCGAATACAATGATATACATTAATTTATATTTTTGAATTTGGGATATTTACTTTATACACAATGATGCTACACTACAGAAGACTTGAATTATATTCTAGAATTTGTAAAAATTAGCACTTAGAAGTAGGGATAAAATGTCATCAATTCTAACAAGAAAAAAAAAGAAAAGAAAGCCTTTGCTTTTCCCAATGTTTACCTCCTCCAACTCAGCCCTCCTGTGGTGACTGGCAGACCATTTGGTTTGGAGCCTGCTGGTTTCCCGCTTTTCCCTGTGCTTTGGCAAGCATCTAACTTTGCCCCTTCATGGAAAGTTTCTGTAGTATTATTCCAAGGGGTATGAAATCATCACTCTGTTACCTGATACGACAAGGTCAGTGCCTTTGAAGGGTTAATTACAGCATATTTATAAAGCACTTCAGAAATTAAAAAGTGTTCTACAAATGCCAATGTTATTAAGATTTTGGCAGAATATATCAAAAAGTGAAAATTTTTATGCTGGTTTAGGTTTTGCTTCATCTTTAAAAACGAAGGTGTCAAGCACTCAAATCTCAATTTGAGTCACCAAATGTTTATTGAACACATATGATTTTCAAAGTTTGTAGAACGAAGATGAGTAAAACTTGTTCTTTCCCCTTCAGGAGTTTGTTTAGTAGCTGGATAAACAGATGTATAGCTTATTATATAAGCTCCTAAAGTTCCTCAGAGAGGCAAAACTGGGTACTGTGGAATATCAAAGTTAGAGGCTATTTCCAGTTGGAATTAGAGATTGGGTCATGGAGGAGAGGATATTTGATCTGAGCTTTGGGGGATGGTAAAATTTTAATAGAGCAGGATACTAGGAAAAGTGCATTTTAAGCAGAGGAAACTGTGAGTTGAAAAGTAGGAAAGACATTTCAGGGAAAATACAAGTAGCTTGGTTTTGTGCATCAAGAGCAAAGGTGAGGCTGAGAAGGCAGGATGGGGGTCAGACAAGAGAAGGAGGCAGCGGAGAGCTGCTGAAGGCTTTTGAGAAGGTGGGCTGGTGAGCAGTGCGATACACCTGGCTAGGCTGGACACAAAAAGTAGGTACTTAATAATTATTCATGGAGTAATCAATGAATTACATTTTCTTAGGTACATTTTAATGCTAACAATAGTTTTGTTTTTAAAGATAATTCCTATTTTTCTTCAAGGCCATAGGCCAAGTTTTACTCAAATTCAAATTTTGTCTTAAATATACCTATCTCTTTCGTGGAGAAATACCTCTTTTTATCTTATGGTACTCTCCAATTTTAATGCCTTCTAGTTTGATCTCCTGCTAGCTTCTCTTGGCCCTATCTCCTCCCAGCCCCCTTGAAGTCTGGGCCAATTTCCTAGTCACTGAAGTGCTGGCATCTCTACTCAGGTCATTTTTCTTCCTGATTCTAGGTTCTATTATTTCCCTTCAGATAATAGAGAGCTAGATGTACTTGTGTGTGTGATTTTTTTCAAGTCTTCAAAGCTTAGCATGAATCAGTGTGGAGAAAAGTGAGAAGTACTAGAGGAACAAAAACAAAGCCCTGAGGGAGAATAGAGTAGGAGAGATATCTTTGAAAGCATTTTTTCCTTGATTAGTTATTAAACAAGATAATATCACTCTGTCTCAGCTTCTTCATGTGTCAAAGGAGTATAATAATATTTACGGCACAGGTTTGTTAACAAAGATTAAATGAGTTAATATTTTGACAAAATGTTTGCAAAGTGGCTGGTGCATTGTTACCACTCAGTAAAGGTTAACTTAAAAAAATGAAGACTAGACCAGGCACGGTGGCTCATGCCTATAATCCCAGCACTTTGGGAGGCCGAGGCAGGCAGATCACTTGAGGTCAGGAGTTTGAGACCAGCCTGGCCAACATGATGAAACCTCGTTTCTACTAAAAAAACAAAAATTAGCCGGCTGTGGTGGCACATGCCTGTAATCCCAGCTACTCAGGAGCTGAAGCAGGAGAATCACTTGAATTCAGGAGGCAGAGGTTGCAGTGAATGAAGATCAGGCCACTGTGCCCCAGCCTAGGTGACAGAGTGAGATTTTGTCTCAAAAAAAAAAAAAAAAGAAAAGAAAGATTAACATCCCCTAGATACTCTAAAATAAACTCAAAAAAAAAAAAAAAACAAGTTTACTATTTATACTGTCCCATTCTACTTCCCCTTGTTTTCTTTTTCCTCCACTTTGTTCCAGATCCTTCAAGTATTCGCAACCTTGAGAAAATAAAACGTAGCCTGCTGTGCAGGGCCTCTCTACTCTCCCAGAAATCAGCTGGTGGACAAAAAGGGGACAAACCGCAGCAGAAGAGACAACCACCTAAATTAAATAATTGCATCCCACAGAAATCTTTCTTGCTCATCTCCAAATATCATTGATTACCTCTTTTAGATGAAGCATTGAACATCCCTGCATATGTTTTATTTGATAAGGCTCACGTATTTTACACAGCCAATTTTAGTCATAATATCTCAGATCAGTGGTCCTCAACCTAGGGTGATTTTGCACACCAGGGAATATTTGGCAGTGTCTGGAGATACATTTGTCACGGCTGGGAAGTTCTAGTGGCATCTCACGTGTGGAGGACAGAGAAGCTGCTCAACATGCTACGACTCACAGGATGGCCCTCTCCAACAAGGAATTGTCCAACAGCAAACGTGCATAGTGCTGAGACAGACAAACTGTGGCTTAGATTGCCTCAGTCTATTCCATTAGCTCCAGGTGATAGGGAGGTTTTTGAGGAGATAGCCCTGGAGGATGAAGAGATGGAAAGGCCAGCTGACGACTGGGCACACCTGTGTGGGAAATTGGGGCCTGTGATCCAAGAAGAAGTGCTGGCTATCAGAGTCTGAAATAAACTTTGTTTACTTGTCAGTTTGGTCAAATTAATGGGAACAGAATATTCAGGACATCACATGGCAAGAGGGCAGGGCTCAGGCAAGAGACTATTTTTGTGTTTCTTCTGATGGGGAGCCTCACCATAGGGATGAATGATTACTTGGAAAAGCTGAGGCATAACAGGGATGCCTCTTGGGGGCCTGCCGACCCCTGGCCCAAGGATGAAAATAAAGGAAAATCTTGAGTTCCTTCAAGACAAATTCCGGGCACCTAATCCTGAGAAGTAAATGAGTAACTTAATAAGCAAGAAGGTAAGTAGCTTAAAACAATAGTCAAGGCCACAAGAAGTCTGGTTCCCTGTAGAAACTAAAGATAACGTACGTCCCTGAGTTGTTTTTCAGAAACCTGGACCCCCACTAAATGGATTCACTGGCACGTAGACCTCAGATAAGGGGGAACTGAAGACCACTGTGCTTTCGTTTAAATTTCTTCCTGAGAGGCCTGGAGGAAGTCACACCCACGGGCTGGAGCTAACAGTCTTTTCTGCTGATCCCAAATTTTTAGACAAAGTTTTGCCTCCTTAACCAATCACAAATCAAGAAATCTTTGAGTCCACATGTGACCTGTGGGCCCCCACTTTGAGATATCCTACCTTTTAAGCCAAACCAATGTCTCACCTTTTAAGTCAAAGCAATGCATAGCCTCCATGTATTGATTTATGACGCTGCCTGTAACCTCTGCCTGCCTGCTTTTAAAAAACTTTTACTGTGAGCCATTGGGGTGTTTGCGTCTAAGCCTTAGTTGCCTGATTCTCCTTGCTTGGAGCCCTGCAATAAAGGCCCTGTCTTCTCACTGCAATCCCAATGCCAGCATTTGATTTTGCTATGCCAGGCGGGCAGACACAGGTTTGATTCAGTAACACAGCTGTAAGGTTCACAGATGTACTTTGGTCAAAGAATAGACTGAGACGGATATCCAGGCCTATATGACTCAACAAGTTTGACACACAGACACACACCTCAACTTGTTACATAACCTGTTTGTATAAGTTCATACTTGACTCTGAACCACTATTGTGTGCCCTGCTGACACTGTGCACGGGGCTCGACTCTTGTACAGACACCAGTGCCCAGACAAAGAAAGAAAGCCAAAACTGTTACAGATGGACAGAGGTGAACCACAACACAACTCACACTAGTGCCCAGAGAGGAAAGAGTTAAACTACTCACCCTGAAGACAAGGGAGAGCCGGCAGTGCGGCTACAGGCGTGGGGGCAGTCGGTTCCGCAGAGTCGGAGCAAACAGCTGAGATAACAGGTGGACACTGTGAAAGAACTGATGGGAGTAAACTACTAATGAGAAAACTACTGAATAAAACTACATTTCGCCTGCCTATGGACTCCCAAGTGTTCTATCTACCCATCCACTCAGTCCCCTTGGATTTCAACGTGGGCTGAACCAGGACCCTGACATTTAGACCTAACAACAGCCAATCAGTTTCCAGCCCTGATTAGCTCAGCATGTTTGAGTACATTGTAATGGAGTCAGAATAGCAGAAAGAAAAGATGACATAAAGCCTGAATTGTTTAGAATACTTAGGGTAAGATGAGATGTAAGTAAGTAGACAGTTTTGAGAATTATAAGATAAATTAAAAATTTGGTAACAGACAATTGGACAACGAAAAACAGAAATTCCTCCAGCTGAATTAGATTAAATGTTGTGGCAGGCTAGAGTGCAGTAAGTAGCGCGATCTCAGCTCACTGCAAGCTCCGCCTCCCGGGTTCACGCCATTCTCCTGCCTCAGCCTCCGGAGTAGCTGGGACTACA
>NW_012123776.1:38074-82266 GCF_000951035.1 Colobus angolensis palliatus
TCTCTCTCTCTCTCTCTCTTTCTTTCTTTCTTTCTTTCTTTCCTTTTCTCTCACTCTTGTTGCTCAGGCTGGAGTGCAGTGGCGGATCTTGGCTAGCCGCAACCTCTGCCTTCCAGGTGCAAGCAATTCTTCTGCCTCAGCCTCCCCAGTAGCTGGGATTAAAGGCATGCTCCACAACGCCTGGCTAATTTTGTATTTTTAGTAGAGATGGGGTTTCTCCATGTTGGTCAGGCTGGTCTCGAACTCCCGATCTCAGGTTATCCACCCGCCTTGGCCTTCCAAAGTACTGAGATTACAGGTGTGAGCCATCATGTCCAGACTTTTTTGCTGTCTTTTTTGGAGGAAATCAGCTGCTAGATGACTTAGTAGCCTTAGGAAGAGGTACGTGTGGCAAGGAACCAAGGTTGTGTGAATAAGCCAGTTTAGGAACAGATCTTTAGCCCCAATCAACCCTCCGAAAGACCTTGAGCCAGTTATATATTACCAGAACCTGGTAATATACAACTAACACATAAATATATAGGGGTGAACTGCTTATTAAGAATTGCTACGAACAGCATGGATGATGTTTGGGTGTCCATTTTAAGGACGGGAGGTCTCATTATCTGTGTTAGAAATAAGATTTTGATCACAATTGTGTGGTTAAGATATGGATCCTTGAAGGAGACTTCCAGGGTTTCAGTCCTTACTTTCTCATTAATTTTGCTACCCTGAACAATTTGCTCAAGCTCTCAGGCTTCACTCTCCCCATTTATTAAAACAAAGATAATTAGGCTAGGCACGGTGGCTCACACCTGTAATCCCAGCACTTTGGGAGGCCGAGGCGGGTGGATCACCTGAGGTCAGGAGTTCCAGACCAACCTGGCTAACATGGCTAACCCCGTCTCTACTAAGAATACACCTTGATCCCAGCTGCTTGGGAGGCTGAAGCAGGAGAATCATTTAAACCCAGGAGGCAGAGGTTGCAGTGAGTTGAGATCAAGCCATTGCACCCAAGCCTGGGGGACAAGAGTGACTTCTCTCAAAAAAAAAAAAAAAAAAGGAAGATAATTAATAATTGCAAAATACTTATTAGAGTGTCTGGAACATAGGAAGCATGAAATAAGCAGTAGCTGTTATTGCTATTTCTGCGGTTATATCACCTTACACTCAGTGATCTAAGTTTACAAAACAGTGCATATATTATCAGAAAGCATGAAACCTGGTTTGTAATGGGCTCAATGAATGAATTCTCAAATCAAACATTAAGGGTTATCTTCCTCTGGGCCCTCAGCACACACAACTCAGGGGCTGGTCTTGAGGTTGAAGCACTTGGGGCCAATTGTCTTGGGACCATGGTGGTGTTTGCTGTTAGATATTGCTAAAAGAACAACCTCAAATGTATTAGTGTGAGAGGTAAATTAACAAAATGTTCATATTTTTTGACATCTTAGCTCTCAATGTTATTTTCCCCTGAACTCAATGCAATTTTATAGAATTTTAGTACCAGATAAATTAACTTCTCTAAGAAGGAGATCTGGACTCAAATGTGATATGCCCTTGCCTACAATAACCTTTCACCTACTGCTTAATCCTGATGACAATTCCTATGTGAATGTTAAGCATCTGGTACATAGCTAGAACTTCAAATATGAAAACACAAAATAAAACTTAAATTTGTAAGACTTTTCTCAGACCTACCTTTCTGCTCAGACAAGGAACATCAGTCCTGCTCCTGGCCCCTTTCTGTCTCTGTCACTTGCACCCATGAACTTTCAGAACAAACCTAGGCATAGTTTACTAGACAGTATCACACGTGGGTTAATTGTGTGCCTTGCAAGGTGTGAATAAGGCAGAACAGTTTACCACTTTGGAGTATTTTTTCCAAGAAGTTTTTTTGCCTAACCTTGAAGTAGAAAAATAAATGAGAAAATTTAGAAAATTTTCCTGGAGAAATCTTGAAACAAAAAAAAAGAGAAATTTTAGAAAAATTTCCTGGGGAAATAAAGTGTGATAAAATATATCAAGAACATGTCTTTCCTGCTAAGAGCAGGGAATGGCACATTTTCATTATGTTTATTAGAAAGTGGTAAGAATAAAATCAAAGTATTTTTAACTGTATATGCTTTGAAACTAGAGAAAAGAGCTATACTGTTCAAGAGACATAGTGAATCAAAAACAAAAAACTTGGTGCCTTTTGCTTTGACGACAGAGAGCTTTCCTTCATTAAAACTTACGCTACTTAGAAAATCACAAGGGCATCTCTAATCACAGAGCATTTTGTGTAGGGCTAATCCATTTGCTTCAAAGATTTGACTGAAATCAGTCTGTTTTGTTGTTTTTACTAGGATAAAACCTTTAACCATTACATTTCAAATTCTTTCTTGATGTAAACTGTAGAATGATGAAATAAAGAGAGGAAGCTATTTGGGGAACAAAAGCCCTATTTTGTTCTAGAAGAAAAATATTTTGAAATAAATTACTATAATTAGGTTTTTCTATAGATAGGAATAATAATAGTTTCAACTTTATAAGGTGTTATAAAGATGAGTTATCATTTTGAGTTAATATTGATAATGAATTCTGAACAGTACTTTGCACATATTTCATGTTGTATAAGTGCTTGTTAAGTGCATAAATAAAATAATTCTCACAGAAATAAATGTTGGCAATAACGTTCCGAGGGAAATAGTGGCTAGAAGTGTAATAGGAACGTAGTAGGTGCCTGAACACTTGTGAGATTACTTGTATTTGCTGAGCTAAACCATTCAGACAGTTCTGCAAAGATCTTCTAGGCACAGTGTGACAACAGATGGCTTATTTTCTTGAGTGATGAAAATATTTTGTTTTTCTTTCCTTTGTTAGGGCCTCACTTCTTGTTGCTTGGTTCTAGGAGAGTCTTTTAGATTTTTCTCTAAGGTCTTGGTGTTAGATTCCTTTCATCAGAATGGGACCTTGCCATATGATGTTGCCCACTGAATTAGTATGACACAAGTTTTACATGGTGCATCCTCCTGAAACACACATTCATACATATACAGGAATATCCCCTGGCAAGAATGCTGGATAAGCTTCTACTGGAGTTTGGATTTCTTGCTTGTCAGAATACATTTTTCTCCCAGGGTAATTATTTTGTTGAAGGAAGGAGTAATTGGGTTCTCTGGTTCTTTCTGAAATAGAAACTTTCTGTGACAATTTTAGCATTTCACATTTGCTTTTGACTTTACAGCTTACAAAGCACTTTCTAGAAATTATCTTATTTGATGCTCATAACAACCCTATAAAGCATTAATATTATTCACTTTTTATCTGATCATGACACAGGTAGGAGGGAAAATGAAGCCTCAGAGTGGCTGAATTACCTACCCCAACAGGACCACTAATTGTGGAGTTAAGAGTCCCAGACCTAAACTCTTCCCATCTCACCTTTATTCCATCAGTTAAGGTTTAATTTTAAAGCCAGAATCATGGCAAAAACATTTAAGATGGTTAGTGTATTTTTACTTTTTTTGGATAATGTTTTATCCTTTCTTCCTAGTTGCTTAAAATAATGTTTGAATATAACTTATCTACATATTAATGCCTTTAGTCTGGGGTTTTAGATCTTATGGTAGGCAGACTTCCAAAGATGCATCCCCCACCCCGCTGCCCCAAATTCCCATTCTTTGGTTATTCTATTAAACAATAATCTAATGACTGCTGTGAAGGGACTTTGCAGATGTAATTAAGGTTACTAATAAGCTGACTTTAAAACAGGAAGATTATCCTGTATTTTCTGGGTGGACCTGGTGTAATCACATGAGTTCTTTAAAAGCCAAAAAGGAAGTAGAAAAGGAAGCCAGAGGAATTCAAAGTGTGAGGATCCAATGCAGTGTTTCTGGCTTGCAGGTGGAGGGGTTCATGTGGAAAGTGTGAGAAGGAATTCTGCCAACAGCCAGTGGGCCTCAGCCCCAGGTGGGAATTGTAGCCCTGGATGAAACCTAGGGTTTAATATATGTACAGTTTGAATATGCTTTGTTCCCACCACATCTCATGCTGAAATTGCATCCCCAGTGTGGTGGTATAGGGAGGTGGGGACTAGTGAGAAGTGTTTGGGTGATTGGGGTGGATCTCTCCTGAAAGGCTTGGTGCCCAAGGTACTGAGTAAGTTCTCCATCTTGTGAGACTGGATTGGTTGTGGAGGAATGGATCAGTTCCTGTAAGAGTTAGTTGTTATAAACCCAGGACAGGCCGGGCGCGGTGGCTCAAGCCTGTAATCCCAGCACTTTGGGAGGCCGAGACGGGCGGATCACAAGGTCAGGAGATCCAGACCATCCTGGCTAACACGGTGAAACCCCGTCTCTACTAAAAAATACAAAAAAAAAACTAGCCGGGCGAGGTGGCGGGCGCTTGTAGTCGCAGCTACTCGGGAGGCTGAGGCAGGAGAATGGCGTAAACCCGGGAGGCGGAGCCTGCAGTGAGCTGAGATCCGGCCACTGCACTCCAGCCTGGGTGACAGAGCGAGACTCTGTCCCAAAAACAAAAAATAAATAAATAAATAAATAAATAAATAAATAAACCCAGGACACCTGTCAGGTTTGGTCCCTCTTTGCACTTGTCTTTGACCTTCTCTGCCATGATTTGATGCAGCACAAAAGCCATCATCAGAAGCTGAGCAGATGCCAGCAGGTGCCACGCATCCTGTATAACCTGCAGAACCAGGAACCAAATAAACCTCTTTTCTTTATAAATTACTCAGTCTCAGATATTCCTTTATAGCAACACAAAATGGATTAAGACAGTGTGATGAGATCCTAAGCAGCAAATCCAGTCATGCTGTGCTGGACTTTTAGCTGACAGAACTGTGAGACAGTAAATGAGTCCTGTTTTAAGTCTCTAAGGCTGTGATAATTCATTATGCAGCAATAGAAAACCAATACAGGTCTGTAAAGTTAAAGTCTATGAAATTCAAAGAGAAATATTTTGTCTTTTTCTATATCACATTCTTGACCTCACTCATGAGATCCTTTTCTTGGACACTGAGATGACAGAGTGGCAGAAATCTCCATTTGTCATTGTCAAACAAGTACATGGCTCCGGGGGATCCTAAATGGCTTCTTCACATCTGTATCAGGAGACTTTTACCACTCCCCGTGCAACAATAACATTTCTCTATTTGTAAATAAAAGGAGTCTGAACCACTTCAGAAGGGCATGCATACTTCTAATAATGATAATGGTATCTACCAAACTGTCTACATACTCTTTCATCTGCCTGCACTTTGACCAGGGCCATGCATTTCTAACAACAGGGGCTCTGTGGCCTCAGAATCCTGTTTTTTTTGTTTGTTTGTTTTTGTTTTTGTTTTTCCCCCTTTGTGTGACTATAGCTGGCTTCCTGACAGTAGGCCAATGATTCCTTCATGCAATTAAAAAGTACAGTCGGCATCCATGTTTTATCCATTAGACATTTTGTCTGGACCAGGAGTTCTATTCCTAGGTGTTATGGGTTGAATTGTGAAGGAATCTGAAGGAGAGGCTCTTGTATCCTGGTCCACTGTCCAGACAGACTTGTCACAGCCCCAGGGTTATAGACCCCAAGGAGCCTACATTATTTGGAATTGACTAATTGGACTAAATTTTGGCAGCTCGCATTGAACTGCTAGATGGAGGATGGAGTTTAAAGTTTCAAGCATTTTCAAAATATCGTAGGTTTGGTGGTGGGACTTCTCAGTCTTTGCTGTTTGTCTAAACTTGTCTAAACACATTCCTCAGAATGAGGTCTTAAGTCATTACTAGTTTCCACTTTCTTAATAAAGATGAAGTGATCATTCCTGGGATGGTGGTAGTGGGTGACACTTGTATTTAGTTAAATTCAATTTAAATATCAAAAACAACAGCAATGACAAACGTTTATATGTTGAAGTCTGAGCCCCCAGTATTAGAGAATGTGATCATATTTGGAATAGAGTTATTGCAGATGTAATTAGTTAAAATGAGGCCATACTGAAGTAGGATGGGCCTCTAACCCAATTTGACTGGTGTCCTTATAGAAAAAGAAAGTTTGGACACAGGAATAACATTATGTGGAGATGAGGGCAGAGATTGGAGTGATACAAAAGAAATCAAGGAAAACCAAAGATTGACTGCAAAGTTCTGGAAGCTGACAGAAAGGACTGAAAAGATCCTTTTCTCACTGCCCTCAGAAGGAGCCAACTCTGCTTACACCTTGATCTCAGACTTCTATCTGCCAGAACTGTGAGACAATGCATTTCTGTTGTTTGAGTCACTCAGTTTGTGGGATTTTGTTATGGCAGTCCTAATAAAATAATAAACTAGGCAAGGTGGGTACTATTCCCATACTGGCCCTTATTGCAGCTGAAGGATGGTAGGTATAAGCTATCTCACATCCTCCTGTCTATCTTATAATGTTGCCCTTTGTGGCAAACATTTTTGACATTGTCAAGGTGTTCTACAATCTGGTGTCATCTTTGTGTCTTTTCCAGGTCAAGTTTACCTACGGAACCATACACTTATGAAAAGGCCCACATACTCCACATAGAGGAACATCTAGTGAAAGGTTCTAGTATAAAAATATGAGTCATTAACATGAGATGGGCCAAATGTCTGAGTAATGTTTTATTGCTGTCAGTAAAATGTAAGACCAAAAGATATCTTTTCAAAGAATCATGAGTTTCACAAAAAAGCATGTCAATGGGTTTTCTGGAGTTAACAAAATCAATTCACTAGTCCTTTATATCAATGTAAAAGCATAGAACAGGAAAAATACTGAGGACTAAGTTCTTACTAGTTCTTATAGCTCCACTTGTTAAAAGTAAAAAAAAATAAATTTGGGTATGTTTAACAGCATGTGTCTTTCAAATAGAACATCATTTTAGCAAATAAAATGTTATTTTTCTCATCCATGAATTTAGCAACCTTGAGTCAGTGTTTAACCACAGTGAGAAAAGTTAAAAAAATCCAAGATTTGGAGAGTGTGGATTTCTTGTCTGTTTTCTTGACATTATAGATGCATTTGAGCCATTGTTATAACCCTCCTCTGCCTGACTTCTTTAGCTGTGAAATGGGAGTGGATGAGTTGCCAATACTTTCTTCCCTAGAATGTTATGGTATAATGTCTGTGAAAATTCTTTAAGTGCTTTGAAAAATATGTTCAATATACATTTTCCCAAAGGAAATATGAAAGTGACTTTTGTGTATGTGTGTGTGAAAGCTCATCTTTCACTGTGGCTTCTGAGTCACCAGCGTATTGGAATCCTTTTCCACCAGGATTTGGTTGAAGATGGAGGAAACTGAAAAGGCCTTGTCGGCTAGAGAGGATTAGACTAGCAATGGGGCAGGGCCTGCATCAAGGCACCAAGACTGGAGGCAGATAGGAGGAGCAGTTTGACTATTCTGAGCGACTATTTAGCACTAATACTGATGTTATTAACATCATATGCTATTTTGCAAAATGCTGAGTTTGAGGTGATTTTATATATGTGTGTATATATATATATTCTTACTGTGTGATTTGTACATATATATGTATGTGGGGTGATTTTATGTATGTGTATATGTATGCATGCACACTATATATACCTATACATATATATACACACACATATGTACACACAAAAATACACTGAAGCTTAATAGAATGAGATCGTGTATAAACAAGTACTTTATGTAAAGACTGGAGCATTATGGGGAAGATACAAATAAGAATTTCCAGTTTTGAAAGATTAATCTAGCAACATTCACTTTTACATTTCTAAAACTGTATTCATAGATTCAGAGCCTTAAGAAACCCCTAAAACACAGGATTGTGACAAGAAATTCAAGTAGGATAACTGGGGCACATTGGTCTAAAAAATTCTTTATAAAATCTTTCTCATTTTTCAAGGCTTGGTTACTTTTTCTTTGAAGTATTTCTGACCTCTCATTCTCCTTTTCTGATGCCCCCTGCACAGAATTTATTCATTGTACTAAAATAAATCTCGTCATTTTGCATTCTTTCTTCCTCACACAAATACTTTTGAGGTTTGGTGCTGAGGCCACAGCAGTGAGTAAATACAACGGACACTGGCAAGAACTGGATTTTCATCTCTCTTCAACTCCAAGCAGAGTGTCTGGTGCTTACAGGCACTCAATAACATATTTGGTTCCACTGAATTCCTTGTGTATGTGTGGAACGTTTACTTGTGCATGTCTTCATGTCAAGTTCCCCCTTCTGCCTGAAGTCACTTGCAATGGCTTTACTTCCCTGACTTCTTGTATTTATGGGTTGAATGATCAAGATCCCTAGCACAAGGCCTGACCAGAGTCAGTGTCAATAACTATTCACTGAATGAGTAAATGACATCTGAATGAGATTCTGCTGCTATGCAGTGTTTAGGAACTTAGCCTCTTGTATTGGTCTGTTTCCACACTACTGTAAAGAACTACCTGAGACTGGGTAATTTATAAAGAAAAGAGGTTTCATTTGCTCTCCGTTGTGCATGGCTGGGAAGGGAAACTTACAATCATAGTGGAAGGCAAAGGAGAATAAAGCATCTTCTTTGCAAGGTGGCAGAAGAGAGTGAGTGATGGGGGAAGTGCCACACTTTTAAACGATCAGATCTTGTGAGAGCTCACTCACTATCACTAGAAGAGCATGGGGCAAATCCACCCCTAGGATCCAGTCACCTCCCACCAGATCCCTCCTGTGACATGTGGGGATTATAACCTGACATGAGCTTTGGGTGTGCACACAGAGTGAAATTATATGAGCTCCGTAGACAGATTTGGGTTTAAAACCTACCTTGACCTCTTACTAGCTTCATGGTTGCAGGCAAATTCCTCAATCTCTTTAATCCTTATCTGTAATGTGGAGGTAATAATATCCACTTATATGGTTGTTTGAAGACAAAATGAGAATACATATGATGAATAGTATTTCTATGGTATCAGTATTTTCTTTTTGATTTTGTGATCTGTAATTACAGGGACCACCTCTATTCATGCTCATATCTTCAGAACATACCTCAATGCACCTTGGTTTGCCAGAAAGAAGCTTGGTGTTGGATAAATGGCAAGATCATAGCAGGTAACTGGAATTTTCTAATGGTCCTTCCTGCCCATTCATATTCTTCCTGCTGCACCTGTCTTAACCTTTGAAAACTTTTCAGTATTCTCCCAAATCTCTTGTGAATAATGTCCAAGAAATACAAATAAACCATTTTCATGAGAATCAAAAGAATTTTTGTTGCAGACCATATACCATCCACTCTATTTTAAGTAGGAAGGCTTGGAGAACTGAATCACTGCGAGGACTGGAGAAACAGACTGCAGGCTGAGGATCAGGGAAGCATCTCCAAAACCATATCATAGACCTGACCCAGAAAGGAAGCAGCTGCTACTGCTAGGTCAAGAAGCCACTATTGCTACCAACCATAGGACCATATTACCATTGCCGCCACTGCCCCAAGCCACACTGCTTCTCCTTCCACCCACACCAGCAAAGTGGAGGCCCTACACTTTCTCATCTCATTTAACTACCTTCTAAAACAAAGCATCATGCAGGTGTGCTGACTGTGGAATCTGTCACATGCCTGCATCATTGCAGTACATTTACATTTCTGGATTCCATATTGGGAAGGAAGTTTGGAGTGTTTTAGAGCTGGAAGAAAGTCAGTTTGCTGGAGTAGAGGGAGTAGGGGAGTGAGGCAGTCAAGATACACAGAAGTACTGGTTTACATGCAGGGATTTTGCTCTGCTTGAAACATGTTAGGATGAATACTAAATCTTCCAAAGAAAACTAAAGGAAAACAATAAACCGATTATTTATGTACCCTCCCCCCCAATTCATATGTTGAAATCTAACCTCCAAGGTGTTTGTGTTAGGAGATTCAGCTTTTGGGAAGTGATTAGGTTAGAGGGGGAGCCCTCCTGATGACAGCCATTGTAACCAAGTCCCTAGAGAGCTAGCTTGTCCCTTCTACCATGTGAGGACACAACTAGAAGGCACGCAACTAGAAGTGCCTTGGACCAGAAAGTGGACTCTCACCAGACAGCAAATCTAATGAAGCCTTGATCTGGTTCTTTCCAGCCTTGAAAACTGGGAGAAATAAATTTTTGTTTTTTTGTAAGCCACCCAGATAGTGGTGGGTGTTACAGACTACTGGTTTGTTACAGTAGTCTAAATGGACCAACGAAGGAAGGGAGGGAGGAAAAGAGAGAGAGAAAGACAGAGAGAGAGAGAGAAGAAAGGAAGGAAAGAAAAAAAGAAATGAAGAAAGAAAAAAGAGGGAAAGAGAGGGAAAGAGAGAGAGGGAGGAAGGAAGAGAAAGAAGAAAAGAAAGAAAAGATAAAGAGAGACAGGGAGAGAGGTGTTGGGGGAAGAGGTAAGGAAGGACGAAAGGCTACACTGAGAAGTGGACTTAAGAACTGTTTTCTGGAACTTCAGATAACTCCCATGAATTGTTTTTCTCTGTGTGTGTGTGTGTGTGTGGGAGTATGGGGAGTAAGGAAAGGTTTTATAAGGAAGGATATAGGCAGCTATTTAAGTAAAACAATTTCAGATGCTATGAAGGTCTTTCTCCCCAGCTACCCAAACAAACAAAGAACAAAAAATAAAAACCCAACTAACGTAACAACTATCAAAATAAAAGCACCTCCCCACTAGTTAACACATACTTAAAATCAGTTTAAGAAAGCACTAACATTGGCCTGGCGCAGTGGCTCACGCTGGTAATCCCAGTATTTTGGGAGGCTGATGTGGGCAGATCACCTGAGGTCAGGAGTTCAAGACCCGCCTGGCCAACATGGTGAAACACCGCCTCTACTAAAAATACAAAAGTTAGCCAGGCCTGCTTGAGGCAGGAGAATGGTTTGAACCTGGGAGGTGGAGTTTGCAGTGAGCCGAGATCATGCCACTGCATTCCAGCCTGGGCGACTAAGTGAGACTGTCTGAAAAACAAACAAACCAACAAACAAAAAACGCACTAACATTTAAGATGGAAATTTAAAATATTGGAAGTTGACATAAGATTTACAAAAGAGGCAAGCAAAGACCGCTGTCTCTCTGATAGGAATGGGAAGTGAGAAGCATGGTACAGACCTATTCACTTTTCCTTTTTTTAACTTTTATTTCAAGTTCAGGGGTACGTTTGCAGGTTTGTTACATAGGCAAACTTGTGTCATAGAGGTTTGTTGTACAGATTATTTCATTACCCAGGTATTAAGCCTAGTACCCACTAGTTATTTTTCCTGATCCTCTCCCTCCTCCCACCCTCCACCCTCTGATAGCCCCCAGTGTGTGTTGTTCCCCTCTATGTGTTCATGTGTGTTCTCATCATTTAGCTCCCACTTATAAGTGAGAACATGTGGTATTTGGTTTTCTTTTCCTGCGTTAGTTTGCTAAGGATAGTGCCTTTCAGCTCCATCTATGTCCCTGAAAAGGAAATGATCTCATTTTTTTAAATGGCTGCATAGTATTCCATGGTGTATATTTACCACATTTTCTTTATACAGTCTATCACTGATGGGCCTTAAGTTTGATTTAATGTCTTTCCTATTGTGTATAGTATTGCAATGAACATGTGTTTGCATGTATCTTTATAATATAATGATTTATATTCCTTTGGGTGTATATACCCAGTAATGGGATTGCTGGGTCAAATGGTATTTCTGTCTTTGGGTCTTTGAGGAATCACCACACTGTCTTCTGGCTAGCTGTATGCAGAAGATTAAAACTGGACCCCTTTCTTACACCATATACAAAAATTAACTCAAGATGGATTAAAGATTTAAATATAAAACCCACAACTATAAAAACCCTGGAAGACAACCTAGGCAATACCATTCAGGACATAGGCACAGGCAAAGATTTCATGATGAACACGCCAAAAGCAATTGTAAAAAAAGCAAAAATTGACAAATGAAATCTAATTAAACTAAAGAGCTTCTGCACAGCAAAAGAAACTATCAACAGAGTAAACAGACAACCTACATAGTGAGAGAAGAATTTTGCTCCCCCTTGAATTTTACTTCAGTTTCAATGGCTTATTCCTCAGATACCCCATAAGGATAGGGGAGGAGGATTGCTTTATTTTAAATAAGAGTGTATTTAGGAGCAGAAAATGAGTCGACTATATACGGAGAATATTTCTGGACTCAAATCATAGAGGAAACGTGTTCAGATCTATTGATTTATTCAAATAAGGAAGGGAGGGTCACATGGATTTACTCTCAGGGGTATTTCCTGCCAGGGCACGTATTCTTGAAACTTGGTAAACATTTCATGTTCCTGGCTTAGGCCAGGTCGCTGTGACTGTTAGTTACCCATGAGACAATTTTCTACCAGACTAAAATCCAAGTCTGTCTCACCTGAGATAAAAAAAATATATATATCTAAATTTCTTTCTCTGAGGGAAAAGGGTATAAGCAAGCTGTGAAATTGCTTCTTTAAGATCAAATATAGGTTCTGCTTTCGGGGCCAATTCAGTATTCCTCAGAATTTACTGAATTCTTTAAAATGCTATTACCAGGCCGGGCACGGTGGCTCACGCCTGTAATACCAGCACTTCGGGAAGCCAAGGCAGGTGGATCATTTCAGTTCCGGAGTTCGAGACCAGCCTGGCCAACATGGTGAAACCCTGTCTCTACTAAAAATGCAAAAATTAGCTGGGGGTGGTGGCGGGCGCCTGTAATCCCTGCTACTCAGGAGGCTGAGGCAGGAGAATCACTTGAGAGTGGGAGGCAGAGGTTATGGTGAGCTGAGATCGCACCACTGCACTCCAGTCTGGGCAACAGAGTGAGACCCTGTCTCAAAAAAAAAAAAAATGCTATTACCAATAGATAATTTTGCTTTACAATGAGATTGAAAGTGGCTTATGAAATTCTCAAATACAAAATTTCATCATTTTCATATAATTAAAAAATAATATATGTTGTATGAACGTTAGAAGATATATAAAAGCACAAAGAAGATAACAAAAATTACTTATAAATATACTAGATATTTTAGATATGTATAGATATGGCATTTACTGAGTCATTCTAAGTATTACTGTATTCTGAATTTGTGTCCCATTAAAAATTATGTGTTGAAACCTAAAATCCAATGTGTTGATATTTGGAGGTGGGGCCTTTAGCAAGTAATTAGGTCATGAGGGCAGAGCACTAATGAATGGGTTTGCTGCTCTTCTAAAAGAGATTCAGGCAGCTTTTCTGCCTCTTGTGCCATGTGAGAACACAGTGAGGAAACAGGCATCTGTGAACCAAGAAGCAGAACCTCACTCAACCCCAAATCTGCAGACACCTTGATCTTGGACTTCTCAGTCTCCAAAACTGTGAGAAATAAATTTCTGTTGTTTATAAACTACTCAGTATGTGGTATTTTGTTATAGCAGCCTGAATAAACAAAGACAGTATTACCATATGTGTTATCTTATTTACTTCTCATGACATGTCCATGAGCTAAGCACAATTAGTATTTCCATTTCACAGATTAAGAAAATGAGATTTAGAAAGGGTAAATGGCTTGATCAAATTCATATAGAAAATTGTGAAGCCTGAATTTGAACTCAGGCAGTCTGATTTGCAATTCTATTCTGCTAACCTGTATTATGTGTGTGTGTACATGCATCTGTTAGGAATGTAGGGTCATATATGCTCTATGGATACCTGCTTTTTTCAATTGGTTATAAATATTTCTTGGTGTGATTTTTTTCTATGACATAATTTTGGAATATGGCATGGTTATCCACTGTACAGCGTAATTTGTTTATATAAAACCTTATGATTAGACATTAAAGAAATTCTTTGATAATTATCATCACTCATAAGCATGAAGGTTTCTACAGAATACATTCCTAAAAGGGAATTGCTTGGTCAAATAATAAGCATTTGTTTTAAAGCTTTTAATATATATTAGACAAATCATTCTACAAAATTGTTGCAAGTTTTCCTCTAAATTAGGGGCATGTGACTATGGCCCACAGGCCAAATCTGGCTCACAGCTTGTTTCTGCAAATAAAGTTTCATTGGAATACAACCATGTCCTTTTGTCTATGGCTGCTTTTATGCTACAACAGCAGCATTTAGTAGTTGTGGCAGAGACTCATATGGCCCACAATGCTGGAAGTATTTACTAGTTAGTCTTTGACAGAAAAGATTCACAATACTCTTTCTAAATAGTAGATTATACAAGTACAAATTTCCTTCCATTCCTATAAATCTTGCACTTAGATAGATAGATGGACAGATGGATGGATAGATGGCTAGGTAGATATACAGCTGGTCACAAATCTGATAGACTAAATTAGTATTTCAGTGTTGAAAAAATTTATGTTTACTGGCCATTTACACTTCTGCTTTTGTGTCCATGATCCCTTTTTAAAATGTATTTATTTGCTATTTTGTTTGTTGACTGTTCATAAATTAAATATTTACACTTTGGCTGATACACATGTCTCTTTTAGTTGTCTGATTTTTATATTATTTATGATGGTTCATAATATAAAGATTTTGATTATTTTGTAGTGGAGTCTACAAATCTTTCCTTTTAGGATTCCTTCCTTCAATTAAGTTACTGACAAAGTCCTGTCTTCTTTTGTGCTTTGTGCGTGTTCACATGCATTTTCACCTGGCTCTTGCATAGTTTATTTATTTGTTTATTCATTTATTTCTTCTAACTCTAATTAGTCTGGAGTATATTTTGGATAAGAGTGTAAAGTGAGAACCTAGTTTTTTTTTTTTTTTTTTTTTTTGGGACAGAGTCTCACTCCGTAGCCCAGACTGGAGTGCAGTGGCACGATCTCGGCTCACTGCAAGCTCTACCTCCCAGGTTCATGCCATTCTCCTGCCTCAGCCTCCCATGTAGCTGGGACTGCAGGCACCTGCCACCATGCCCGGCTAATTTTTTGTATTTTTAGTAGAGACGGAGTTTCACCGTGTTAGCCAGGATGTTCTCGATCTGCTGACCTCCTGATCCACTCGCCTTGGCCTCCCAAAGTGCTGGGATTACAGGTGTGAGCCACTGCATCTGGCCGAAGACCTAGTTTAAAATTTCTAGACACTTAGGCAATTATTCTAGCATAATCAATAGGACAATTTTTTGCTGCTGATTCACAATTCTACTGTTATAATACTAAATTCTGATTTACATTAGTGTCTCTTTGTGCCTTTTCTGTGATAGTTCCCTTATTCTGACTGTTCTCATGTTATTTCCTAAACCTTAATCAGTATTTTAGAAAATTTAAAAATTTTATTTTTATGATACGTGGCAGTTGTACATATTTAGAGGGTATATGTGAAATTGGATACAAACACACAATGTGTAATGACCAAATCAGGTTAAATGAGATACTGCTTCAAGAATTTATCATTTCTTTGTGTTGGGAACATTCCAAATCTACTCTTCTAGTTATTTTGAAATATACAATGAATTATTGTTAACTGTAGTCACCCTATTGTGCTACTGAACACTAGATATTATAGCCTTTCTAAGGAGATTTTTTGTACCTTAATGATTGAGCATATTTTCAAATATCTGATGGCCATTTGTATGTCTACCTTTGAGAAATGTCTATTCA
This sequence comes from Colobus angolensis palliatus, assembly GCF_000951035.1. Classification (NCBI taxonomy): domain Eukaryota; kingdom Metazoa; phylum Chordata; class Mammalia; order Primates; family Cercopithecidae; genus Colobus; species Colobus angolensis. The sequence continues at coordinate 53,610 of NW_012123776.1, forward strand.
GATCCTTTACCATTCTTAAATCAGGCTTTTTTATACTTATTTTTTGCTATTGAGTTGCGGTTTGGGTTACTCATATATTCTGGTTATTAATCTCTTGTCAGTTGAATAGTTTGCAAATATTTTCTCCCATTCGGTGGGTCGTCTCTTCACTTTGTTGATTGTGTTCTTTGCTGAGCAGAGGGTTTTAAGTTTAATGTAATCCCATTTTTAAATTTATTTCTTTGGTTGCCTGTGCTTTTGAGGGCTTACTCAAGAAATCTTTGCCCAGACTACTGTCCTAAAGTGTTTCCCCATTATTTTATTCTAGTAGTTTCATAGTTTCAGGTGTTATATTTAAGTCTTTAATCCATTTGTATTTGACTTTTGTACATGGTAAGAGATAGGGATCTAGTTTTAGTCTTCCTCATATGGGTATCCAGTTTTCCCAGCACAATTCATTAAAGAGATTGTCTTTTTCCCAATGCGTGTTCTTTGCGCCTTGGTTGAAAATGAGTTGACTGTACATGTGTGGATTTATTTCTGGGTTCTCTATTCTCTTCCATTGGTATATGTGTCTATTTTTATGCTGGTACCACGCTATTTTGGTTATTACGCTTTGTAGTTTAAGTTACTCAGTTTTAACTGATGAAAACAATCCCCTTGTTATTTTATATAAACTTTTTTGACTTCTTCCATTCTATTTATTCTTTCAGCTGTATGAACTTTAGAATCATTTTTACTGTCTTAAAAATCTTAATCCGTATTTAAATTGAAAGTCATTACAACAGTAATTAGCTTGAGAAGAATTGAAATGTTTACCATATTGTCTTCCTATTTAGTCAGATTCTTTTCATGTTTCTGAGAAATGTTTTCTGTATAGATCCTGCAGATATTTTCAAATGTTTATTCCTAGAGATAGTAAATTTTCTTGTGCTTAATAAACTCTCATCTCATTACATTTTCTAACTCGATATTCTTGGTATTTAAAAAAGCAAACTATCATTTTTGTAACAGCCATATGTATGTATTCTGTTGACACTTTAAAATTATTCCCCCATTGATTCATTTGAGTTTTCACTTGAATGATCTTTCAAATTACTATAATTTTGATTTAATTTTTTTATTGCATCAATCAGAAATTCCAGATGGTGTCAAGCAATAGCAATACCTATAAGCATTTTATGTGTGCTTTGTTCCTCACTTCAGAATAATTCCTTTAATGTTTCTCAGTAATATATGAGATTGGATTTTGGTTAAAATACGTTTTCTGTAGTATGTTAAGAAAGTATTTTGTCATTTTTATTTTATTAAGGATTTTGTTACTTTAAAATCTGGAGTATTTGTTGAAAATTAGCAAATAGTTTGCAGATATCTGTTAACCCAATGCGATAATCTGAGGTGGTTTTTTTGTCTATTAATAGTGCATATTTTATTAATAAATCTCTTATTTTAAGCCAATTTTTGCTTTCCCCAAACCATCTCTACTTGCTGTTGAATATCGTTCAATGTAGGGCTGAATTTGATTTAATAGTATTTTATGATTATTTTTATAAATATATTTATGGTGAAAATGAACTGTAGCTTTATTTTTATTTTGTATTTTATAGGTGTTGTTATTTAGTTTACACCAGCCTGGTAAGATAAACTCAAAAAACTGTATGCTTAAAAAAATCCAACAGTTTGGAATAATTTATTTGTATAGCATGAGAGTCATCTTAATGTGTAAGAAAAATTACTAATTAATTCTGTAGATCTAGTTTCTTTTTAGGATGACCTGTAAAGTTTTAAATTTGTTTCTCTCTCTGGTTATTGTGTTCTACCAATTTTCCAATTTTTTTTTTTTTTTTTAAGTTTGGGTGGATTTTAAAAGTATACCTAATCAGAATGTGATGAACTGTCCTGAGCACATAACTTGAAGAAGAGAGAACTTGGTAGGCATATTTTTTTTCTTAACCTTGTTTTCAGTACCATCTTCCCGTTCACAACAGTTCCTGGCACCTGACAGTCCAGTCCTCTACTTTACCCTCTCCAGTAGGGAAACCTCTAATTTCCTGCTAGGTCAGAGAAAAGCAGGTGGTTGGCTGCAATTAGGGAAGGAAACGGGGGATTTGTTTCTTAAATAGTCTTACAACCAATTATTTTGCTTTACTCTTGTCTTCAGAGGTATGTGTATATAAGATATGGTATGAGCATCATCTTTTAGGTACTCTGGAACATTGAGTATTAAGCCAGTGTAATAGAAGTAACTTAAAATAGTCTTTACAAATTAGGTATTCCTTGACATAAAATGGAAACGTTATTATGAGCTATGAATGATTCTTTTAAAATGCTGTCTATTGAATCATTTCTTTCCAAATAATTTACTAAATTAGAGAACTGATACTTAGTAAAATCTGATTAGGATGCCAACATGAAAGAATAATAGGCAAAATCAAATCAGGAAACAATAGGTGTAACATTTTATTTATGAATTACAAGAAGGATCAAAAATAACATTTAGAAACAATTTGCATTTATTTCCCCTGCCTTTTAAAAAGCACTTCTTGTCTGTCTTAGATTTTCTTTTTGACCCCAGAGCCTGATAATTTTTATGTTATATAACGTACTGTACCTTCTGCCATCATGGTGGTTTTGAGGTTTATGAGGCTGGGGCTGAGAGGAAGTGAGAGGGAAGTCTCGCGGTAATGACACAGCCTCACCACCCACCACATTGAGGAATCCAGCTCTTTGCTGATCATCTTTTATGCTATAATTAGGTTTAGAAGAATCTGATTGTCACCTGTGAATGCCAAACATGCTTCCACACCACGTTTCACATTTTATCTGCAGAGACAGTGCATCCAGGAAACAACCAGCTTTAAGAATGTGCAAATTCACACCACTGAACTGCTGAGAAATTCTTTAGCTCTAACTCAGTAACTGTCAGAGTGAGCTATATTTGCTCTCCCTGACTGAGATGTAACAGGAGTTCAAGAAGTCACTTATTTTTCATTTTGTTATTACAAATGTGACTAAAATTAGAAGTAGAACTCCTGGTTTTCACTCTGCAGCTGAAGAAATCACAGTGAGGAGCACCTGCCACACAAGGCATGGTTAATGAGCTCAGAGATTCCAGCTGGCCTTTCCTGGACTTTTGAGGCCTTCCAGACAGCCAGTGAGGGTTATACTATCCCCTGAGCACGAAAACCAGTGAGGAAATGCTATCCTTCAGCTAAGAGACTCAGCAGCCAATGTGGGTGTCCTGGATAATTTCATTAAGACAAGCCACTCTTCTGCACAATTTCAATTCAGTCACCGTCTCCAAGATCTCTCTTCTGGCTTTGACATTTCCTGGGAGTGATTTGAAAGAGTGGAGGCATGATCAAAGAAATGAAATATTTCTACTTCTCTGCTAACTTTAGAACTGCAGAAGGAATAAATGCCAAGGCTGAAACCTTGCAGAAAGGTGGAATGTTCCCAGAAAAGAGGTAGTTGCCACTTGATGAGAACAAGTGGGAGAGATAAGGAGAATGTCATCTAACCACAGACATTACAAAATTGAGCACAACATTAGAAACGTGGGTCTCAGCACATAACTTCAACACTGAGCCTAGATTTATTTCATGGCATGCAACGTGGCCAGAATTTAGCCTACGATTTAGAGGTGAATGTGTATGGAAGCAGCTGGATCTTGCAAGATTACTCCTTTTCGTTTTATGAATTTTACTATGTTGACAACTCATATCAGGCAACCAGACTCCAGCCTAAGTAATGGTGGGGGAAAGGAACTAGTGTAGTGAAGCTGAAAAGGACACAGGGAAGCAAGTATTGCTTCTGAAATAAATGGGTGTTTTTCATAGCACTTATATTGAATTCTAGCTGCTGGATTACATACTAAAGAAACACTTAAAATGTTCTTCCTCCCTCCTTTCCTCTCTCCCTTCCTCCTTTCTTTCTTCCTTCCCTTCCTTCTTTCCATTGTTCTTCCATCCTTTCCTCTTTTTTTTCCCCCTGCCTTTCTTCCTTTCTTTCTTGTCAGAAAAACCATGATTTGTACTGCTTCACTGCTAAGTGATGATGTGTGTCGGTTGATCATTCATTTAGTATTAAATTGAGGTCATGCTCGTTTCATTCTGCTGATAAAGGATGTGTCTGCAAGCATCCTATTCCATTCTTTCTACCCTGTCCCTTCCAAATGCAGAATGGTCTTCTACTTTCTTTACTCTTTACCTCCTCCACAGGCTTCATCACTTTATTTATTAACTGTGACACTGTGCTCTAAATCAATCTCTCTAGAGCTGTGGTTTTCAAACTGCAGGTACTGACCTATTAGTGGGTCTTGAAATCAATTTAGCAGGTTGCAACCAGCATTAAAAAAAAGAAGTAGAAGAGAACATATGATTCTAGAATGCATTGCACATAGGAATGAGTCTTGCTTTATTTAATGACATTGGTTTAGTAAAACGTGTACATGCACTCTAACTACTATGCAAAATATATTACTTAATGTGGGACAAAAATAAGAAAATTTGAAAAACACTGCTGAGGGATGGTAGAGATTCATTGGTGGCCACTGCAAGAATCTTCAGTGACAGTGACTATCGTGTCCCACAGACATTTTTTTTCTGGATGACTTGAGGTGGTATCTTATTCAGATGTTCTGCTTCCTGACCCTCAACATTCTTAAAGAAAAGAATTTTCAACCCAGAATTTCATATCCAGCCAAACTAAGCTTCATAAGTGAAGGAGAAATAAAATACTTTACAGACAAACAAATGCTGAGACCCTCCAAGGGGACCCTCTTGGAGTTGCAGTAGTTTCCGTCTGTTTTCTAAGCCTTGTCTCTAGACCTTTTTTTTTTTTTTTGAGATGGAGTCTCACCCTGTTGCCAGGCTGGAGTGCAGTGGTGCGATCTCAGCTCACTGCAACCTCCGACTCCCTGGTTCCAGTGATTTTCCTGCCTTGGCCTTTCGAGTAGCTGCTGGGATTATAGGCACGACCACACCCAGCTAATTTTTGTATTTTTAGTAGACCCTGCAGCTTGTTACTTTCCAGGGTGAAATTTGGCCCTTGTTACTTGGATCAAGTATATTTTGGCATATTGTGAGATGGCAGTTTTATTATTTTGCATAGAGTATTACCATTTGTAAGTGTTTCTACAAATGGTGTATATTTAAAACATAAAGTGTGCACAAATAAAAATCTCCAGTGATGGGGACTCAGTTGTTGTCATAATTCATTGGTGCTTCTGGCATGTTGACCAGGATGGTCTCCATCTCCTGACCTCATGAGCCGCCTGCCTCGGTCTCCCAAAGTGCTGGGATTACAGGCGTGATCCACTGTGCCCGGCAGTCCCTAGACATTTTTATCAGCTCCCAATATCCTTCTAGTAATTATTTTGCTGCCTAAGTGAACCATAGTTGAACCATTATAGTTTGCAAAGGTCTCTGAAATATGCTCTCAAATAGAGAAGTTAAGTGTTAATCTGCCTAATATTGGCGCCGCAAGAGTTCTGAAATAAGAAAGGTCATAAATGATACCACAAATCTATAATTAATGTGGTTTACTCCCTTCCGCTTTTTTTTTCCCCCTAGAAAAGACAAAGAAAGCCAAGTTGAGTTCACTAATTAGGGTCAAACAGATCCTCAAATAAAGGCAATATTCTGAATAGTGGTAATGCCATTTAGAATTTTAATGAAATTTAATATGCCACATCACCCTTAATTATACTTCACCAAGAGCCTACTGTAATGCTTGGCAATTGGAGTTGGAAAGGATTGTAAGGGGTAAAATCACCAGATGAAATGGTCTCAAGTATGACAATGTGCTTCTGTGCTATTTCAACCAATATATTAAATAATTAGAGGGTTTAGGATCTAAGCAGAGTTCTAGGCTAGAAGTATTTTATATATATATATGTATATATGTATATATACACACATATATATAGCTTTGTTTATAATAGTACAAGATGGGAAGCAATCTAAATATTCATCAATTAGGAATTTTAACAATTAATTGGATACTTATGTAACTGACCGTTATGCACAAAAAAGATTTTCCCTATGTACTGACATGAAACAATCTCTGAAATAAATTGAGAAGAGCAAGGTATAGAATGATGCATTTAGTGAGCCTCATTTAGTTTAAAAAAAGGAGAGAGAAGCATATATTTGCTTGCTTATGCATAGAAATGTCTTGGGAGTGATTCACAAGAAACTGATGCCTTTGTCAAAGGAAACCTGCTAGGGGACAGGGGAGGATATTTTTTCCTATTACCTTTTGAATATTTTGAATTTTGTATTAAAAAAGTAAATTTAAAATGAAAAGCACCTTTTAACATGATGATCTTTAACCCTGAGTATCTGTTTTTTTTTAAGCTCCATTTACTCTTTCTTTTTTTTTTTTTTTTTTTTTTTTTTTAACCTGAGCCTTAACATGATGAGAATTATAATCTCCAAAACTCCTCATCTGGGAGAATGTGGAATTGAAGTGGAGTAATTAGCCTTGATGATTACTGAAATACTAGAGACCCTGCAGCTTATTACTTTCCAGGGTGAAATTTGGCCCTTGTTACTTGGATCAAGTATATTTTGGCATATTGTGAGATGGCAGCGGCATCTGTTTTATTATTTTGCATAGAGTATGACCATTTGTAAGTGTTTCTACAAATGGTGTATATTTAAAACATAAAGTGTGCACAAATAAAAATCCCCAGTGATGGGGACTCAGTTGTTGTCATAATTCATTGGTGCTTCTGAAAGAGACCATTTTGTGAAATCCAGGATATCATTTGGGAATATTAAACTGTTGCTACTATTGTCCACTTCTTGTCACAGACATTGCTATGAATATATGCAGTGAAAAAACTGTATTTCATATTTATAAAAAATGAAAAATTCTGGTGCAATATACTTTTTTTTTTAAAGACACTGTAACCTACAGCTAGGCAAACAGCACTTGGACTACGATCTTTTCAAGAACTTAAGAGAAAAGAAAATACTTATGTGACTTTTAGTGAGATGCATATCTGTGCATTAGATGAATGATTAAAATGCCTATGCTCCCCATAATTTCTGTTTCCATTTTTAAAAACTTTTCTAGTACCCAGAGTAATAATAAATACAATATGGCTCTCTGTTTTTTGAGCTCTTACTTAGATGATATTAGCATATTTGTTCCACAGAAATAAATGTCATAGTCATTCACAGTATATTTAAGGAGCCTGAGCTAAAGTGGTCTAAGTGGGTGCATTAATAATATTCTATATTCTGCAGAGTTTTATTATTAGAGGTATAAGTGTAAGATAAAACCAGTTAAACTTTCAGTTTCAACCTTATAACATCTAATTCATTATATGTATTTTAAAGAAGTGTCATATTTTCCACTGATACAACTTGCATGCCATCTGTTTGATGAGGGGATATTTGAAGTCATGCCAATTGGCAGCAATGCTTATTGTTGAAGCTGAAATTTGGCACTTAGCACCCTCCTATTCTCCACCCCTTCCATTTACATGCATCCACAAATAAATGTACCTGAGCTATAGTGAATAGGTTTAAACAGTTCAACCAACCACAGTTTTTCTCCCTTCCATCCTCTCTCTTGTTTCCACCACCACCTTCTTCCACCCCACCCTACTCACCTCTCTCTCTCTCTGTCTCTTTCTCTCGCTTGTAGGTAGTGATTCTGTAGACTCTGGAGTAAAGATAATTACACCTCTCAACACTGCCTATAAATTCTGGAATAGAAGATGTTGTATTATTATGCGGTGAGGCTTCAGAAGAAAGCAATAAGAGACATAAAGCATTAATGTTAGGATTAATGAAAATTCTCAGTTGAAGGAAATTGGTGACCCTAGAAAAATGAGGGAGGGAGAGGGAGGAGAGAGGCCATTTGCAGAGTAACAGGTGTCTTAAAACTGAAACAGATCTTGGATTTGGCAAGAATTTATAAAAGCTTCAGAGTTAACCTCTCCTACCAAAGTGACATTATCTTTCCTTCTCTAGCAGTTGGTTAACTCCAGGTAGCTTCAGAAGTAATAGCACTTTGGGCCTGCAATTTGATGAGGAATCTGATTTAACTAGAATATAGATATTAACTTTTAAATAGAAACATCTTTAGATTTTATATGGTTATAACATTATTTTAAATAATATGCAAACAATTAAAATTTCAAATTAGATTATTATAATTTCAATTTCTTCTTGGTAGTAATACAGGCCTAGTAGTACTTTCACGAGTTCAGAATTTTTTTTTTCTTTTTTTTTTGAGATGGAGTTTCGCTTTTGTTGCCCAGTCGGCACAATCTCGGCTCACTGCAACCTCCGTGTCCCCGGTTCAAGTGATTCTCTTGCCTCAGCCTCCTGAGTAGCTGGGATTATAAGCATGCACCACCAAGCCCAGCTAAGTTTTGTATTTTTAGTAGAGATGGGACTTCTCCATGTTGGTCAGGCTGGTCTCGAACTCCGATGTCAGGTGATCCACCTGCCTCGGCCTCCCAAAGTTCTGGGATTACAGGCATGAGCCACCACACCTGGCCTGAGTTCAGAATTCTTTAGGTGGTTATTGCTCCTTGATTTCTGGCTTCCTGATAAACTGGGCTGTATAGCATACAACCATATGAACGGATTTGCTGAGCTGTGGTGGGCTCTGCCCAGTTCAAACTTCCCAGCGATTTTGTTTATACTGTGAGGTGAAAACTGCCTACTCAAGCCTCAGTAATGGTGGACGCCCCTCCCTCTACCAAGCTCGAGCACCCCAGGTTGACTTGAGACTGCTGTGCTGGCAGCAAGAATTTAAAACCAGTGGATCTTAGCTTTCTGGGATCCGTGGGGGTGGGATCCACTGACCTAGACCACTTGGCTCCCTGGCTTCAACTCCCTTCCTAGGGGAGTGAATGGTTCTGTCTTGCTGGCATTCCAGGAGCCACTGAGGTATAGAAAAAAACAAAAAAACAAACAAAAAAACAAACTCCTGCAGCTAGCTCAGTGTCTGCCCAAAGGGCTGCCCAGTTTTTTGCTTGAAACCTAGGGCCCTGATGGTGTAGCCACCCGAGGGAATCTCCTCGTCTGTGGGTTGCAAAGACCATGGGAAAAGTGTAATATCTGGGCCACAGTGCACCGTTCCTCATGGCACAATCCCTCATGGCTTCCCTTAGCTAGGGAAGGGAGTTCCCTGATCCCTTGCACTTCCCGAGTGACACGATGCCCCACCCTGCTTCTGCTCGCCCTCTGTGGGATGCACCCACTGTCTAACCAGTCCCAGTGAGATGAGCTGGGTACCTCAGTTGGAAATGCAGAAATCAACCACCTTCTGTGTTGATCTCACTGGGAGCTGCAGACCGGAGCTGTTTCTATTCGATCATCTTGCCAGCCACCTAGATAATTTAAAGATATTTCAAGTATCTCTTTAAGGCCTCACTCTTCACGGCTAATAATGTTCATTATGTCCAATGATACTTTTTTCTTAACTTTAACACTGTTTTTTGTTTGTTTTGTTTTGCTGTAAGACTTATTAGTATTTGGATTTTAAAATGTATGCATTTGCTATTTTGAAACCAAAATAAGGAAGGAAAGAAGGAAGGAAAAGGGGAAGAAAGGAAGGAAGATAAGAAAGGAGAGAAAAAAGAAAAGAAAGAAAAAAGTTTTTTAAAAAAGAGAAAGAAATTTAAAAAAAAGCAGGCAGGGAGGAAAAGAAGGAAAGGGAGAGAGAATGAGGGAAGGAAGGCAGGAAGGAGAAGGATAGGGAAGTGAAGGAAGGAAGAAAGGAAGAAGCAAGCTAGCTCTAAGCAAATAATAGAGGGATATGTACTTTAGACCTGCAGGATCACCTATTTGTGCATGTTGAGTGTCTATGGGTAGAGAAGAAGGGGTGGTCAATTATGTATTTTTTTCCTTTCAGGAACTATTAATTCCCAAATTCTTGTGATTACGGTAAAAGAGTTCAACAGCCAGCCCCACCTTCATTGAAACAGAGGAAGCATATACCATAGGCTAACCAGTGTATCTCATGATTCCAGACAAAATAATTGGCTCAATGATAAAGACATAATTGATATAGATTGATAAGAATACTGGGGGAGAGAGTGTGTCTCATTCTTTTCTCTGGGTCTCTTAGCTGTAACCCTGGAGCTGCTGAGGATCATCTTCGCAATTATGTAATAGGAGTCTTCCTGGACTAAAACAAACACAGACGAAATCAGAGTGTAGAAATAGATATAGCTTCAAATATATGAAGATATTGCACATGGATTCGGCCATGCCTAACATGAGTCTAGTATTTCTTGGTTATCTTTGCCTATATATATCTTTTGCACTTCAGCTAGTTTGAGTTGGTTTTTGTTAACCTGGCACCAAGAGTTCTAAGTAATACAGAGCCTTATCTCCATTTCCCAGTCCCTTTTCTCTTTGTCCCTGCCTTGTTTGCAACACTAACTCCAGGCACCCACAGTTCTCCTCTATAAAAATCTATGTTAAAACATCATAAACTTTGTTTTGAAGGTCAGTTAATATGTTATCTGGGAATATTTGAATGTTGACTTGACATGAAAGAGAAGGTGAATAATAGGATTTTCTTTTGTATTTGGTTTTATTTGCTTTTGGCTATTTTAATCAACAATCCAGGTGATCATTGTTCAAGCTTTATCTGTTACATTGCAATTTTATGCAATTTTTTATAAAAGAGGCAGGAGTATGTTTAGTTATTGCAAAATAATTAAAATAAATTAGCAAAAATGCAGATGATCTTTAAACAATTGGCCTCATCATTTCAGTTAAAGACAATTTAATTCAGCCAGTTATTTGTACTTTTTCAGAAACAATATTATATGACTAAAAATTTGCAAATAACAGTCTAATTGGTTTTTAAAAATTCAGATATATATACACATAGTGTACATAACTATATTTTTCAAACACTTTCCTTCTCAATCATTCTTTAACCCCTCTTATCATTGCTACAAATTTTAAGCCAAGTGAGATACATTTTTTTTTTTTGTTGCTTTACTTTCTCTTTCTTCCCCTCCCTTTCCTCCAGGATGAGGACCCCGATTTTGAGAGAAGGTGATGGTGATGAAGATGTGGGTGGCATTAGCTTCTTGGATTGTTACAATGTTTGACCTACATGTCAGTTTTCTGAGTGAACTTTTCTGGCTAAAAACAAGCAGAAAGAACGCTTAAAGAAGCATTAACAAAGAAGTAAACAACAAAGTTGAAAAGCTTAACTAGATAAATGCATTTGTTTTATTTTACCCATTCTGATTATAATTATGAAACACCTATTATAAATAGGGTGAAATTTTTGGAAACAGCCTAATTATACATGTTTACTGCTGACAGAGCCTTTAGATTTTATATGAAATTTATAATACTTAGGGACTTAGCCTGAAACAACATTTTTGTTTGTGTGTATGAATGAGAGGTTTATCAACTCAGAACTCACAACGAGAGGTTTATCAACATTTTTGCAAATAGTACTCTTATAATCTCCTTCCTGTGATAGGTAAAGGTCAAGCTCAGGAACTTCCTGTTGCTGTTACAGATATAATTTTGTGTGTTCCATTACAGGAAAGACAAAGGTCAAAATTAAACTGAGCCATCACACACTTTATGTGGAGGAAAAATGTCAGAACCAGACAGAGAATAGTGTAATTTATATCCATGATATAGGTGTGACACCATCACTCTTGAATGATACTACACATTGGTAATGAGGACACCTCTGTGGGTAATGGATGCCAATTTCTCATCATACAATATTTGTGACATATCCAATTTACGAAGTTCTCCATCTTTAAGTTTCCCCAGAGTTTAAACTTAGTGATAGCTGCTCCTAACTACTCACTCTTGAAATCCAGTATTGTGTGAGAATTGACCTTCAGAATTACAGGGGAAAGAATGAGAAAGAGATGTGCTTTTTTCAAATTAACCTGTAAACATAGAAAAGTTACTTACTTTTATCAATGCCTTGGTTTCATATCTTGCTCTCTCTTCACATCATAGAGTTTTAAAATAATAAACACTTGTTTCTTAAAATAACCATTATTCCATATACTGTTGAAATATTGTTGTTATTATTAAGAAAAAAACTTCCCAGAGTCACTGAAAGTAGAATTAGAAAATCTTAATTCTTAAGGGATCCCTTATGTGCAAACTGCTTGGACAATTTGCTTTGATATCAAAGCAACTTCAGATAGATTACCATGCATCCTATTCTAAGGCCTCACCCTCTCTGAAGGTGGAGATTGTATTCATTTCTGCAGAAGCCTCTTTCTGAATATTAGAATCTCTAAGCAAACCTCCTTTATCTTTAGTGTAAATCTCCTTTCAATCACAACTTAAACCTATTTTCCCACCTCATGTAGCTCTCAGAGTATGAGAAAAGCTGGGAAGTACCCTTTTTATAAAAATTTTCTACTTTTTAAATTAGTTGTCATTTAATAACCTTCATTTCAGAAGATTGAATAACCTCAATTTCTTTATTCTTTCTTAATATGTTTTATTACCATTCTACTCATCGTTTTGGCCTGCCTTTTCCAGGGTCTTTTTAAAAATTCTCCAAACTGCTCCTAAAATACGGAAATCAACATTAAACGTATACATAAATACGTAACGTATACATAAACGTAAACATAAATAGGCTATACGGTATAGCCTATTGCTCTTAGGCTACAAACCTGTGCAACATGTTACTGTACTGAATACTGTAAGCAATTGTAACACAATGGAAAGCCTTTGTATATGTAAACATATCTAACATAGAAAAGATACAGTAAAATACAATCTTATAATATTATGGGACCACCACTATACATGTGTCTGTTTTTGACTGAAACATTGTTATGTGGTGCATGATTGTAAAGGGCATCATTGCTGGTTCTTATCTAGCCAACTGCTGCTTAAAATAACCTATTACTGACTCATAACAAACTCATGATCTGTTATCATTTCCCACTTTAAAAAAATGTGATCTCAAGGTCTAGCTAGTGTCTTCCACAATTAGAGTTGAGTTTGATTTAGGACACAAATGGTTAGAGATAACTGGCAAGAAATCTTCCTTTTCTTCCAGCCTAACATCAATAACATATTGTACCCCTGTTGGAGAACTGTCAAATTTCTTTATTTTACTTTGGTGAAGATGGCCTCATTAAGAACATTACATCTTTCAGTACTTCAGGAAAAGGAAATCTGTATTTCAGTCCACTTGATGTTGTGATGTAAAGATACTTTATTAGTCAGAGTTCTCTGGATAGACAGAACCAATGATGGGATGAGGGTGGGAGCTGGGGATAAAGAGAGAGAGATGAGATAGGATTTACTAGGGGAATTGGTTCATTCAATTACAGAGGCTAAGTCCCACAGTAGACCTCTGCAAGCTAGAGATCCAGGGAGGCCAGGAGCAAGGCTGAGTCCAAGTCTGAAAGCCTCAGAACCAGGGAACCTAATAGCACTAGGTCTGAAGCCAAAGGCCCGAGAACCCAGAGGCCACTGGTTCAAGTCCAAAGGCCAGAGAGCCTGGGGTTCTGATATCTAAAGGCAGGAGAATACAGTTGTCCAAGCTCCAGGAGAGAGAGAAAGAATTTGTCTTTCCTCTGAATCTTTGTTCTACTCGATACCCAACTGATTGAACAGTGCTTGCCTACGTTGAGGGTAGATCTTCCTCACTCAGTCCACCAACTCACATACCAATCTCCTCTGTAAACACCCTCACAGATGTACCCAGAAATAATGCTTTACCAACTTTGTAGGTATACCTTAATTCAGTCAAATGGACACCTAAAATTAACCATCACAGATACCTTCTCAATAAGTAGAAGAAAGCCAGTGGTTATGTTAAAAAAATTCCAGCCTGAAACTCTTTTCAAACTTCATATATATATTATATTATGTACATATACACACAGATAATTTGTACACACTTGTATTTTATTAATATACTTGCCAATATATTTGCATGTTTATTGTGCATCTTTGGCTTGCTAGGCATTGTGTAGAAGGCAAGTATATCCCTTTGATGTCCTATCACTTTGCCACATTGCAGCATGACACAAATAGAATATGGATCTATATAGTCATATGTATTTTAAATATATAAATATCATGATTTTGCTTTTTCTATTCTGGACTTTACTTTTCAAGTTATTTTTATTAAGGAAATCCAGGTAGATATACAGAGCATTGTATGTCTCAGACACATGAATCTACATGTAAGATATCTCACTCCTTTCCGAGCTCCTGTTTTTTTCTAAATGAGCTTGAATTTGGGAAGATTTTTAATGAAAGAGAAATGATGGTTTAACAGATGGCAGATGGGAGCTTGTTCTGGCTTTCTGAAATAGCATAAATTGTCCTGTAAAACATCTATAGAAGGAGAGAGGCAGAAGGAAAGATGAGTGGTATTTCTTGATTAGCGTGTTGGAAGCAGGTGGGAAAAATGGTGGAGGTGATATTGGTAGGCAGGGTGGGGAGAGTAACATGGACACCCAGACTGATTGGCAATATAGGATGGAGTGCCACTGAACTTTTGAGGAGGAAGATAATTTCTGCAGCAGCAAAGGAAGAAGAACTAATTATTTAGTAAGTGAAAAGAGAACTATAGAAAGTAAAAAGGAGACTTAGCATATGGTGAATATTCAGCCCACAAGAAAGCATGCCAGCAACCCTTTCTAACTTCCCATTGTTAATTTCCCCACCTAGGAGTAGGCCTCTGATTTAAGTGCAATGAAAAGCAAGTTAACAGAAGACTCTATACTTTTTAAAATCAAATATTCGTCAGCATTCCAACACATGCATTCTACAACTACATGGTACTGTGTTTACAATTGTGAACAAAATAGTGACGGTCCCAGTCCTTGTGGAGCTTCTAGTTTAACTGGGGTGGAATACAAAAAGAAAAGTAAGTAAACAAGTAAGTACTTTACAAACTGTGCTAGATGCTATGAAGGGGAAATAGCAATGTGCAGCAAGAGTGACTACATGGAAATGTAGAGGGGCGAGAAAACTGCTTTATAAAGAATGGTAAGAGAAGCTTTTAGGAGGAGGTGATACTTGAGATTAGACATGAAATTAGAGAAGTTGGCGTTCAGGGAAAAGAGTTCTGGTTAGAAGGAAGAGCCTTTGTGATAATTTTAAGGAAGGAAAAAGCTTAGTGTGTTTCAGAGGTTAATGAAAGTCAGTGTGTCTGGAACATGGGGCTTAAGCAGAAGGGTGAGACATGAAACTTCGCCAGATCACACTGGGCCTTCTAGACCATATTTTTTTAAAAAATTATTTTATTCTAAGTGAAACAAGAGGTGACTGGCAGGTTTTTAGCAGGCATCTGGCATGGTCAGAATTATATTTTTAAATGAGTGTTTTGGCCATTGCATTAAAATGAATGAGGTAAAATAGGCAGGATTATAAATAGATATGATTATTTAGGCAAAAAGTGATGATGGATTTCGTTATGGCAATGGCAGTTGAGATAAAGAGAAGTGAATGAAATCAAGATATGCTTGTAGTTAAATTGACAGGACTTGGAAATGGATTAGATATAAGTGATAAGCAAAAAATGAGGAATCAAAAACAATTCTCAGATTTGAGCAACTGGATAAATGGGAAAAAGTTGGGAGATTGAGAATTATAGGCAGTATTTTTTAGAAAAATGAAATTTGAAATACCTGTAAGATATCCAATTGGAGATGTCAAACAGCTACTTAATATGTGAGTTCAGAGGAAATGTCTGAGTTATAGATAGAAATTGTTGACATATAGAGGGTATATAAAACATTTATAAAGATATACATAATACAGCATACACTTATTCTGTGAATATGAAATATGCGGGATATAAAATCAAATATATTTTACCATAAAATTAAATTGGCCATCTTTGATGTCCCAGGTAATATAAGCTTTAGCTTTCACTCTAGAATGGGCATTAGTACTTAGTCAGATTTCACTTAAACAGATATTTGTGGAGATAGCAGAATACATTTGAAGACAGAAGACTTAATAGGTTTTTAAGATGGTGTTCTGCCTGGTAAAAAGTGAGAGAGAATTCAAGTAGCATTCTCCAATGCAAAGTTTTAGCCTTCATCAATTTTTTATTTGCTTCCTTACTTCTGCTGTTGGGCCCAGAGGGTGTGGGGTATATGTGTGTGTGTGTGTGTGTGTGTGTGTGTGTGTGTTTTCTTCTTTACCCCTTTCCTGGTTAAGGACGTGTTCTCTATTATTAAGTCACCAATTAGGATCACTGCATTATTTTTCGTTTCTCTTGGCTATTATAATAGTAATCACAATTGTATTTTGGAGCAATCTTTTATCCCTTCAAATTATTTTTGAAAACACTATTTCTTAGTACACTTCTGTGCAAAATAATACTTTTATGGATGCAAGCATGAAACAGCAGGTAAATTGATGGCATTGTGACAGCTGTTGTTTATTTAAACAATCACTTAAATGATTTGATAGGTAGAATATCTTAGCTGGTGAGTTCATTGCATTTGTTTTTTAAAGAATAGAATGGCAGATAATGAGTTCACGGTCAGAGGAAAGTTAAACTTCATTTATTCTAAAGGCTGAGAGACTGAATCCTAGATAGCTGGACTTCAGTCTATTTAACTATATAACTGGGTAAGTATATAACTATATAAATAAATATATATAACTAAATATTACTGTATATAAACTGTATAAATAGCTATATAATTATATATAACTTCATATATAAAGCTACATGTTTGCCTCTCTATCAGTCTTAGAACGTCAACCATTTTATGTAAAATATTTTGAAACAAATCTTTCATCTTAATCAGATAAAACCAAGTATAATTTGATCTTTTCTAGATGATTTAGGATCAACATTATAAACATTATTATTGTACTACACTAGAGTAATGTGAGGCCTACCTGCCAGAAGCTATGAAAAGTTTGCATTCTGACCTCTCCACAAGAAGGCCACAGGGGAGTGCACTCTTGCTTTTGTCTGCTTTCAATATTCTTTATTATCCTGTTCCTTACCACAACTTTTTTCTTAACTTCTTTATTTGCTTATTTCTCATTGGTCTCAGCAGACTAAGTCAATGCTTAAGGAACTTAATTTTATTAAACCCACAGATTCCTCAGGGCGCAGTGGCTCACACCTGTAATCCTAGCACTTTGGGAGGCCAAGGTGGGCAGATCACTTAAGGATAGGAGTTGGAGACCAGCCTGGCCAAAAAGGTGAAGCCCCATCTCTACAAAAAATACAAAAATTAGCCAGGTATGGTGGCATGCACCTGTCATCCCAGTTACTTGGGAGGCTGAGGCAGAAGAATTGCTTGAGCCTGGGAGGCAGAGGTTGCAGTGAGCCAAGATTGCGCCATTGCATTCCAGCCTGGGCGACAGAGTGAGATTGTCACAAAAAACAAAAACAAAACAACAACAACAACAACAAATTCATAGATTTGAGTACATTTAAATCTATTTTGGTTGCTTTTTTGTCTATTTGGTTTTTATTGAGTTCCTTACCTTTGTTTAGGGAAGTGAGTTATAAGAGTAATATAAATTCATCACATTACTCACCTATCTACTCGCAGAATAATTCTAGGTTATTTATATCTAGATTCTTATTTGGACTCTCCTCGTGTTGTCAAAATCCTAAGCTGAGATAGTAATATAAAAACTGTCTGAAAATATTAAACTCTATAAGGCTATGAACAGAGCTAACTTTTTGCCAATATGGGTTGCCATATGGGTTGATTCCGGGAATGCAAGTGTGATTTAATATATTTTTAAAATCAATAAATAGAATTCACCAAAGTAACAGATTAAAAGATAAAAATAGCACAACTATTTCAATAGGTGTAGATAAATATTTGCTAAAACTCAACACATGTTCTTGATAAAAATTCTCAGAAAACTAGAAATAAAGGGTAATTTTCTAAATTTTATAAAGAGTATCTATTTAAGATCCTACAGAACACAACATACTTAATGGTGAGATACTGAATGTTTTCTTCTGATGTTGGAAAAACGTCAAAGGTGTCAACTCTTATAACTTCTATTTAGCATTTACATTAGAAAGGCAATAAAACAAATATAAAAGGAAACATATAATGATTCAAAAGGAAGAAGGAAAACAGTGATATGATTACATTCTTAGAAAATATTTAAAAACTACAAAAATAATATAAATAAATAAAGTAGGCTCCTGAATACAAGGTCAATATACAAGGATAATTATATTTCTATTTACAAGCAAAAAAAATTAAAAATTAAATTGAAAGCAGTATCATTTACAATGGCACCAAAAAATCATATAGCTAGAAATAAATTAGTAAAGGTATACAAAACACTACAAAATATTGCTGAGAGAAATTAAGAAAAGCCAATATAAATAAAATGACATTCTATGTTCATGGATTAAAAAACGTAATATTGATAAGATGCTGTAATGTTGATAAGATACAGATTTTCCCAAATTGATCTGTAGATTGAATTCAATCACAATCAAAATGTGATTGAATTTGATCTGTAGGTCAATTTTGAGAAAACTGAAATTGATCTGTAGATCAGATTCAATCACAATTAATATGCTCATAAACTTTTCTATGGTAGAAGTTGCCAAGTTGACCCTAAAACTTATACGGAAATTTAAAGGACCCAGAATAGGAAAGACAATCTTTTCTAAAAAGGAAAAAAACTGAAAAACATACTACCAAATAAAAAAACTTACAGCATTTACCTTTCAGTGGATACTGACTAGGAGGAGGATGGAAATATTATATATCTTTGTCTGTATGTTGGTTACATAGGCATACATATATGCAAAAATTAGTCAAGCTGAACACTTCATATTTGTGTATTTTACTGTATATACATTGTACCTTAACCTAAAAATAGCATAAAATTGGTAATAGGGATGCCTCGATAATCTGGAATATGCATTTTGTTACAGAGAAGTTCACAGACAAAATGATAAAGCACACACGTAATCCACCACCATGACAGGAAGAATGTACTCCCAAAGAACAGAAAATAATAGAGCAATATGAAAAAAAGATGGACCGGGAGCGGTGGCTCACGCCTGTAATCCCAGCACTTTGGGAGACCGAGGTGGGCGGATCATGAGGTTAGGAGATTGAGACCATCCTGGCTATCACAGTGAAACCCCGTCTCTACTAAAAATACAAAAAAAGAAAAAAAAATTAGGGGGCATGGTGGCGGGCACCTGCAGTCCCAGCTACTCGGGAGGCTGAGGCAGGAGAATGACGTGAACCCAGGAGGCGGAGCTTGCAGTGAGCTGAGATCGCGCCACTGCACTCCAGCCTGGGCGACAGAATGAGACTCGGTCTCAAAAACAAAACAAAAAAAAATAAAAATAAAAATAAAAATGTTAATATAACTATGTTTAAACTGAGAAGAATAAATCATAAATCAAAGGTCTATCAAAGAGAAAAATGAAGACATAGAATCCATAAAATAATGACAAAATATATTCTATCTATCCATCCATCATCTATTTATACCTATCTCTTCCCTCCAGGTCTGTTTAAATCTAAAATTTATGATCTGTTTCTTTATCCCACTAAATTGCCCTCATGAATTATTAAAGAGATTAAAGAATTTTAATCTCCATGTTGTTGGTGTTTAAGTTTTTAGAGTTAGATCTTAATGAAAGAAAGAGTAAGTATAAATCAGAAAGTTGAATCCTTTTTATTATCAAGTCTAAGAAAACTGAATTTACTTTATATTTTTATTTCAAACCCTTTCATGTCTTTTTTCTTTAAGAAAATGGTCCTATATATCTTATTATAAAATATAGTGCCTATAAAATTGAAAGTATCTATAAAGTGCAAATATTCTTACATATATTATTTCTAAAAGTATCAAGGTATTGGCCGAGATACAAACTAATGACATAGTAGCTATCAAATGTTTTCAAATATAAATAGTTGAATCCAAATATATTATAAAATTAGACTCTTTTTGTCTTAAATTATAATCCTTTGGTATAAGTTGACAATTACAAGCTTATTTTTAAAACTGTGTCTTTTTAAACATAAATATTAATCTTTTCCTGGAAAATAATAGTATAATAGGTAACACATATAAACATGGTCAACACAGTATTTTGCTGTTTCTGGTACATGTACCCCAAAATATTTTAATCTATTGTGGCATTCTAATTTGGAATGTGTGACTTGAACTGTACAAAGAAAGGTTGTAGAATTAGCACCTTGTAGTTATTCTGAAGGAATAGAAATAAAATATTTACAAGGTCCCCAAAGAGTTTATTCTTCTTATACCAGTGTGCAGGATCCTAGGTCATAAGAATCCAGTAATGTAGCTATAGAAATAAATCAAAATGCAAATATTGGCCTTATACCCAGAAGATAAATCACTTGAAAGGCTCAGCAGTATAATGAACTGAAAATTCAAGAACTTGTCAGGATACATTCTTGTCTTATGACACTGACAAAACCATAGATTCAGACTAGAGGATATAGTTGCCTTTTGTTTTTGTTTTGGAAATTGTTACTAAGGATTATTTATGAAGAATATTAAAGCTAGATGAATTTTAGTGATGAATGCTATAATTTGAAAATGTTGAATATAGTTTTGTTCCTTTCTTTTGTATCCTGAAGATTGTTGGTAAAGCTGCTCTCAGACCCAGAGAATATAGTTAATCCATGAGAGATAACATCAATGTTTTCATATATTTTCCTTAACACTTCATCTATGATTAGTGTTAACTACTCTGCAAGGCAGACTGTCGTACATTGCAGTAGAGACAGCCAGGATTCATCCAGGGAGACCCAGGAGGTGAGTTACCTAGGTTGGGGATATACTCCTAAGAAATTTGATTCCTAGGTTTGGGAAAATTAGTCCAGTATTAGGAGCACTGAGGGAAGCAAAGGCCTTCTTGCATTAACAGCTGACATTGTCATATCTGGCTATCTCATAGTAAAGAATATTGATTGATTTTATTAATTTTAGTTTTTACACATATTTTGAAGGACAATCAGGGTTGGATAACTTCTAGATACCTAGTTTTATCCATTAGGAAGGAAAAATCACGGATTTTGGATCTGAGGCTTGGGTTTAAGACAAAGAGAGTAACATCCAATCATGAAGCCCTTCTGTCCTCACTTTCCATATTGTTCAAAAACCCCTTAATGTACAGGTAGAGGAATAATGATAATAATAGTATCTATTATTGAACACTGACTAGCAAAACCTTGTCTTAACTTAGCTGATCAAATAAAGTTGATCGATGTGGACTTATTTCAGTCTAAGTTTTTTTGTTTTTTGCTTTTGTTGTTTTATTTTTGCATAAAGCTATAAAGCATGTTTATATTTATGTTCACATTTTTTATATAAACTTTACATTGTAAAGTAAAGTTTAAAGTGAACAGTAGTTGTGCCATGTCTTTTATGGTCCAATGTGAAGCCCAGGGTAATGTTGTCATTTAAATTATTTTTGAAACTGGTGTCACTTATTACTAGTTTTGTAATTTTGGGCCCATTCCCTATCTCTCTGACTGTGCTTCTTCATTTGCAGAATGAAGGTAATAATTTTACCTACTTCATTGGGTTGTTGCAACACATTTAGTACAATCTGTGACAAGGAGTAATACACAGCAATAGACAGCTGTTTTAGATTACTCTTTCTTGTCTCAAAATTTTAGCAAGGTCTTATTTTTGCAAACAAAATTTCCAGATGTCAGGGATCATATTTAAAGAGAAGTCTCTTGGTAAAATTTCCAACATTACACAATGTGCCTGAAGACTTCTGATAAATGCTGTTCGATTGCGTGATTCTGAATGATCAGGTAAGAAGGATTCAGAAATGAGCTTTCCGGTACATTAGATGAATGAGTCAGTAGAAAGTACAGCAGTAATAAATTCAATGATTCCACGGCATAATTTAGCAGGCTTTCAATGATCTGCTAACTGTTCTTTAGTAATGGTGTTGCCTTTCCTTAGCCACATTTCCTGCTGACATTAAGTGGGGGAATTAAATTCCTGTGATTATCAACGTTGTATTACTTAGTATCAAAAGAATGTGTGTTAGAAAGGGACTTCTGAGAACAGAACAGCAAGGGGCTCTCACTTTTAGGGGGCAGCATAGAGACCCCTTGTTGAACATAAAATGTTATTGGCAGCTATTCAGACATTTCAATTCTATCTTTCCTTTGCAAAATAAATAGGCTCTCTGCAAATTTGTACAGAATTTTGTGCTTCTCAAATAAAAAAAAAAAAAAAAAGAAGAAACCCAAAACATTGGGATGGTATGAGAGAGAAGCTTATGATAATGTATTAACTCTTAGCTCTGCAGAAGGCAGAAGTAGAAGACCTTCACATTCTAATTTTGAGCATCTTCTAATTGTTCTCTTTAGAATAAACATTATGGTTCCATTTTAGATCCAGGCATCTAATTATCTTAAGATATTTTTATCATGTTGTTCAATTAGAAACACTAAAGTCTTGCAATGAGCTAATCTATAATTTACATGGGACGTTCCTGTATTTTTTTTTACTTCTTCAGCTATCTAGCTGTATACAGCAGGATAATTCTTTATGTTTACTTGATTCTAAGGCTTTCTGTTACTTCCTATGCTCCAACTTTTCCAAAATCACATTCCTGATATAAAGCTTAGCTATTATATTCAAAATGAATAGAAAATTCTTTTGTTTTGATCATTTCATAATAAGCCCTTGAGAATAAGCCCTCCTTGAGATTATTGTAGAGAATGACTCATTATGGCTAAAGAACATACATCTATATCTATAATCTTTCAAGATCGCACATACATTTCAATATTACTTATGTTTATGTAGCACATCCATACACAAAGCAAGAAATGTATTTAACAGCAAGTATTATATAGACATATTAACTTCATGGAGTAGGAGAACAGATGTCTTCTGGATATACATCACACATTAAGGAAATTCTAGCCTTTCCTATTTTACATGGGGAGAAACAGAAGGACCATACTCCAATTGCCAATATCTATTCTGTTTGCTAGTTTCACTTTAACTCCTGGTATTCCTGGAAATAGATAAGAGAGAATGAATAACGTGTTGGATTTATAGTCCATCTTTTAATTCTCTCTTTTTCAACTCATTATTATTTAAATGTATTTCTGGAAAGTGGAATGGGGTCTATCTGAAACCTTGCTTTGCTTATAATTGAATCTTTTGTGGAGCCCTCTTTTCCTCCTCTTATGAGAGTCAGAATAATATTTTATTTCTGTGATTCTTAATATTTACCTGCATCTCCTGTTTTCTCTTTCATTCTTTTTGTCTCATCCAGATTTATTGTTGTTATCGTTCTGCCACCATTACACTTTAAAGAAAAAATTAAAGGTAGTTTTATTATTATAAGTACAACACTGCCCACTAATTTCCTACTCAAATGCCATTCTTTCCTACTTTCACAGAAGAAAACCTGAAATTTACTTCAACTAAAGACTCCAGTTCTCAGCTTGCAGATGGTGGTGGCCATGATATGTTGGGTGGGGCTTCCGGGAAAGATCCTCAAAGGGGCTGAGTCAACTAGGAAGGAGATGTGTCCTTCACCTACCTTCTACCATCCTTTTCCTGCTACAAATGCAGACTATGAGGTGACCCCTGAGGGAGAAAGCCATATTCTACTAGTGGAGCTGGGTCACTCTTGTCTCTGATGTTGCCGTATCTCCTCTGAACCTTTTTTAAGTAAGAGAAATAAACTTTTGCCTTGCTTAGGCCATGTAGTTGGGTTTTCAGTGAACTCAAACACTATATACACATATATTCAGAATTTGTTTTGAGTGCATATTGGCTCACTGTAACTTCCACCTCCTGGGCTCAACTGATTCTCCCACATTGGCCTCCTGAGTAGCTGGGGTGACAGGTGCACATAACCTCATTTTACAATTTTTTTGTAGAGATAAGGTCTCATTATATTGCCCAGGATGGCCCCGAATTCCTGGCCTCAAATGACGTTCTTGCATCAGCCTCCCAAAGTCCTGGGATTGCAGGTATTAGCCCAATGTCGACAAAGTTTTCTTGATTGTTGGCATTTTTCTTTTAACATTAAAAGATAGGGACACAGGAAAAAGGATGAATATTGGGTGTTATTGAAAATAAAGAGAGGCATTCTGTTTTGCATAAGTTGTTTTGGGGGTGTTGGTAGTGCATCTGATTGAAGTTGTGCAGTATTTCTTGGTCTCCCAAGAGAGGTGTGGGCCCACTTTATGCTGAGAGAAGAAAATATTAGAACTACTATTTGTATTTAATTTTATTTTTTAGAAAACAAGCTTTACCAAACATCACCTGTGGATGAGCGGGTCTGGCTGCCTCATGTGGTTCCTGTGTCTTGTATCAGAATGTATTATGTACAGTAAAGGAGGTTTCCTGTACCAAGAGTTTAATTTTGCACCAAGTATGGGCTGACAGTGGTAGCTTATGTGTCTAATCAGGGCTCTGCTAGACAATGACATTATGGGATAAATGAATTTACACGATTTATTATTGAGCTTTAACTAAAGAAGGTAGCCCAGGAAATGGACAAGAGGCCTAAAATATTAATATGGGGATTATAGTTCAAAATACTTAGAAGCACACATGCACCATAAGAAAGTGTTAGAGCTGACACTTCTCCTATTAGGAGGTTTTTCAGCCACATTGCATGGTTAAAATGATGATTATCTACTCAAATCTGACAGAGTTTGCCAAATACATTCACAATTATCCACCTGTAAGTTTTGTATTAATGGCTAATGACAAAATAACAATGCAAAGACTATAATGAAAAAATAAACATTAGGTACTAGGCTTAGTACCTGGGTGACGAAATAATCTGTACAACAAACCCCCATGACACAAGTTTACCTATATATTAAATAACAAACCTGCGCATGTACCCCCAAACCTAAAATAAAAGTAAAAAGAAAGAAAATGGACATTTGGAAATCTTTTCATTGTTTCAATAATGAATGTATTAAGTGTGCCTTTGTTAAAGAGTCACACACACACTCATGTAAGAACCTTGAAAACAGAATTTTCTAAACAGGTTAAAAATATTTCATACTTTAGTGGTTACTTCAACCCACTTGTTAAAAATATAATCAAGCAACATGGTCTAATACATTTTCAATGACAACTGTTTGACATCAGAGAAAATGGGTATTTACTAGCTGAACATTTGCTTTTAATGTTGGCCATAACCAAATGAAAGATACCTCATATAGCTATCAAAATAAACTTAACTTAGAATCTGACCTAGAATCTATTATATAACAAGATATTAAATAAAAATTTAAAAAAGCATATTCAACCATATTGTACTCAATATTGTATTTAAAATAGTATTCATTTCATATTATTCTATTTTGTATTAAATTGTATGCAATATAGTCACATAAAATTATACATAAAAAATATACATGTATTAGGACTATGTGATGAAGATTTTTGTACTAATAGAAGAATATTATAGAAAAAGCTTGAAGACTGTTGATTCAGTAGAAAATTGGAGGTTAGAATGAGAGATTCCCTTTTGGTGGATAATTGGAGGATTAGAGTCATTCAGGAATGGCATGTTAAATGACAAAAGGACTGATCAAAGTGCTCCTCTGTCTCATGACTATTTGGAATCTATACAGTAGAAGCATATGAGAAACATAATCCACAGACTCTATACTAGAAACTAGTATGAAAATGCAAAGGGCTCTGTGTCCAGCAGTCCTCAGTTTCAATTCTGCTTCCACCATTTCCTAGTTTATACTCTGGGCAATTTATTTCTCAGAAACTCAGGCTCCATATACATAAAATGCAAATAATAACTAATTCTTTGAATTACTTTGAGCATTTCTGAGATGATATGTGTGGGATACTTAGCTTCCTGCCTGGCACGCAGCAGGTAACCAACAAATGACAGTATTTGTTATGGCATTTACTCAGTATGTCATTGAGAAACTGAATTTCCTAATAGTTATCATATGAGGCTGAATTTCATTTGAGAATACGAGTCATTCTCATTTCTTTTGCTTTATTTTCATTATCACAGTGATGTAAGCTGGCATTTGCTCAAATTTTGTGGTTTTGGATGGATATATTTCTCTTCTGTAGGTAGGGATCTAAAAGATTCATATTATCTGTGGTATTCTTCCCAAAAGCTTATGTTTAATTTTATGTCTGATCCCAGTCCATCTTGCATCTTAAATCCTTTTACTAGACATCACATCCCTTTTATTATTCCCCTTTGCTATGTATTAAATTATATTGCTTTATAAAAATATTCCAGTGCACTTTTATCTTGTGCTTTAATCTCTCCATCCATCCCCATTGTGCTTAAGACACTACTTTTATACCAGCTGTTCTTTGGACAGAACCCTGCTGCCAAACAGTGCTGCCCACCTACCAGGAAATCTTGAAAACATCTTTTGTAGGCTTTCCAGTTTATGTGCAGATGCTAAGAAATTCATATTTTCTCAGCCCCAAGGGTCCTGATGCTATTCAGAAAACCTAGTCCTCAGCCAAGCTCTGTGCTTAATTATTTCTGTCAGTTACTTGTCAGCAGAAGTGGTGCACTCACCTTTGGCTTTTCATCTATAAACCTGAGTCTGAAAAAAGAGAGTCAGGAGGTTGAAGTTAAGTGTAATGGCAGGCTGATCTGAGTCTCTAGAGATCTCCAGATGTCCCCTTCCCATTCCCATCTCCTGGAAGTATCCTCTCCTTGTGAGACTCCCGTAGTTATTGTCTTCATCTCCCCTGAAGCCCTGGAGCCTTTTCTGACACCCAACTCTCAAACCCCGTGTCATAGGTGGGAGGGAGGGAGGAATTGTCTGCAGCAGCTGCTCTTTTTTCAATGATAGGAGATTTTAAAATTCCTTTTTAAAAAGTTCAAATGGAATAGTCTTTGCTTATTTATTTGTTTACAAACTATTGGTATTACCTATTTTATTTATTTCTATTTTCTTTTCACTAAGATCTTAGGCCAGACTCTCTAGGACTAACTCAAGGGAAAATTAGACAGATGCTCACAGCATTACACCCTCTCAGTGTTTCCTAAACCTGGCTGCACAGCAAAATCATTTGGGAAAGTTTTTATTCTTTAATTATATCTTCTGAAACGGAAACTTAAGTTCTTAGAAATTACTGAATGAGATGTCTGAGATGGGGCCTAAGAATCCTCACCAAGCGTTATCACCCCTTAGTTACAATCAGTAAGTGTTTCTGAATTGTATCCAAGAATTATATTTATTTCCTATTGAGAGCAAAGTCTATACCTGTGTTTTTCCTGATTTATCCCCATTTCCCCCTGTTTAGAGCTTTTTCATTACCAGCCTCCAGACCTTTCTTTCCTCCTGCCCCATGACACATCATTATATTAGGTAGAACAAGGATACTAAAGTTAATGTATCACTGTAAAATCAAACACAAATGAAAAATAAGAGCATAATTCTTCCTATAGAAATTAGGGGAAGAAACTTCTACCCCATCCTTTTTTTAAGCACATTTACTTTAGAGAACTTGAAATTTTAAGTTATTTCTGCTCTCTTTAAAACATACTTGAGTCCTTTTGAAAACTAGATAGGGCTTTTCTCAGCTTTTTGATCCAGC
The DNA here is from genome assembly GCF_000951035.1 of Colobus angolensis palliatus. NCBI lineage: Eukaryota > Metazoa > Chordata > Mammalia > Primates > Cercopithecidae > Colobus > Colobus angolensis. Next base: position 81,143 of record NW_012123776.1, read on the forward strand.
AATGACTTTCTCAAGGACCTCGGTGCCATCTCTCTGAAATGTAAACATTAAGGAAGAGAGCACCTCTGTCTCCCAGATTCTTTGAGAGGATAGGAGGCTTAGTGGGTACCTTGCTCCAAGCTGCAAAACGCTCTCTTGTCATATGGATATTAGAAGTTTATTTTTCCTCTGAATAGAGCCAATTAGCTAAAACGAATAGTCACCCCAATTACCCATTAAAGTTAGGATGAGCTATGTGGGACAAATTGTGCCATCAAGTCCTCTTAAAGACTGGGTATTGTTTATTTTGAAACATGCATGGAATGGGTTGTATCTACTTGAATAAAAAAAGGGAGATTTATTTCTGTCTTCACAATCTCTTAGCACATTGTCTATAATATACATCACATTCTGGGCCAGGCGCGGTGGCTCAGGCCTGTAATCCCAGTACTTTGGGAGGCTGAGGCGAGTGGATCACGAGGTCAGGAAATCGAGACCATCCTGATCAATATAGTGAAACTCCGACTCTACTAAAATACAAAGATTAGCTGGGCGTAATGGCGCGTGCCTGTAATCCCAGCTACTTAGGAGGATGAGGCAGGAGAATCGCTTGAACCAGGGAGTTTCAGTGAGCTAAAGTCGCACCACAGCACTCCAGTCTGGTGACAGAGTGAGACACCATTTCCAAAAAAAAAAAAAAAACAGTTTTTATAAATATACCCCCCCCACACAAACACATCACAATCTGGTTTAATGCTTTGTCAACAAAAAATAATATTATTTTCTCTTTCTCTACTATCTTTGTGAAGGATTTCTGGGTTGGGAGAAGATTTTGTTTTTAATTATATTTCCCTGACATAATCAGTTAAGGAGGATTTGTGAAGGAAGAAACAGTGTTTACTATAAATAAGAGAAATTTAACTGGAGAAAGGCCTGAAGAAGATGGGGAGGAGAAATGGGGTAGAATGGACTGGGTTTGAATAAAGGAGTGGATAGGGCAGCCATTTAGAGGTGAACTAAGACACCTAAGAAGAACCATCTTAAAATAAAAGGCACTGCCTTTTCTTTCTCTGTTCCTATTTACTTTTCGTTTGAGGGAAATGTAAGAGATTTCTGTGGGATATGGCTTTCTTTTTTTTTTTTTT
>NW_012123776.1:88201-120582 GCF_000951035.1 Colobus angolensis palliatus
TGAAGGGGTAAGATTTCTTTCCCAAACCACCACTGGTGAAAACAAAGCAAACACACATAACTTAATGACATATTCACTTTAAGAGAAAGAAAAATTCTGAAAAAGACTTCAAAACAGAAACAATAACTGACAGATCAAGGATACGAACAAAATGTTCAATAAAACTGGAAGAATAAGCTTTTGCGGATATGCACAAATATGGAAAATATGGAAAAATAGGAAAAATATGGCTAAAACAAACAAAAAACTCAAGAGCCACCCTCTGTTCTCATGCCATCTGACAAGTTTCTCTTCTTCCATGATCTCGCTTTCCTCTGCAGATAGGCAACTGTCTGCCTCCCCAAGGGAGGTTGGTCATGGAGTTACCTCATATTGTAAGCGCAAGGAACTGGGGGCAAGCAACCTTCACGCTCTCAAAAATACCAGTGCCTGTATGACTCTAACTCAATTTTCTCTTCAGCAGCTCCTGGCACTTGTCTCTAGATAGGCTTTGGCTGACACTGTAATCAATTCATTTGTCGGAATGTTCTAAGAACTCTGCTATAAGCTAATATGAATAGACAGAGTACACATCAATATTTAAGAACTGCAGGCTGGGCTTATACAAACGGCCCTATGCCTTGTAGATAAACAAGATGTACCATTTCACAGGGGGCAAACTGCTTGGATGTAGATTTAGGAAATGTTTGAGCATTGACATTCAAGCTCTTGACAAGCCACTATATTTCTGTTTGCTTCATGAACTGGGACAAGTATAAACAGTATCTTACTAGCTTTTTGACCTTAGTTTAAATTTATCTGTGGCTGGCTGGCTTCCAGGGCTACAAAGCATCTCATAAATAACAAAGGAGAAAACTAAATGTGGAATTATACCCACTTACTGCAATGAGAGTGCTATGGTTTGAATGTATGTGCCCTTCCAAATTCCATACCTTGGAACATAATACCCAATGTGATAGTATTAAGAGGTGGGGCTTTTTGGAAAGTGATTAAGTCATAAGGGCTCTGCCTTTATAAGCAAATCAGTACTCTTATAAAAGAGATTGAAGGAAGTGCCTTCCTACCTTTTGCCGTTCCATTCCTTCTGCTTTGTGAGGACACAGCCTTTGTCCCCTACAGAGAATGTGGCCACTGTGGAAAAATAAAGTAGCCTTCACCTTCAGGGAAATGCAAATCAAAACCACAATGCGATATGACCTTCCTCCTGCAAAAATGGCCACAATCAAAGAATCAAAGAAGAGTAGATATTGGCGTGTATGCGGTGAACAGGGAACACTTCCACACTGCTGTTGGGAATGTAAACTAATACAGACACTGTGGGAAACAGTGTGGAGTTTCCTTAAAGAACTAAAAGTAGAATTACCATTTGATCCAGCAATCCCACTACTTGGTATCTACCCAGAGGGAAAGGAGTCGTTATTTGAAAAAGATACTTGCACATGCATGTTTACAGCGGCACAATTCACAATTGCAAAATTGTGAAACCAACCCAAATGCCCATCAATCAACGAGTGGATAAAGAAACTGTGGTATATATATGTACAATGGAATACTATGCAGCCATAAAAAGGAATGAATTAACAGCATTTGCAGTGACCTGGATGAGATTGGAGACTCTCATTCTGAGTGATGTAACTGAGGAATGGAAAACCAAATATCGTATGTTCTCACTGAATTGTGAGAGCTAAGATATGAGGATGCAAAGGCTTAAGAATGATACAATGGACTTTGGGGACTTGGGTGGAAGAGTGGGAGGGGGGTGAGGGAGGAAAACTATAAGTATGGTGCAGTGTATACTGCTCTGGTGATGGGTGTGCCAAAATCACCACTAAAGAACTTATTAATGTAACCAAATACCACCTGTACCCCAATAACTTATGGAAAAATATAGAAAAAAGTAAAACAAAACAAAACAAAAAAGGAAGTAGCCTTCACCAGACAAGAAATCTACTGGCATCTTGATCTTGGACTTCCCAGCCTCCAGAATTGTGAGAAATAAATTTCTATTATTTACAAATTACCCAGTTTATGGTGTTTTGTTTTAGCAGCAGGAATGGACTAAAACAGAATATGTGGTATATTTGTCTAATTTACCATATAAGACAGTAGTATGAATTATCTCATGGTGGCTTTATTAGGCAGCACATAATTATTTTTGCCTAAATGTCCATCATATGCCATTTTGAATGGCCTCATCTGGGACAAACCTCCCTTTGGTTGATTTACACATTATGACTCAGATGTTGAAAACATATCTGAGTTTACAGTATGAGAACCCATGAACTCATGGCTATGTTTGGCTTTTCCCTAAATTTATTAAAATAAATTCAACAAGTATTTTGTGGTTAACTATAGTATTGGGGCACTGGAAACAAAAATAAAACAAATGATCCCAATCCTGTAAAAGTATACATTGTCATTGGGCATAAAAAACCAAAACACATAACTCAAATAATGTAATTCAATGTGCAGTCTCAGTTGTTCAAACATATTGTGCTTAGCTCTAAATGGGAAAAGAGAAGTAAAGTGCTTCAGAGTGGAGGTAGGACTTCAACTGCTTTGAAGAATTAGTAAAATGTAGCCAAAGAAAGCAGGAAAGTGTGGGCAGTCCAGCATGAGCTAGCAGCATGAGCAAACGAATGGAGGTGTGGGAATAAGCATTGCCAATTCCGCAAACTGTAAAGCTATTGGCTTGTCTGGAAGAAAAAATTTCTATTATGAAGTGGATCACTTAGGATTAAATACAAATGATAGAAAAATCCTAATTGGCAGAGGTTTGTTTAACACAGAATTGTATTTCTCGCTCATATGAAAACCCAGACGTATGTGGTCTGAGGATGATAGAAACACTCTGGTGTCAAGGATCCAGAATCTTTCCATCTTGTTGCTCTACCATGTATTAATTCTAGGTCCAAGATCATCCATATGTGAGATGACTTTTCAGTTATATTGTCATCATTCTAGCTAGAAAGAAGAATACCAAGGAGAAGAGTATACTTTCCTTAAAGTGTTCCTGTAAGGGCATTTCCGGGAAGTTGCAGGTACAAGTCCACTGACGTCCCATTTATTCCACTGACCACACCAAGATTCAAAAGGAGCTGAGAAATGTAGTCTTCAGTTCAGTCTGCTATGTGCTTGGTTAAAATAATCAGAGGTTTCATTACTATAGAAAGTAAGATTAGATATAGAAAACAACAAGCCATCAGTGCCACAGAAAGTGATAAGGAATGAGAGAATACTTTGAGTGGTCTAGGTGAGGGTTCTTGATCAGAGAGGCAAACGTTTTCTGGAAAGAACTGACTAGTCAACATTTTAGGCTTTGCGAGCCATACAGTCTCTGGTGCAACTACTCAACTTTGTCATTGTAGTGCAAAAGCAGACATAGATAATAAGTAAGTAAATGATTGTGGTTGTGTTTCAATAAAACTTTATTTGCACAAGCAGGTAGCCAGCAAAGTTTGTCCCACAGTCTATAGTTCTCTGATTCACAGCCTAGATTATAAACTTGACTTGATCAATAGGAATCTTTGAAAATTTCATAATGCATACAACATGGAGAGAGTATGCTATGCGTATGACAGAAGAATCACTGAGCTATTTTTTGGGAGAGAGTCTAGTTCTAGTTGATCAAAAATTCGATTTGCAAACTGGAGAAGGTCATTTGCCTCACAAAGTTACAGGTTTCCTCATTTTGCTAACGAGGGGATTGAACAGAAACTCTCTAAAGTTATTTTCAATTCTAAAAGACTATAGAGATGTGAGAATTAAGACGTCTAATAGCGGGAGGCCGAGATGGCAGGATCCCTTGAGCCCGGGAGTTCGAGGCTGCAGTGAGCCTTAATCTCGCCACTGCACTCCAGCCTGTGCTAGAGTGAGACCCAGTCTCAAAAAAAGAAAAAAAGAAGAAGAAAACTAACTAATTGGAAAATTGTTGTTGGGATCCTGGTGTGATTTGAAGACTTTTTAAGGAACAAATAAACAGAAAACAAATTATAATGAATTAAATAAGGGGTTAAGGAAAGTCATAAAATTCCTGCCTGGTTTTGAGTGAGGGCGAGGGGTAGGGAGCTGAGAGAATGGTGGTCCTACATCAAAGACAAAATGATAAAGGGAGATTCTGTCTCCAGAGTAATCCCAGGGAGAATGCTTCTTCCTCAACCCAGGTGTTTCTTTCATGTAGGTGTCAGCAAACTTTTTCTGTAAAGGGTCAAATAGCAAACATTTTAGGCTTTGTGGGCCATAGAGTCTTTGTCACAACTACTCATCTCAGTCATTGTAGTGAGAAAGTAGCCATAAACAATATGTAAACAAATGAGTATATCTGTGTTCTCATAAAACTTTATTTATGGGCACTGGAATATGAATTTCATATAATGTTCATGTGTCATGAAATCTTTTTCTTTTGATTGTTTTCAACCATTAAAGAATGTAAAAACCATTCTTGGTTTGTGGACTGTAAAAAAACATGTAATGGGCCAAAGTTTTCACAAAATGACCCATTTTATGGCCTAAAGTGGACCATAATTTGCCCATTCCTGCTCTGTGTGCAAGCAATTCTCTTGCAATAAGACTTCTGACCTCTCTTGACATTCTTACCCTGTTTGGGAATCTGGAGAGAGAAACAGGGCATATGTAGCTCTAGCCCTTTTGCTTCCTTATCGTTAGGAGAAAGGAGCACATTCCATTCTATTCCCCTACAGAGGGGCTCTGCCAATTTGAGGGTCAGGAACAGGAAGCAATCTCTGGTTCAACACGGGTTATGTCTGTTGATTTCTGGGATTCAGTTTGTGGGAAAGTTACTTGTCCACAGACATAAATTATATCCACCAACCCAGTTTTATCTGAGTGATATTTTGCAACAGACAATCTTATGATTTAGAATTTGCACAGTAAAAGGAGAGCTATTTATCAGGCCACCTCAATGACCTTGGGGAGTGCTATCTGTTTCCAGAGTTGGACAAGTCATTGTTTCAGAGACTTGAGTGCCTGAAAGTGCACCTGGAGACTCCCTAGCCATAGACATTAGAGACTGGAAGAGTGCTTAGAACATATTAGTTAATGGGTGAATTAATGAATATGTAATTACTAAAGCATGGGAATAGGGTTCTGAAATGGTGGTGGAAGACAGAGGTAGGTTGACTTCATCTAAACTGGGGCTACATTCCTGCAATTTTGACTGCCTATCAGCTGACACATACAGTTGTCAATGGTTTTTACTCAAGTTAGGATTAATAAGAAATACTGAGACAACTGAAAATTTAATGTATACCATGAATCTCTTTGTCTTATAGAAATACTGAATTTATTTGAGAAAGAAAAGCATAACTAAGATATATATATATGTATATTTTTTTTTAACTTCTGAGGAGCTGCTTGAGATAAACGAAGTTAAATTCTTTTTAGTAAAAGGTCCTCTGTTGCTTGTCTCAGAAACAGAGTGAGAGAAAAATCCATGAAAAAGAGATTTGGTTTCCTAATTAATGCATGTAAATACAATAGACAAATCGTCAGCAATTACTGAAAGCTGCCGTGTAGATTTAAAACCAACACTAAAGGATTTTACATTGTAGCTTTGTCAGCAAGTTGGCATCACTTTTTCATTTACTCCTTCTTAAGATCTATCCTCTGTTCTAGTTAAATTGATCCATAAAAGAAACTGGGCCTGTATCCCAACATGTGGTATCTATCTGTGTGTGTTATTTCCCTTATTTGGTATACACTGAACCTTGTCAGTTGCCAAATGCCACTCTTCAGTTGTAGCCAAAGGTCCAAGGATATCTTCCTACCCCAACTCCCATTCATTTTCCCCTCCTCCAGATCCTTTTGGTACAAAAAAACCTATTCTTTCTGTTCAGCAAGATGGATATTATTAACATTCAAGACCACTCAGATTTTGACAAAACTACAGAGGCATTTTCTGGACATGCAAACTTACTTTGTTACATAGTATTTGTATAATCATTTTATGTGTATTGAATAACTATAAGTGGCACACTGGTACAATTACTGTTAGTGAAATTGGGCCTAATTAAGACAGGTCGTGGATTATGTTCGTTTTCCAGGATGTTAATGTAACTTCATCCTTTTCTCTCCTATTTAAGAACGCCTAGTTTAATACAAGTAAAAGTGAAGTTTGTCATCTTGGGGTGTTCTAGTGACCTATTGCTGAGAAACAAACTAGCCAAAATTTAGTGGGTTAAAAAAGATACTTATTTTGCTTACGAATCTGCAAGTTGGACATGGCTTGTAGAGGTAGGTCCCACGTCAGTAGTGGTGTTTCAGTGAGGGGCGAGAGGATCCCATTCAAAGAGGGATCACTCACATCCATCGATGCAAAGTGGTGCTGGCTGCTAGCTGGAAGCTCAGTCAGGGCTGGGGATTGCTGGCTGTAGGCTGAGGGCTTGATGGGTAGGGGTCTTGCCTTTTTTCTATGTAGGTCTCTCTACAGGCTGCTTGGGTTTCTTCATAACTTGTTTCCAAGAGGAAATATCCCAGGGAAACAAGGCTAAAATACATGGCACTTTTATGACCTTGCTTCAGAAATCATATAGTATGACTCTGTCCTACTTATTGGTTGAGGCAGTCTCAAAAGCCTGCCCAGGTTTAAGGGCAGGGATATAAATGCTACCTCTGGATAGTCATTGGCAATTCTCAAAGAGCTTATGGGATAGAAGGTATTGCTGCAGTCATCTTTAGAAAATATAATCTGTCAAAATCGAGTTTACTTTGAATGAAACTAATAATTGATTGCAACATACTGTTACTTTAACTACACTTTGGTAGAGGGTCTCCTGGTTTATAGTTCAGTGTTTTGTGTTTAGTATTAAATTGGTCATAAATGATTTTCTCACTGTCTCATGCTGTGCACGCTTTATAAACCAAACTAGATTAAAGGGAAAAGATCATGTCTTACAGTGTTTTAACCACTCACAATGAGTGTCAGAATGCTGGACATCTAAGTGAACAAGGAAATGCTCATTGGGATGTGAGCAGAGAAGAGTTTGCACCATAAACTCTGTCTAGATAAAGAAAGGAGACTGGTGTTTTAAACAAAACCCTGAAGTAAACATCCTGTTGTGTATTGTCCTACAAGGCAGCCATCTTAGAAGGTTCCACACCTTTTCCAAAGAGGCTGCTCTTGCTGATAACATTAAAAAAATTCACATTAATACTTGCTTCTTGGGCTTTAGCAGGTGGTTAGAGATGTCTGTGGTTTCAGGGTAAGGGACTGTTACAGCAGTACAAGGTGGAGGAAGTTCACTGAAAATCAATCACAACTTTGCCTACAGACAGCCTGGGCCAGATGCACTACTGTTGACCATCCAAGACACACACACACACACACACACACACACACACACACACACACACACACACACAGAGAGAGACAGAGACAGAGAGAGATAGGTAGACAGATCCCAATTCTGGTCTTTCTCATCATTGCTGCTGGTGCCATCTCACCAGGTTACAGCGTTCTGTCTCATTCTTTCTGTTTTGCCTGTTGTGCTATGTGTTCTTAGCATAACAGCAACAGCAAGAATCATCTTTTAAAAATGTAAATTGAAATTCTGATTCATAATGTAACATAGGTAAAACTCGAAACATTGTGCTAAGTTAAAGAAGTCAGACACAAAAGGACTAACGATTTCACTTATCTGCGGTGCCTAGAATAGGCAAATTCATAGAGCTAGAAAGTAGATTAGTGGTAACCAGTGCGAAGGGAGGGAAGGATGGAGAGTCTTTGTTCAATGGTTCTAAGCTTCGGTTTGGAATAGTGAAAATGTTCTGAAAGTAGTGATGTTGATTGCCCCACATTGTGACCTTACTTAGTGCCACTGAATTGTACACTTAAATGGTTAACATGCTAAGTTTTATGTTATATATATTTTGCTACAACGCAAATGTAAATCAGATTATTTGGTTTGTCATAAAGACTCTTTAATGGTCTTCTTGTGCTCTTAGGAAAGATTCAAACCTTTTACCATGTCCCACAGCGTGGTGTGTGGACTCTCTTCCCACCACTCTCTGCTCTTGCTCCGAGGGCCCTGCTTTGCCCCCATGATGTCTTTTGAGTAGGTTCACATGGTTCTTCAGGGGCATTTGCCCTGTGTGTCCTTCATCCAGAAAGCTTTCCCCACCCCAGAATTTCCCATCACTCACTCCCTTATTTTCTTTAATCTCTGCTCAGTTGTTGTCTTCCTTGAAAGACCCATCTTGCCCATCCCCTCTAAAGTAGATGCCTCCCACCCCCAACTTTATAGTTGTATGTCTCCCTGCCTGGCTGAAATGATCACTAATGACATCATATTACAAATGCTTTATATCTATTGTCTGTTGCCCCCATTAGTGTGCAATCTTTCTGTGGTCAGTGGCCTGTGTGTCTGGCTCACTGCTGTGTCTCCAGTGCCCAGAACAGCACTCAAATGAATGAAGGAATAAGATTAAAATATGCCCTTATATTTATGTGGTACTTGATAAATTTAAAATGTGCTATAACATATATCCTCAAAACAATCTAGGAAGATATCCTAAAAATAAACCTGGAAAGTTGACAGGGATATATTATGTACTTGAATAGATTCAGTGATGACCAATATTTCATGTTTATTATGTTTTAACTCATAGCTATAATTATTAACACAGCTCACCTTATTATGTGTTTACAATGTTTCAGGCATTGAGATAAAAGCTTTATAGGTGTTATCGTATTCACTTCCAATAACAGATGTTATTATGTATAAGTTACATAAAATAATTTTATTTTACAGATGAGAAAATTAAGGCTTAAAGCAATAACTTGCCGAGTGTTACTCAGCTAGTGACACTGATCTGAGCCCAAATCACTGCCCACTACACTAGCTACAGAATAGGTGCTGAAAATCAGGGATTCCCAAGCATGGCTGTGAATCAGAATCACTTGGAGAGTTTAAAAATGATCTTAACATTTCAAACCAAAACCTATGTGCCAGATTTTAAAAATGTAGTGATGTCATTTTTTAAAAAATTTCCTTGACCATGTTGTGGACTTTGCCACAGGAGAGCACCAACAGATCTCAGAACAAGGAAGTCATTCGAAACCCTACATGGATTGTTTGAATTCAAAGCAGATACAGTAATTCAAAAAACAAAATTGTGGTTTTGAATTCCAAAACAAACCACTTAATAAACAAACCTCAAACCCTTGATAGAGAATACTGGGGTCCATATTTGTGAAAGAAAGGTTATCAGATTCCACTCTGTGGATTCCACTATTCCACAGAACAACAGACTGGAACAAAAAATAGACCAGGAGCCTTTTCCACTTGGAGAAGAGATAAAAAATCTCTTTAGGATTGGCTAGAAAAAGACTCCGGCCAACATCCTTGCTCTCTCACCTCACCCCCATCATGGAGTTGCCTTGTACCCTGGGGAATGTAAAGCTCTGAGAATTTGGGAAGCAACTATGATGAGGCAACCATGGAGATCAATCACAGTGTGACTACACCCCCTGAAACAGTTGATGACCATACCTGGCTGGGGCAGAGGGAAGCAGATAAAGGTCAGACAGCTCCTATTTCTGTCCTAAGTGTCATTAAAAAATTTTTAAACAGCTTTATTCTGCTCTTATCTTAGAACTCTAAATTCCAAGTTAATCTCTCTCTTTCCCTCTCTGTGTGTAATATCTTAGAATCACTGTATACTGTTGATAAAAGTTACTTTCAAAATGAAAACAAGCCAAATAAAGATTTGGTTTGTAATACTTCTCAATCCGAATATGCTTCTAATTCACAATGTGTTACTGTGTATGGTAGGCAGACTTCTAAGATGGTGTTCATGCCTTTGTGTCATCCTCTCCTCTTGAGTGTGGGTTGGACCTTGTGACTTGTTTCTAAAGAATAGAATACATCAAAAGTGATGGGACTTAACTTCCATGATTAAGTTACCAAAGACTTCGACTTTCATCTTTGTAGGATGCTCTCTCATGCTAGAAGACTCTCTTGCTTTCTTGGCTTTCTCACTTTGATGAAGCAAGTTACCATGTGAGAGAGACCAACGTGGCAAGAAATTAAGGGCGGCCTCTGGCCAACAGTCAGCAAGGAACTGAACCCCTCAGTCCAACAACCCACAAGGATTAAATCCTACCATCAACCACATAAATTAGCTTGGAAGTGGTTCTTCCCCAGGAGTGCCTTAAGATGAGCACAGTCAGCCAACGCTTTGACTGCAGCCTGTGAGCAACACTGAAGCAGGGAATCCAGCTCAATTGTATCTGGTTTCCTGACCCATAGAAGCTATAAAGATAATAAATTTTGTTGTTTTAAGACACTACATATTGGGTTTAATTTGTTACACAGCAATAGATAACTATGATAATTAAAGCAAGTTAATTTTAACATGTATAAGAAATTAAGAAATAAAATACAACCTTACTCTGGAAAATATAATAACCACCTTGAATAAGGTATTAATAAGCAACCTAGATATTTACTTTGCTTTGTATGACATTTCACTCCTTTCTTTTTCAATATTGAAGAAAAGAACACTTTTTCCTTGAAAGGGAAATGAAAAACTAGCACTGGATTGAAAAACAAAATGTAGTGACTTTACAAGTTTTCAGTGTAAATTATTTCAAGCTTTATACAATGAGCCTTCTGCTCAGGGTGTGTCAGGTGGCAAGTTTTGGTAAATGTTTCCATTAGTGTTTTCTTTTTGTTCTGCCCCAAATGATATAAATTTGTGTTTGTCCTTAATGATAATTCTGTCGGTAGGTTTATACTACAGGCAAATGGCAGTTAAGCAGAAAGCAATAAACGTAAGAACAAGAGTGTAGATGGTTTTGGGCCTAAGTACCTTGAGCTGGTGATCCATCTTGTGGGCGGCTATGCATGCATACGTGTGGGAAATCCTCATGGCAACAAGGATTTATATTTTATGAAGATTTCATTGTAATTATCCTTAGAAATTTTTCCTCACATCTCATGTTGGAGGAAAAGCAACAAAGGGGATTCCCCCACCTCCAATCCAGAATTATAACCTGGTGATACTGCAGTGATGATTGTCTAATTACCCTTATTTCTCACAAATCTTGGGTCTTATAAATAAAAATTTTGGTTGGCCAATTAGCTTTTACTTAGCTTTCTAGGGTATGATGAAACATAATTTCTAGTATGATAAGCTGCATATAGAGGAGTAAAAAGTCCACAGAAAGAAGGAATAATTTAATTTTCCACCAACAATAGGCAGTAGCTTGCAGTGGTCTTTGCCTTGTATCGATTTTTAATAAATATGAACCCTTCATGGTTGGAAACATTTATCCTGTGCTATTTGTACCAGATTCATGTGGTTTAACAGTCTTACTCCATGAACTAGATGTTTCCTAGGAGATAACTGTTATGAGTGAGTTATTAAGGTAACCTCACAGGAAAAATAAAAAAGAATAATTGCTCTTCAATGATGACACTTTGTTTAATGGGGCAATATTTTTTCTTACAGAGCCCAGTGATTTCTGGCTAAGGATAATGAGTGTACACAGCAGAGATGGAGCCTGACATCAGTTATTTTGAAAGCATAAAGGGTGGGAAATTTCTCTCCAACATCAAACATAACTGACAGTGGGAATAAAGCTGCTTACATGGGGATGGCTTACTGTTTTTTACTTTTGTTTTTGCAGAACTAATCTGCACAACAAAATACATATCAATAGGGAAGCTGGGCTAAGTGTCCAGAATTTGGTACAAAAATATACATGTGTAGAGGATTAATACACCTTTGCCTTACTTAGGACTAAGTAGGCATTTTTCCTTCTGCTATCATAAGAAACATTAATATTTATCTTAACAGTCATATATTTTATTGGATTTGTTAATATTTGCTCATTTCAGGAAACTTGGAGAACACAAAACACACACAGATTTGTAAATAAAAACAACCCATAATCCCATTACTCACAGATAACTATTGCATTATTTTCTGGCATGAAACTGTGTGTGTATGTGTCCAGCTTTGCCATTTACTGTCTAATTTTAGGCAAATTACTGAATTTCCCTGTGTCTTCACTGCTTGAGCTATAAAATGGTGAAAATAGTAGCAAATAGGATTGTTGTAAAGATTAAATAAATGTATACACCTGTATCCCTGGCAAATGATAAGTAAAAGCTATTATTCTTATTATGTATATGTAGCTTGATCAAAATGGAAATTATATATATGGGATTTTAAACTTCATCAATATTTCAGGAAAATTATTTCTAGTTCATAAAATAATATTCTATAATATTTTTTTAAATGGCTAGATACAATTTGTCACATGACTGTATCACAATTTAACAAATTATCTTTTTTATTAGATGTGTATTTTCTCTCACTATAAATAATGCCATAATCAACCTCCTTTTATCTCCATTTTTACCACAGATGTTACTCATTCTTTAAAATAAAGTTTACAGTGAAAATTCTTTAGTAAAATGGCATTTATGATTTAAAGATTTTTTGTAATTATTGCCAAATTGCTCACCAATTTATACATCTCATTGGAAATCTATGAAAGTACATCTTTCTTAAATCCAAACAACAAACACACACACACGCACACACACACACACACTCTTATTTTTCTTTCTCCTCAAAAAACCAAAACCAAAACCAACATCCAAACCAAAATCCTGTAACAATTTTATATGGGTAAAAATTCTATTTTTATTTTTTGTTACTACTGAAGCTGATTTTTATGTGTCTATTGATAATTTGAATTCCTTTATTTTGGTCTGGGTGACCATTTTTGAAATCTTTCTTTAGTTGCCTTTAGATAGAGATTTAGAGACACTGATGAATAAGAGAAAAGGAAGTATTCTCTTTCTATATCTTTGTTTAAGTACAAATAGCCAATGCCACGGCAACCTGCTACTCTGTTACAACATAGGTAAATTAAGTTTCAGAAGTTGTCAGTGTAACTACAAGCTGACAAGGGTGATTAAATCAGTTAATGTCTGAGCTGATCTAGTTTTAAAAAAAAAATAAGTAGAAGCTTTACTTGACTTGCTTCCACACGAGGGCTCTCAATGCTGCTAAACTTCATTTCTAAAACTTATCTTTTTAGAGTAGATGTGAGCATAAATATATCCTTAGTACTTAGTGAATTCTGTTTTCATGATTAACTACCTTAGTCTTTAGGAGTGTTCTAGTATTCCATGAGAAATGTAATGTAAAGCAAAATGTCATAGATGATGTGATTGACAACACAGAAAATCTAAGAGAATCTGCAGGCAGACTATTAGAATTTAGATCAGTAACTTTGCTGAATGTAACAATCATTACACAAAAATCAATAGCATTTATATATACCATTAAAATCAATTAGAATATGTGATTTTAGAAACTCATTCAATAGAGAAAAACATCTATAAATCTAGAAATAAATATCACAAAAGTCATTCTGTTTTTTGAGAAAATCTTATATTTTTACTGAAGATAAACCTAAATAAATGGAGAGAAATACAGTGTTGTGGGTAGAAAGACAACATAGAAAGTATTTCCATTTTGCCCAAACTTATTAATAAATTCAATACTATTCTAATAAATCTAAAACTGCTTTTCTTAGACCTTACTAAGAATGAAAGAGTGAAGGGCAAAGATTAGTCAAGACTAATTTAAAGGAGAAAAAAAAAAAAGGAAATGGAATATCTATTTGCCCCGCAAGATTTCAATACTTACAAAACTATCATAATTAAAGCAGAGGATATTGGTACTAGGTTAGGTTAATAGACCAAATTGAATAGGATAAAAAATCCAGGAAAAGTTCCGTGTTTATAAAACGTGTAGAAGGTTAAGTTAGCACAATAAATTAGTGGAGAAAAGTTAACTATTAAATATATGGTGCTCAGAAAAAATCACTATTTATATGGAAAACAGTAAAATAATATTCCCAGCTTATACTTTATTTATGCAAAAATTTCAGGTGTGTTAAATGTAAATGTTAAAAAGCCAAAATTCTAAAGCTTCCATGAGAAAAATGGAAGATAATCTTTGTAACGTCAGAATAATGAAAACTTTCTTAAATAAGACACAAATGTACAAACCACAAATGAAAATACTGCTTAATTTCTTTTTTTTTTTTTGAGACGGAGTCTCGCTCTGTCGCCCAGGCTGGAGGGCAGTGGCCGGATCTCAGCTCACTGCAAGCTCCGCCTCTCAGGTTTACGCCATTCTCCTGCCTCAGCCTCCCGAGTAGCTGGGACTACAGGTGCCCGCCACCTCGCCCGGCTAGATTTTTGTATTTTTTAGTAGAGACGGGGTTTTACCATGTTAGCCAGGATGGTCTCGATCTCCTGTTCTCGTGATCTGCCCGTCTCGGCCTCCCAAAGTGCTGAAATTACAGGCTTGAGCCACCGCGCCCGGCCTAATACTGCTTAATTTCTTTGTGACAGAAGACATCATTGAGTGTGAAGAAAGTAACAGATTTGGAGAAGACATTTGCTAGGAATAGATCTGATAAAGGTTAGTACCCAAAACACAAACAAAATCTACACCTTCATTAAAAGAAGCATATTATCTATCTATCTATCTATCTATCTATCTATCTATCTATCTATCTATCTATCTATCTATCTATCTATCTATCAACCTATCTATCTTAGTATCTATCTATTTATCTATCGTCTATCTATCTGTCATCTATATCATCTATCTAATCTTGTCATCCATCCATCTGTCCATCAGTCCATCCATCCATCCATGAATCCATCCACTCTCCCACCTCCTCACCTATGATTTGGGGAAGAAAGCTGAATATACACATGAAAATATGTTAAGCCTCACTGGTTGTTCCAGTCAGGATCCACTCAGGAGACAATAATCATACCGATAATTTTAACAGGAAAACTTTAACATAAAGAATTAACTAGTAAAAAGTGGTTAACTACAAAAAGAAGTTAAAAAGGACCCTTAAGGATACAGAAGTAGCAAATACAGAAAATAGCTACTACTTCTAGGCTGCAGGGGAATAAACAAGAAAGGAATTAAGAATGTAGAATGCTCTGGTATCCCCCTCCCCTAAATCTACCAGTGGGAAGAAGAAACTACCAGAAGGCATGGGCTGGAGCTGGCCCATAGATGCATTCAGCCAGGTGGCTGAGAAACTTGCCAGAGGGCATGGGTAGGTTGGAGAAGGACCATGCATACCGCTGAGGTGAATTTGCTACCAGGCCTCTTGCACATCAGTTTCTTGGCTACTGTGCTGAACAGGAAAAGCGCTATGTATTGAGGAAAGGAAACCCCTTTATGCTATGGTTTTGAACTTCATTCAGTAGCCTCTGTTGACAGAGCCTAACATAAAAGGACAGATGTTTATGGAGTCTTGTTCCAGTATCACAGAGCGGGATAAAGAAGGGTGGATTTGGAGCCCAAAAGTCAGTAAATTGATAACTTTAATCAAATTAACACTTAATCAGAAAATGCAAACAAAAGAACAAGAGGATATCTATGACAAAAATTAAACAAGTGATAATACCAAGTATGTAAGTAAGTAAGAACAATCATACATTTCTGGTGATAATGAAATCAACAAAGCTATCTTGAATAACAATTTGATACCCTTGAGCAAAGCTGAAGATGTGCATACTTTATAGCTAGCAATGCTACTTCTAGGTACATACAAGGAAAGAAATCTGGCACATGAGCATAGGAGATACGTATGAGGATATTTATCACAGATTTATTTTTAATGACCAAATATTGGACACAACAGAAATGTCTACTGATAAGCACATTATAAAATAAATTGTGACTTTTCCATTGGTATTTTAACTATGCAGCAGTTTTTAAAAATAAATTTGACCTACAGGTATCAACATTGATAATTCTCAAAAACAGTGCTGAGTGAAAAATGGAAAGTTAGATGAGCATTTTTTATTATGAGACCATTTATATAAATTTTGAAAACATAAAATAACACTCGGTATCAGGGATCAATAAAGTATCCTGTAGATGGCCTGATGATGTTCTGGGCTTTGTAGACCATGTATATTCTTCTTTGTTTCAAGACTTTAAAAATATAAATCAATCTTGACTTATGGGCCATATGAAACAGGCCATGGCTGGATTTGGCACACAGGTTATAGTTTGCCAACTTCTACTTTCTATTGTTTATGCAAACATAAGTATATAGATAGTAAGGCTATGTAACAACTTCACAGTGGTGGCAACTTCTCATAAGGCAGGGAGATAATCAGACTGGGAAATTATGATACAATATTAATATTTTCTGGCTTTGGGAAGTGAGTACATAGCTATCTCTGGTTATTTTTCTCTTGTTTTTATGTACATTTAATGTATTTCATAATTAGACATAATTTGAAAACAGTATAATAAAAAACCGTGGGCATGTATAATTTGCAGATTAAGGCTAGTAAATTGAAGGTATTGTCTAGTTGACTTAAACAATAGAATTATTTTCTAATTAATTTTTAGTATTATTAATATTCTTTCTCCAAATTATTTTTACTCTTTTTTTCTTCTTCTATTTTCATTTTACATTGCAGAAGTACATGTATAGGTTTGTTACATGGATAAATTGCATGTCTCTGAGGCTTGGTGTATAAATGATCCCATCACCCAGGTAGTGAGTATACTAATCAACAGCCTTCAAAACCATGTCTCTCTTATAACCTCCCCTCTTAAGTAATTCCCAGTGTCTATTGTTCTCATCTTTGTGTCCATGTGTATTCGATGTTTAACTCCCACTTATAAGTGAGAACATGCAGTACTTGGTTTTCTGTTTCTGTGTTAGTTTGCTTAGAATTATGGCTTCCAGATACATTCATGTTGCTGAAAAGAACATGATTTTGTTCTTATTTATGGCTGTGGAGTATTTTTTATAGTGTATGTGTACCACTTTTTCTTTATCCAGTCCACCATTGATAGAAAGCCAGGTTGATTTCAAATCTTTGCTATTGTAAATAGTGCTGTGATGAACATACGAATGTGTGTGTCTTTTTGGTAGAACAATTTATTTTCTTTTGGGTATATACCCAGTAGAAGGATGACTAGGCTGAATGGTAGTTCTAAGTTCTTTGAGAAATCTCCAAACTGCTGTCTACAGTGGCTGAACTAATTTACATTCCCACCAACAATGTATAAGTGTACGCTTTTCTCCACAACCTCACCAGCATCTGTTGCTTTTTGACTTTTAATAATTGCTATTCTGACTAATGTGAGGTGGTATCTTGTGGTTTTGATCTGCATTTCTCTAATGGTTAGTGATGATGAGCATTTTTTCACATATTTGTTGGCTGCATGTATGTCTTCTTTTTAGAAGTGTCTGTTCATGTCCTTTGCCCATTTTTTAATGAGGTTGTTGGTTTCTTTGTTTATTGAATTGTTTAAATTTCTTATAGATCCCAGATGTTAGACATTTGTTGGAAACATAGTTTGTGAACATTTTCACCCACTCTGTAGGCTGTCTGTTTAATGTGCTGGTAGTTTATTTTCCTGTGCAGAAACTAGTTAAATTAGGTTTCACTTGTCAATTATTGCTCAGTTGCAATCGCTTATGGAGACTTAGTCATAAATTATTTGCCAAGGATGATGTCTATGATGGTATTTCCTAGATTTTCTTCTAGGGTTTTTGTTGTTTTAGGTCTTTAAGCTAATTTTTGTTTATGATAAAAGGAAAGGGTACTGTTCCAGTCTGCAGATGCTAGCCTGTTGGTATAACATTTCAATAAATTCACTACTTATTGAATATGAATTATTTCTCTCATTGTTTGTTATTATCAACTTTGTTGAAGATCAGGTAGTTGTAGGTGAGTAGCTTAATTTCTGGGTTCCTAATTCTATTCCATTGGTCTATGTGTCTGCTGTTGTACCTGTAGCCTGTTTTAGTTACTGTTGTCTTGTAGTGTAGTTTGAGATTCAGTAGTGAAATATCTCTGGCTTTGTACATTTTGCTTAGGATTGTTTGGGTGATTTGGGCTCTTTTTTGGTTCCATATGAATTTTAGAGTAGTTTTTTTTCTACTTCTGTGAAAAATGACATTGGTAGTTTGATAGGAATAGCATTGAATCTATAAATTGGTTTAAACAGAGTGGCCATTTTAATAATATTGACTCTTCCTATCCATGAATATGGAATGTTTTTCCATTTGTTTGTATTATCTCTGATTTCTTTCAGCAATGTTTTGTAATTCTTGCTGTAGAGATTTTTCACCTCCTTGGTAAGATGTATTCCTAGGCATTTTATTCTTTTTGTGGCTATTATAAATGAGATTGTGTTCTTGATTTGACTCTCGGCTTGGTTGTTATTGGTGTATAGAAATGCTACTGATTTTTGTACATTGATTTTGTATCCTGTAACATTACAAGGTTCAGGTTTATAGGTTTTTGTCATTTATCAGATTTAGATGCCTTCCAGTGGAGTCTATGGGGTTTTTCTAGGTATAGAATCATACCATCTGCAAACAGCGATAGTTTGACATCCTCTCTTCCTATTTATAGTTTTTATTTCTTTCTCTCACTTGAGTGCTCTAGCAGGGACTTCCAGTACTATGTTGAACAGGAGTGATAAGAATGGACATACTTGTCTTATTCCAGTTCTCAAGGGAAATGCTTCCAGCTTTTGCCTGTTCAGTGCAGTGTTGGCTGTGGCTTTGTTATGTATGGCTCTAACTATTCTGAGGTATGTTCATTCAATGCCTAATTTGTTGAGAGTTTTTATCATGAAGGGACATTGAATTTTACCAAAAGCCATTTCTACATATCTTGAGATGATTATGTGGTTTTTTTAATTTTAATTCTGTTTGTGTAGTGAATCACGTTCATTCATTTGTATATGTTGAACCAAAAGCCAACTTGGTCATGGTGAATTAACTTTTTGCTGCGCTGCTGGATTCAGTTTGCTAGTATTTTGTTTAGAAATTTTGCATCTATATTCATCTGGAATAGTGACCTACAGTTTTGTTTTATCTGTTGTGTCTCTGACAGGTTTTGGTATCAGAATGTTTTTATTTTCATAGAATGAGCTGAGAAGGAGTCCCTCCTCCTTGGTTTTTTATTTTTGAATAATTTCAGTAAGATTGGTACTAGCTCTTTTGTTTTTACATCTGGTAGAATTTGTCTGTGAACCCATCTGGTCCAGGGCTTTTTTTTTGTAGGCTTTTTGTAGCAGATTAATTTTATAACTCATTATTGGTCTGTTCAGGATTTAATTTTCTTCCTGGTTCAATCTTGGGAGGCTGTGTGTTTCCAGGCATTTACTTATTTCTTCTAAGTTTTCTAGTTTGTATGCAGAGAAAGGTTCATACTAGTCTTTAAGGACTTTTTTTTTTTTTTGTATTTCTGTGGGGTTGATTACAATGTCACCTTTGCCATTTCTGATTGTGTTTATTTGGATCCTCTCTCTTTTTTCTTTACTAATCTAGCTCACAGTATATATACCTAGTTTAATCTTTCAAAAAACAACTTTTGGTTTTGTTGATTTTTTGTATGCATTTTTGCATCTCAATTTCATTTGGTTCAGCTCTAATTTTGGTTATTTCTTTTCGTCTGCTGTCTTTGGGGTTGGTTTGCTCTTGTTTTTCTAGTTCCTCTAGGTGTAACATTCGGTTGTTAATTTGGGATCTTTCTAACTTCTTGAGGTAGATATTTAGTGCCATAAACTTTCCTCTTAATATTGCTTTAGCTGGGTCTCAAGGATTCTGATATGTTATGTCTCTGTTTTCATTAGGTCCAAAGAATTTTTTTGATTTGTGCCTTAATTTTATTCTTTATCCAAAAGTCATTCAGGACCAAGTTGTTTAACTTCCATGTAACTGTATGGTTTTGATAGATCTTCTTAGTATTGATTTCTATTTTATTGTTCTGTGGTCAAAGAGTGTGATTGGTATGATTTTGATATTTTTGAATTTGTTGAGACTTGTTTTATGGTGGAGCATGTGGTTAATCTTAGAGTATCTGCCATGTGCAGATAAGAATGCGTATTCTGTTGTTTTTGGATGGAGTATTCTGTAGATGTCTTTCAAGTCTGATTCATCAATTGTAGAGTTTAAGTCCTAGATATTTTTGGTTAGTTTTCTGCCTCAATAATCTGTCTAATGCTGTCAGCGGGATATTGAAGTTCCCCATTATTATTTTGTGGCTGTCTAATCTCTACTCTCTAAGAATTTGTTTTATGAATCTGGGTGCTCCAACATTGGGGGTATGTGTGTGTATTTCAGCCATTTCAGTCTGGTTAAGAACCATTGCTGAGGAGCTAGTGTGATCATATGAAGGTAAGAAGACACTTTGGTTTTTAGAGTTGTCAGAATTCTTGGACGGGTTCTTCCTCATTTGTGAGGGCTGATGTCCCTTTGCTCTTTGAAGTTACTATCCTTTGGATAGGGCTTTTGTTTTTATGTTCTTTATTGCCC
The DNA here is from genome assembly GCF_000951035.1 of Colobus angolensis palliatus. Lineage (NCBI taxonomy): Eukaryota > Metazoa > Chordata > Mammalia > Primates > Cercopithecidae > Colobus > Colobus angolensis. The sequence goes on from NW_012123776.1 coordinate 108,579, forward strand.
TTGAGTGTTTGACTGTGGTACAAGTTGGGTATAGTTGAATACTTTTGTTTCTGGATTGTGTATACATGTACCTATATACATATACACACACACAAATGAAGGAAATGTGTGTGCATATATATATATACACACGCACACACACACATAAATACACTGGGGTCTTTTGGGGTCTCTCTCTCTCTCTCTCGTATTTAATGTTAGACTACATTAGAGTACATGTTTAAGGAGGTCAAAAGCTCTTTAAAAACATTAATTAAAATTTGTTGCTCTCCAGAGAAGTAAATAAATAATATTTTTCTTCTGGAGCAGTAATCTTGACCAAGTAGAGGGTTGTGCTGGTTGGCACCTTAGCTCAAAGTCAAATGGTGAGTCATTATCTAGGATGCACAGAAAATTCAAGATTCTTTTTCCTGTTCTCTTGCTAGGCTACTGCACAACTAAGAGAGAGAGTTGGGTATAGTTGAATACTTTTGTTTCTGGATGCTTCCAGAGGGCCAAGGCTTAGCTCTGCATTCCTAGGCTGTATGCTCTAACCCTGGGTGACTGGGACCAGGCCCATAACTTTGTGTTCTTGTCTCTCGAGGTTTAGCCCTAGCTGGGATGGAGGAGCCAAGGTCCTACCAGACTACTGGCAACAGTGCTCTATCAGGAATGGCAGAGGCACTGTAGGCAAAAAGTGCTCTGGCAGGGGCAGTGGGGCTTTGCAGATAAGAAGCATGGTGGTAGGGAGGTTGCAGAGTCACAGGCAAACACACTCTGGTGGGAGTGGGTGGAAGTCTCTGGAGAAAGTGCTGTGGTGGTAGCCACTGGCAAAAGCACTCTGGTGGAGTAACTGAGGCTACGCTGCATTTAATATTACTTATATATATATATACATGTATTTAAAATTAAAACTATATTTTGTATTTGTAATTTTAGTCTGTAGCTGTGTTTCATAATATTTAGGAAGAGATAAGAGGCAAGCTGTTTAAGAAAACAAAACATGAAGTAGTAATTAGGTGAGGTTTAGAGATAAAAGAAAATTATTTGAGGTAGATATTGCCTTTGAAATGAAAACAGATGAGGAAGGCATAATTTTAGGGAAACCAATCTTTTAAAATGAGGGGCTTACATTTTGGGACATGAGCTCCAAAACCAACCCTCACATCATGAATTTGTAGGATGAGGAATTTGTTTCAGTTCTTAAATTCTTACAGGGAAGCAGCAATAGTTAAGACTAAACTTCGTGACAGATTTTAGCTAATTGGTAGTAGCTGTGTGCATTTAAAAATACCTTGGGACTCAGTTGTTTCTGTTATTGGTTTGGTAATGATAAAATTCTTGTCACAGAGAGCAGTGCTCTACAGAAATGCCAAGGTGATAACTGTGTTCTCTTTTCAAATGGATGGAATTCTTAGGTTTCTATTATGTCTTCATTGAAGGTTGCAGAGCATCTTTCCTTTATGTGCAATGTAATGTAATCTAACATTAAATATGAGTAGTCTTCTTTTAATTTTAATTTACCTAATATTTTATTCCAATATCTGTTGTGAAAGTCATTTTAAAGGTGATTCAAAAAATAATGACCAAACCAAAAATAGAGATCATTATACAAAGGCTAGTACATATTTAAGGAGGTCAAAAGCTCTTTAAAAACATTAATTAAAATTTGTTGCTCTCTAGAGAAGTAAATAAATATTATTTTTCTTCTGGAGCAGTAATCTTGACCAAGTAGAGGGTTGTGCTGGTTGGAACCTTAGCTCAAAGTCAAATGGTGAGTCATTATCTAGGATGCACAGAAAACTCAAGGTTCTTTTTCCTATTCTCTTGCTAGGCTACTGCACAACTAAGTCTCTAAGTGCTAATTAAGTAAATGAACCAAAAAATTCAAATAGAAAACAAGCAAAGAAACAAAAAGGTGAATGAACTCTAGAACTATGATGTTAATCTTTATAAAGCATTTACTTTATCATAAGTAAGGATATTCACCTAGTTTAACCATGATTGTCTTATTACCCCTAGCTTTGATTTACCTGAGTGTAGTTCAATGATGATGGTTATTGCTAAGTAACTTTTAGGCATTCTTAGTTTATAATATGACACATATAAAATATCTTTAGCTTTAGGGGAAAATGCTCTAGAAATATGAAGTTCATTTAAGATGATGAAGAGAGTAATGCAGCTACCAATGCAAATGTATTGTTCATTAACAGTGTGTGCACGGTTATGTTCACAGTAAAGTAAAAACCATTCTTAATAATGAAGTTTACCAATTTGCATAAAGACTTGAAAAATATGTTTTTCAAGAACATTTTAAAATACAGATCATCACATTTCAGAAGAAAATGATGATTTTTTTCAGGTTCTATGATATACAGTCAATAATCATTCAGCAATATTGCAACTCAGGAAGATATATATAAGAAGTCTGTTTAAAAATTATAGGGTTTGCAACATAGAAAAAGGAAAACATTAATAAAACATTTTTGGTTGGCAATGGAAGATTTCATGAGACTGATAAATGATGATCACCCTCTAAAGTTGATGAGCCAGATGAGTTGATTATTAATATATTAAATATTAAATCAATAGGTTTTCATGTAGGTGTTTCATTCGGGGTTTATTTACTTAAATATGTGTTACTACTGCTCCAACCAATTTTAAAACAAACCCTAAAATCCAAAGAGTAAATCCAAGAAAAGCATCTGTGTTAGAGTACAATTTAACAAATTTTCCCTTGGTAATCAATTTCATGGAATATTGCTGGGCTGGCATATTTGTTCTTCTAGTGCTCCTGAGTATATTGTAAAGACAAGAAAGCTACACTTAGTGAATGGTTATAATAATTAGTTTAATTAAGATAAAACAACATTAATTAAATGGTTTGGCTAAGGCATTGGCAACAACTCTTCCTTTATCCTGCCAAAATCATAATCTCATGAGTGCATCTGTCAGCTAGCTTAGAAGAGCTGAATGTGGGGAGTTTTCCTTTCAGGTTTCCTTGAGGAAGGTGTGCTTTCCTTTTGTTCCGGCACTTTTTCTATTTATTTAAGACAATCACTCCTAAACCTCTTGAGACTGGTAAAGTCCCACAGTAACCATCTCAACTTCATACCTATGTTGCTTATCCTAAATCTAGGCTCATGTGACACTAAACATTTCATGATTTTTGCCACAGGATGGAGAGCTTCTTACTTTTGACCTGAAGCCTTCTGAAGACTTTTTATTGCATGTGTCTAAAGTGTACCATATGATATTTTGATATACACAGAGTGAAATAGTCACTATAGTTAAGCAAATTAACGTATCCATCATTTCATATAGTTACCCTTTTATTGTGTGTGGCAAGAGTACCTAAAATCTACTCTTTTACCACTCTGAACATGACTTATCTGAAGTCCTTATCTTTATCCTCCCTCTCCCAGGGCTACATCCTGAATCTCTCTCACCCTAAACCTTTAGAAACTGGCTGAAAATGTTATTTAAAGGTGGAAGGGGGCATTTCCCCCTAACTAAACATCGACCTCCTTTCCCTAAGGCACTTTCCATGGTGTTGGAAAATTTAGCTTCATGATTACTATTCACCCAAGTGCATTTTCTGTTTGAACTGCTGAGAGGCCTTCAAATGTTCAAATATATCAGCTAAATATGGGAGTGAGAAATGTCAGCCCCAATATTTTATTAAGGTTTTGGTGGTTGGTGCACATAAACCTGTTCAAACTGTAGTCTGTGAATGGTTTGAACAAGTGTAACCATCTTTACCAGTAGTATGAGCCAGAATTCACAAATGTAGATTTTAGATTTGAAAAGACACATGGAATTAATTAAGTCCACATGCATTCTCATTTCAAGAATGCCCTCTGTGAGATTGCTCAGAGATGGATCTTGTATTAGTCAACGTCGCTAAAATACAAATAATCCCCAAACATATATTTCCTGTTTATTTTAATATTGATAGCTGTGGCCCTACTCCACGTATCTTATTCTAGGACCCAGGCAGAAGAAGTAGCACAGATTTGGGACTTGTTGGTTTTGTGGCAGGGGGAAAAAAGCAAGAGAGATACTGGAAAATCATGATACCTCTGAAACCTTAACTGTAGTATATAAATCCTTGCTACTCAAAAGTTGTCCTGATAGCTAGCAGCTTCAACATTACTTGGGAGCTTGTTAGATATACTGCGTCTCAGGCCCCAATCTAGACCTACTGAATATGAATTTCATTTTAGCAGGATCTTCAGGTAATTTGTAAACACATTAAAGTTTCAGAAAAACTGACATGTAAATAGGCCCTGATAATCATTGACCAAAGCACTTCACATGGACAAACCCCATATGGGTCAAGGAAGTACACACCCACAGAGAGAGACTGCAAGTCACATGGCACTTGGCAGGAATATATAATCCTCTTTCAGGAAAGGAGCAAAACACTAGAAACTCAAATGCAATCTACAGCCCCTAAAGCTTCTCCTTATGCCCAATGGAATTAGTTATTTATTGAGGCAAACCATTTTGATTATTGAACATATTTGTTAATTTAGTTTTACTCATTGATTCTACTTTGGTCTTCTGCAGTGAAGAAAACATCTACTTCCTAGTCTATGTAATGTTTATTCAATAATTTGAACGCACTCCCTATGTGCTTCTTCATTTATCCAAGTATTATCCAAGTTAAACAGACTTTCTTTCTTCAGCATTATCAGTTTGTCTAGCTCATTATCCTGGTATCCCTGCTTGGTAACCACCTACTCAGGTTGGAGAGATACTAGAATTGAATCTGATATTTTATTACCTGCCATGCATAGAGAAGAATAGGGACATTTAATCTTTCTCGATCAGGATATAGTGTTTGTAATCTAAGTTTACCTTGGTGTGATGGTTAATATTAGGCATCAGCTTGACTGGATTGAGGGATACTTAGATGGCTGGTACTGTTTCTGGGTGTGTCTGTGAGGATGTTGCCAGAGGAGACTGACATTTGAGTCAGTGCACTGGGAGAGGAAGATTCCCCCTCTGTGTGGCTTGGCACAATCGAATCAGCTTCCAGAGCTGCTGGAACAAAGCAGGCAGAAGAACTGGGGTAAGCAGCTTGCTAAAGCTTCTTGTCTCTCTACCCATGCTGTGCCAGACACTTGGCTCCTGCTCTGGGACATCAGACTCTAGGATCTTTGGCCTTTGACTCTGGGACTTACACCAAAGGTCTCCTGGGGATTCTCAGGCTTCAACCTCTAACTGAAGGCTGCCGTGCTGGCTTTCCCGGTTTTGAGGCTTTTGGACTTGGACTGAGCCACACTACCAGCATTTCTCTTTCCCCAGCATGCAGGTAGTCTATTGTGGGACTTCGCTTTGTAATCATGTGAACCAATTCTCCCTGATAAACTCATGTATATTGGTTCTATCCCTCTGGAGAACCCTAACTAATACACTTGGTAGCGATGGAGATCTCACTGTATTGATCAGACTGGCCTTTAACTACTGGCCTCAAGTGATCCTCCTGCCTGGGTCTCCCAAAGCTCTGGGATTACAGGCACAGCCACTGTGCCTGGCGTTTGCCTTGGGTTTATAGCAGTTGTGTCATACTGCTAGCTCCCAGTATGTTTGCTACCATCTTAGGACTTCTGAGCTGCTGTCAAACTGTTCCTTTTCCAGTCTGTACCCAACGAACTGATTAATTTAAATGAATATTAGGGCTTTACATTAATTCTTATAAATTAATCTTGTGATGTTGGTTCATTCTTTTGGAAATTAAAGATGTTTTAAGTTCCCAATTTCACTAGGTCATAAATGAAATATCCTACCCAGTGTCAGTTAATGTATAGTCATATTAAAAGCCTGCATTTGGGGCAGAAGCATATCCCATATATGAAGATCTGAATCTCAGAGGATTTCTTGGTTTTCTCTTTTAAGAAAAATAATTTGAAAATTCTTTATTTTTCCAAATCTCACAAATTCTTTAAGGCTCTGTTAAATGTTTCAAAAGTAACCCTTGGGTGTGAGGGGCCCTGAAAGTTAAGCATTATTAGTTTTATGATAATTCCTCCACTGAACTTGGGACATAGTAAATTAGAAATTGAGGAGATAAGTGTAACATAGGAGGATGACAATGCATTTATTAAAATGATAGTTCTTGAAACGGCAGTACAGGAAGAAGAATATGGGTAGAGAGGATTGAAAATGAGTTAACCATCAGCTGAAATTAGGAACCTGAGTGAAATGAGCCATTGAAGTAGGATTAAAAGCCTGTCCTCTCATAGCTTTAAGATTATGGATTAAAATGACAAACCAAACAGGACCAACCGAAAATTCAGTCTGCAGGTACTAATTAATAAAACCAATAGGAATATGTGATACACATGCACACACATAAAACCAATAGGAATATAACACACACACACACACACACACACACACACACACACTTACACTTCCCTCTCCGCTTTCATTCAGAGTTCTCTTATTTACGACAACAAATTTCCTGTCAAGCATAATTATATTATATATATTATCTCAATTTCACACAACACAATTTGTCCCATGGCAAAAGTCCATTATTCCAATGCCTACATTTTTATTACAAAACACATATATTCTGTTTCCATTGCTTTCATTCCATTTATAATGTATTTCTTAGTAGATTAGCCAAGGATTTTCAGAAAAATAGAACCAATAGGATATGTGTCTGTCTGTCTGTCTATCTATCTATCTATCTATCTATCTATCTATCTATCTATCTATCTATCATCTATCTATCTATCTCTATCACTATTGCTATCTCTATCTCTATTTATCTCTACCTTATCTATCTATCCAGAGAAATTTATTTTAGGGAATTGGCTAATGTGATAATGGAGGCTGACAAGTCCAAAATCTGCAGGTGTAGCGTGGAAGTCTGGAGATCCAGGGAAAAGCTGAAGCTGCAGTTCAAGTCTGAAGGCTGACTGCTGGCACAATTCCTTCTTGGCTAGAAAAGGTCATTCTTGTCTATTAAGGCCTTTAACTAATTGGATAATGCCCACTACATTATGGAGAGCAACTTGCTTTACTCAAAATACAATTTAAGTGTTAATCTTGTCTAAAAACACCCCCATCCAGAATACTGTTTGACCAAGTATCTGAACACTGTGGTGTAAGCAAGTTGACGTATACAATTAACCAGCATATTTACACTGGAAGAAGACTTGAAAAACATTTGTGTCCCCAAGTCATGACTGCTACTCAGAACTTTGAAACCTTGAGAGCCATGTTCCACATTCCTTCCAAGATTTTCTCAGACCCCCTTTAAGGAAATGAACCCAAAGTTTTTCAGAGTTTCACAAGACTCTGAAATTTCCATAATGTAGGGAGTGTCATCTGGGAGAATCTTTTTTTTCTAGGGTTCAGACCATGATACATGTAAAACCAAGTAATTATTGGGAGAGACTGAGACTACTCTAGTGTAATATTTCTGGTGATCTTTTGTCAATATTGTGTTGAGAGGTCAAGGCATCAGTGTGTGAAAGTTCACCAAAGTGAGTAGAAAGTCTATAATGTTTTCTTCTAGTAATTTCATAGGTTGAAGTCTCAGATGTAAGTCTTTAATCCATTTTGGTTTGATTTTTATATATAATGAAAGATAAGGGTCTAGTTTCATTCTTCTGCATATGGCTATCCAGTTTTCTCAGCACCATTTATTGAGGAGACTTTTTCCCCGTGTATGTTCTTGGGACTTTGTCAAAAACGAGTTGGCTATAAATGTGTGGATTTATTACTGGGTACTCTGGTTCTGTTCAATTTGTCTATGTGTCTGTTTTTGTACCAGCACCTGGTTACTATAGCTTTGTAATATATTTTGAAGTAAGGTAGTGTGATTCCTTCAACTTTGTTCTTTTTGTTCCGTATTATTTTGGCTATTTGGTGTCTTTGGCAGTTCCATAAAAGTTTAAAAAATTTTTTTCCTATTTCTGTGAAGAATGTCATTGATATTTTCTTAGGGTTTACATTGAATCTGTAAATTGCTTTGGGTTGTATTGTCATTTTAACAACATCATTTCTTCCAATTTACAAGCATGAAATAGCTTTCCATTTGTTTGTGTCCTTCTTATTTTCATTCATTAGTGTTTTTATAGATTTTTATGTATAGATTGTTCCCTTCTTTGGTTAAATTGATTCCTAGCATTTTATATTTTTTGTACCTATTATGAGATTATTTTATTTTATTTATTTTATTTTTTTGAGACAGAATCTTGCTCTGTCCCCCAAGTTGGAGTGCAATGGCATGATCCTAGCTCATTGCAACCTCCGTCTCCCAGGTTCAAGTGATTCTCCTGCCTCAGCCTCCCGAGTAGCCGAGATTACAGGCATGCATCACCATGCCTGGCTAATTTTTTTTTGTATTTTCAGTAAAGATGCAGTTTCACCATGTTGCCCAGACTGGTCTCAAAATCCTGACCTCAAATGTTCCACCTGCCTCAACCTCTCAAAGTGCTGGGATTACAGGCATGAGCCACCATGCCTGGCCATCTTGATTTCTTTTTAAATTGCTTGCTGTTGACATATTATTGATTTTTGTATGTTGATTTTGTGTCCTGAAACTTTGCTGAATTTGTTTATCAGTTCTGATGGTTTGTTTTTGGTGGAGTCTTTAGGTTTTTCTAAGTGTGGAATTATTTCGTCTACAAACAAGGCTAATTTGACTTTTGATTTTCCAACTTGGAAGCCCTTTATTTTTTTTTCTTACCTAATTGCTCTGACCAAAACTTCCAGTATTATGTTGAATAAAAGTAGCAAAAGTGGGCATCCTTGTCTTGTTCCAGGTTTTAGAGGAAACGCTTTCAATTTCTCTCCATTCAGTATGGTGTTTGCTGTGGGTTTTTCATATGTGGTCTTTAATAGGTTGTGGTATGTTACTTCTGCACATCATTTATTGAAGATTTTTGTCATATATGGATGATAAATGTACTGAATGCTTTTTCAGCATCTGCTGAAATTATATGGCTTATGTTCTTGGTTCTGTTAATGTGATGTATCATGTTTATTGATTTGCATATGTTGAACCATCCTTGTATTCCTGGTATGAATCCCACCTGATCATGGGGAATGATCTTTTTAATATGTTGTTGGATTCAGGTTGCTAGTATTTTGTTGGGGAGTTTTGCATCTATGTTCATCAGAAATATTGGTCTGTAGTTTTTGTTGTAGTTATTGTATCCTTGTCTTTTGATATCAGGGTAAGGCTGGCCTCATAGAATGAATTTGGAACTATTTCCTCCTCTTCAATTGTTTTGAAGAATTTGAGTAGAATTGGTAATATTTCTTCTTTAAAAGTTTCATAGAATTCAACAGTGAACCAATCAGGTCCTGAGCTTTTATTTGATGAGAGACTTTTTACAACAGCTTCAATATTATTACTCATTAATTTGTTGAGGTTTTCTATATTTTCATGGTTTAATTTTGGAAAGTTGCCTGTGTTTAGGAATCCATTTCCTCTAAGTGTTCCAATTTTTGTCATATAGTTGTTCATAATGGTATCTAATGAATCTTTGTATTTTTGTGGTCTCAGTTGTTACATCTTCTTTTTCATATCTGATTTTATTTATTTGGGTCTTCTCTCTTTCTTTCTTAGTTAATCTAATTAAAGTTTATTGATTTTAATTATCCTCATATTTGGTTTGGTATATCTTTTATATTGTTTTTTATTCTTTGTTTCATTTATTTCTGCTCTGATCATTATTATTTCTTTCTTTCTTTCTACTAATTTTAGTTTGGTTAGTCCTTGCTTTTCTCACTCCTTGAGGCAAATGGTTAGTATATTTGAAGTTTTTCTACTTTTTTAATATGCCCATTTATTGTTATAAACTTCCCTATTAGTACTGCTTTTGCTGTGTCTCACAGATTTTTGTATGTTGTATTTCTACTTTAATTTGTTTCAATAAATTTTTAAACTTTCTTCCTAATTTCTTCATTGATCCATTACTCATTTGGGAGCATGCTGTTTAATTGCCATTTGTTTATGTACTTTTTGAGGTTCCTCTTGTTATTGGTTTCTAGTTTTATTCCAGTGTGGTCAGAAAATGTACTTGATATGATTTCTACATTTTTGATTTTGTTATTTATTTTGCCATCTAAGATATGGTCTGTTCTAAAGAATTGTCCATGTGCTGATGAAAATAATGTGTATTTTGTAGCTATTTGGTGAAATGTTCTATAATTGTCAGCCCCATTTGAGCTAATGTGTAGTTTAGTGCATTGCAGTCTCTCTCTCCCTTTATATCTATTACTGCTTGCTTTATATATTTGGACCTCCAGTGTTGGGTGCATGAATATTTATAATTTATATTCTCTTGCTGAATTGACTCTTTCATCATTATATTGTGACCTTCTTTATCTCTTTTTAAATTTTTGATGTGTAGTCTATTTTATCTGATGTGAGTATAGCTACTCCTACTATTACTCTTTTTTGGTTTCTAAGTGTATAGAATGTCTTTTTCCATCCCTTCACTTTCAGTCTATGTGTGCCTTTACAGGTGAAGTAGGTTTCTTGTAGCTGAGTCTTGTTTATTGATTAAGCTACTATATGCCTTTTAATTAGTAGAGAATTGAGTCCATTTATATTCAGTTTTGTTATTGATAAGTAAGGACTTACTACTGCCATTTTGTTGATTGTTTGCTTGTAACTCTTTTCTTCCTTTTTTACTGTCTTCCTTTGTAATTAGATGATTTTCTCTGATAGTATGTTTTAATTCTTTGCTTATTATTTTTAGTTAATATGTTATAATTTTTGCATTGTGCTTACCATGAAGCTTACGAAAATATCTTATAGATATAAAATGTTGTTTTAAAGAGACAACTTATACTAGATAACAAAGAAAAGAACAGAATCAAAAAAAGACAAAACCCAAAATTCTACACTTTCACTCTAACCTCTGGATATTTTGACTTTTAGTTGTCTCATTTTGCATATTTTTATACTGCCTTCTCTTAGAAGGTTTCCGTGGATATTATTATTTTAGATAGAGTTGTCTTTTGGGTTTCATACTAGAGTTATAAAACGATTGCATACTATTCTTATAGTGTTAGAATATTCTAGTTTTGTATATGTACTTAGTATTACCCAGGGGGTTTTATACCTTTGAGTATTTTCTTTTTTCATGTTTGTATTTTTTCCTTTTAGATTGATTGATGAATTCTTTTTAACATTTCTTGTAAGATGGGTCTTACAAGACCATCTTGTAAGAATAGAGAATTCTTTGTTTTTGTTTTTCTGGAAAAGAGTTCATCTTGCCTTCATATTTGACGGATAGCTTTACTGGATACAGTAGTCTTGGATGGCAGGTTTTTTCTTTCAGTACTTTGAAAATGTTGTCCCACTTCCTTCTTGCCTGTATGGTTTCCATTGAGAAGTCTGCTGCTAGGTAAGTTGGAACTCCTTTACATGTTATTTCCTTCTTTTTTTCTTGTTGTTTTTAGGTTCCTTTCTTTGTCTTGACCTTTGAGAGTTTAATATTTATGTGCCTTGAGGTAGTCGTATTTGGGTTGAATCTGTTTGGTGTTCTCTGACCTTCCTGTACTTGGATATTATCCTCTTTCTCAAGTTTTGGAAAATTTTATGTTATTTCTTTGAATACAATCTCTCCCCTTGCTCTTGCTTAACTCCCTCTTGAACACCAGTAATTCTTAGATTTGGCCTTTTGAGGTAAATTATTATAAAATTTTGTAATTTGAGATATATTTTATAGGCCATCTTCATTCTTTTTTTTTCTTTTGTCTCCTTGGACTGTGTATTTTAATCTCCTTTAAACATTTCTCCAATAAATTTCAGAATTGCTTTTCTGTGTTATTTTGGTGACCACTGAGTGTCCTTCAAGCTTAAAACTGCTGTTTTGAATTCTTGGTTAGAGAGTTCACATATTGTAGTCTTGCTAGAGTCAGTCACTGGTTCCTTTGTCTGTTTGGAAAGACATGGTTTCCTGTCTTCTTCTTCTTCTTCCTCTTCCTCTTCTTCCTCCTCCTCTTCCTCCTCCTCCTCCTCCTCCTTTTCTCCTCCTCCTCC
>NW_012123776.1:120662-122884 GCF_000951035.1 Colobus angolensis palliatus
CCTTCTTCTTCTTCTTCTTCTTCTTCTTCTTCTTCTTCTTCTTCTTCTTCTTCTTCTTCTTCTTCTTCTTCTTCTTCTTCTTTCTTCTTCTCTTTTTCTTCTTCTTCCTCTTCTTCTTCTTCGTGTCTTTACATTGAATGATTAGTCATTTTGTCCAGTCTTCTCTATCTGGTGCATTTTTTAAATGTGATTTTTAGGGATTTTTTGTTTGCCTCAGTTTTAGTAAACAGAGTGCTGCCTGTCCCCAAAAAGGGAGGTCCCAAAAAGGATGTCCCAGTAGTATTGGAAGGCTAGCTAGGGATTAGTGCCCAGGGGACCTGTGGAATTACCTCTGTAGTAATGTGCTGCTGCTCAACAGCCACTATGGTTTGGTGTCTACTTTGACTGAGTAACAGGGCAGTTTCCACGTCTGGAGATGGGTCTGGGAATGGTAGCCCTCCCTCCCCTGTTTGTTTCTGACTGTCCTCAGGGACATTTCTCTCTTTGGGCACTCCTGATGCTTCTTGTAGGTTGAGTCAGAGACAGATTTTCTGCTAGGGAAACCAAGATGATGGGGAAGTTGGCTGTCTACCTCAATCTCACTTCTTCCAGTGTAGAAACCATGAGTCAGAGGGAAATTTTCTGCACATTTAATGCTGGGCAGATTAGGGAGAGAGGCATTGCAGATATGGAAGTGTTATTCTCTTACCATCTGCTTGGATTTTTTTCATTTCTCTGTGACCCTGGGAAATGTCTCCTCCTCATATTTGAGTTCTGGGTTATTTCTGGTGATAATTTAAGCCCTGTATATTTGCTTTCGGTTTTCTGTGGGGAGGGGGAAGTTAAGCCAACTTGTTTCTACACCACTATTTTGGAACTGGAAGTCGTCACAAAGCCTTTTTGTACTCTACTTTTCATGCTGACTAGGCTGTCATTTCATCTTGTTGTAATATCTTATTTTTGACATGACCATACTAGTACCTGTCACAAGAGGAACATTTACTTCTTTAGCTGACATGTGCAGTACTTTCCCTTTATCCATGGAGGATATGTTCTAAGACCTTCAGGGGATGCCTGAAATTCCAGATAGTACTGAACCTTATATACACTGTGGTTTTTTTTTTTTTTTCTATACATATGTAAACCAAAAAGTATCTGAGACAGGTCTCAATCAATTTAGAAGTATATTTTGTTAAGCTTAAGTGCACACCCAGGAGAGAGGTCTGTGCATTTCTCCAAAGATGATTTTGAGGGCTTCGATATTTAAAGAGAAAAAGTGGGCTGGAAGGGAAAGAGGGAGGCCATAGTCATGTTACTGAATCCATGTGGTGCCAGAGAAAAGGAGCAGGTAGGGGAATAATCAATTATGTTTTCTTCTCAGACTCAATAAATTGGCATTTTACATAAGATGCAGTGAACACAGAGTAGGTATCAGTGGAGATATTTAACCTTTTATCTGTAGCTATCTGCTTAGGAACAAAAGGAACAGCAACTTCTTTCATGACTCAGTTTTCAGCTTAACTTTTTCCTTTTGGCATAGTGAATTGGGGTCCCAAGTTTTTATTTGCCTTTCACACATACACACCTGTGATAGAGTTTAATTTATAAATTAGGCAAAGTAAGAGATTAATAACAATCATTAATAATAAAACAGAACCATTATAATAATACAGTGGAATAAAAGTTATGTGAAGGTAGTCTTTCTCTCTCAAAATAATTTATTGTACATTATATTTTCAGACCCTGGCTGACTATGGATAACTGAAACTGTGAATAAGGGCAGACTACAGCACCCATTTCAAAGACTATCCATGTTGCTCTGTGAAGGTACTTCTGGTGACCACCCTTGGTCCAGATTGCAGAACTCCACCTCTTTACAACAACCTCTTTACAACAATGAATCAAATAGATCTCTGCTCAACAGTCCCATGTCACTTTCTTTCCATTGCAGAAGATCATCTTCATTCAAACAGAAGTTTCAGAGAGTTCACATTTCTTTAAAAGGGGTGGAAAATATAGTTGGGTTTAAATGCTCATGTAGGGGGGCGGAGCAAGATGGCCGAATAGGAACAGCTCCAGTCTCCAGCTCCCAGTGCCAGCGACACAGAAGACGGGTGATTTCTGCATTTTCAACTGAGGTACCAGGTTCATCTCACTACAGAGTGATGGACAATCGGTGCTGGTCAGCTGCTGCAGCCCGACCAGTGAGAGCTGAAGCAGGGCGAGGCATCACCTCACCTGGG
>NW_012123776.1:122934-123193 GCF_000951035.1 Colobus angolensis palliatus
CTGTCTGACAGCTTTGAAGAGAGCAGTGGATCTCCCAACATGGAGGCTGAGATCTGAGAATGGACAGACTGCCTGCTCAAGTGAGTCCCTGACCCCTGAGTAGCCTAACTGGGAGACATCCGCCACTAGGGGCAGACCGACACCCCACACCTCACATGGTGGGGTACACCCCAGAGACGGTTTCCAAAGCAAGAATCAGACAGGTACACTCGCTGTTCAGCAATATTCTATCTTCTGCAGCCTCTGCTGCTGATACCCA
>NW_012123776.1:123243-123538 GCF_000951035.1 Colobus angolensis palliatus
ATAGGAACAGCTCCAGTCTCCAGCTCCCAGTGCCAGCGACACAGAAGACGGGTGATTTCTGCATTTTCAACTGAGGTACCAGGTTCATCTCACTACAGAGTGATGGACAATCGGTGCTGGTCAGCTGCTGCAGCCCGACCAGTGAGAGCTGAAGCAGGGCGAGGCATCACCTCACCTGGGAAGAGAAAGGGGGAAGGGAATCCCTTTTCCTAGCAAGGGGAACTGAGACACACAACACCTGGAAAATCGGGTAACTCCCACCCCAATACTGTGCTTTACCAAGGGTCTTAGCAAA
>NW_012123776.1:124376-124856 GCF_000951035.1 Colobus angolensis palliatus
CCAGCAACGGATCAAAGCTGGATGGAGAATGACTTTGACGAGTTGAGAGAAGAAGGCTTCAGTCCATCAAACTTCTCAAGCTACAGGAGGAATTACATACCCAGTGCAAAGAAACTAAAGATGTTGAAAAAAGACTGGAAGAATGGATAACTAGAATAATCAATGCAGAGAAGGCCATAAACAAACTGACAGAGATAAAAACCATGACGTGAGAAATACATGACTAATGCACAAGCTTCAGTAACTGACTCGATCAACTGGAAGAAAGAGTATCAGCGATTGAGGATCAAATGAATGAAATGAAGCGAGAAATCTAAAGAAAAAAGAGGGCAGGGGCGGAGCAAGATGGACGAATAGGAACAGCTCCAGTCTCCAACTCCCAGCGCGAAGGACACAGAAGATCGGTGATTTCTGCATTTTCAACTGAGGTACTGGGGTCATCTCACTAGTGAGTGCCGGACAATCGGTGCTGGTCAGCTG
>NW_012123777.1:0-1693 GCF_000951035.1 Colobus angolensis palliatus
GGCGTGGTGGTTTGCGCCTGTAGTCCCTGCTACTTGAAGGCTGAGGCAGGAGAATGGCGTGAACCTGGGAGGCGGAGCTTGCAGTGAGCCAAGATCTCTTGAGGCCAGGAGTTGGAGATCAGCCTGGCCAACATGGTGAAACCCCGTCTCTACTGAAAATGCAAAAATTAGCCGGGCGTGGTGGTTTGCACCTGTAATCCCAGCTACCCAGGAGGCTGAGTGGGGAGGATCCTTTGAGCCCAGGAATTCGAGCCTGCAGTGGGGTATGATCTCAATACCGTACTCCAGCCTGGTGACAGAGCAAGACTCGTTGCTTTAAGAAAAAAAAAAAAATTCTATTACAGTTCTGACTTCTCATTTTCCCACAGCAGTGGGCCGGCTTTCCTACGTGGCAATGAATCACACCAACCCCTATTGCTTCACCCTTAACTTGTTTAAGTACCTGCCTAGCATCTGCAGGCATTGGAATCATCTGACCCTTGCTTAAAGCAAGGAAAAGGAGAAGAAATGGAATTTTAGGCAGAGGTAAGAGTGGGAAGAATCTAGGCTCCCGAAAGCAACCGCTGGAGGTTCTGGAATTTGCAAGCCCTGGCTGGGAGGGAACATTCCCACTGACCATTCCAGCTTCTGCTGACCCCAGGGCCTTTCTGCAGCCACGGCCCTGGCTGTGAGTACATGCACAGTGCTGGGTCCCTTGCAAGTGGTTGTGTGGGCCCTGTGTGTGTATTTCTGGGCACAGAAGACTTTCAGGAGACTCGAATCTTGAATCTGCCATTTCCTGGCTGTGTGGTCCCAGGCAAGGACCTTACTCTCTCTGGGTCGTTTTGTTTGTTGGTTTGTTTTAAAACAGGATCTCCCTCTGTTGCCCAGACTGGAGTGCAATGGTATGACCATAGCTCACTACAGCCTCAACCTCCTAGGCTCAAGTGATACTCCCACCTCAGCCTCCCAAATAGCTGAGACTACAGGCACACACCACCACACTCGGCTAATTTAAAAAAAAATTTTTTGTAGAAATGGGGTCTTGCTATGTTGCCCAGGCTAGTTTTGAACTCCTGGGCTCAAGTGATCCTCTTGCCTTGGCCTCCCAAAGTGCTGGGATTATAGCCATGAGCCACTGCCCCAGGCCTCTTATCTGTAATGTTAGCCTAGGCTGGCACCAGACAGGAGTAAGAGTAACTTTTACTATTTGATGTAAAGCCAAGCATTTGGCATGGGTTAACAGCTTCAGTCCCCACTAAGGAATGAGGAGACTAAGGCACAGAAGGTGAAGCGCACAGTGCAGGATCCGACCACAAAGGCCAAAAGGCAGCCAGGCCTGGCTCCCCGGGACATGTGCCGGCTCCCCACATGGAGAATGTCAGCCATGTGTGCTCTCAGCACTCTTCTGATACTGAGGGTGAGAGGCACACATTATATTTGGGGACTTTCTTTTTTTGGGGGGAGACAGAGTTTTGCTCTGTCACCAAGGCCGGAGTGCAATGGCGTGATCTTGGCTCACTGCAATCTCCACCTCTCGGGTTCAAGCAATTCTCCTGCCTTAGCCTCCAGAGTAGCTGGGATTACAGGCGCCTGCCACCACGCTCAGCTTAATTTTTGTATTTTTAGTAGAGATGAGTTTTCACCACATTGGCAAGGCTGGTCTTGAACTCCTGACCTCAGGTGATCCACCCGCCTTGGCCTCCCAAGGCGC
>NW_012123778.1:0-1077 GCF_000951035.1 Colobus angolensis palliatus
ACCAAATTTCAACTTGAATTGCTATCTCCCAGAATTCCCATGTGTTGTGGGAGGGACCCATGGGGAGGTAACTGAATCATGCGGCCCGGTCTTTCCCGTGCTATTCTCGTCATAGTAAGTCTCACAAGAACTGACGGGTTTATCAGGGGTTTCCACTTTTGCTTCTTCCTCATTTTCTCTTGCCACTGCCATCCATATAAGAAGTGCCTTTCACCTCCTGCCATGATTCTGAGGCCTCCCCAGCCATGTGGAACTGTAAGTTCAATTAAATCTCTTTTTCTTCCCAGTCTCGGGTATGTTTTTATCAGCAGCAGGAAAACAGACTAACACACAAGGGTAGCTTAATATTATAATATCTGCCACTGTATTTCACCACATTAATGGCTTAGGGTAAAAACTCACATAATTTTAGTAAATGCCAAAAATTCATGTGATATAGTTCAATATCCAATTGTGATGAATATTCTCAAAACATGGAATAAAAGAAAGTGCCTATAAATTGATTTGTTAAAGACATATATCAAAGTTACAGCATAGAGTAGAAAAGTAGAAAAGAGAAACTTTTGACCCATTCCTATTAAGATAGAAACAAGTCAAAGATATCACATAAGGCTGAAGATGCTGACCAAGGTAATAAGAGAAAAATAATGAGAGGGTGGAAGGAAAGAGATAAAACTCTGATTATTTAGAGATGATTTGATCATCTAGAGAGAAGAAAAATCAACTCTTAAGAATTAATAAGAGTTGAGTTCCTGAATAGAAAAACTTTTCAATAGCATTTTTCTACACCAACCAATTAGAAGATATAGTTGAAGGCCAGGTGCAGTGGCTCAAGCCTGTAATCCCAGCACTTTGGGAGGCCAAGGCGGAAGGATCACGAGGTCAGGAGATCGAGACCATCCTGGCACATGGTGAATCCCCATCTCTACTAAAAATACAAAAAAAAATTAGCCGGGCATGGTGGCGGGTGCTTGTAGTCCTAGCTACTCGGGAGGCTGAGGCAGGAGAATGGCGTGAACTCGGGAGGCAGAACTTGCAGTTAACTGAGATCGTGCCACTGCACTCCAGCCTGGGCAA
>NW_012123779.1:0-1470 GCF_000951035.1 Colobus angolensis palliatus
TCAGCCTTGCAGAGCCAGCAACCCTCAGCCTCAGCCCTGTGTGGGCAACTGCCCTGGACAATTGGAGCTGCAGCCTTGGGCACGGCAGGAAGGACGGCAGTTCCCTTGTTGTGGGGTCAGTCTGGCTTCCCTGGAGGTACAGTGTCCCCACCATTACAAATGCCCCCTTTGCTCCCCACAGCATCACTTGGGAGGATAAGCAGGTAGCCCTGTCCCCAGGGCACATGGGAACAGCTCACAGTTCAGATCCTCTGAGACTTAGACCCACAGGAGACTCAGACAGGGCTCTTAGCCCGACCTTGGAGTGGCTGTGGCTGTGGCACCCAGAGCCTTACTCCATCTGTGTCCAACTGACTGAGGAGCCCAGGCGACCTCCCCGCCCCCGAGTGTCTGGGGCTCCTTGGTGGATCTAATGCCCCCCACCTCAGGCCGTGGACTGGGGCACCAGGTGGAAGACGCCTCGGGGGACTCAGCCCCAGAGAGGGAACTGCAGGGGAGCGGGGTGTGTGTAGCTCCAGCCCCCCGCAACCCACACCTCCTCACCTGGTGCTGAGAATGACAAGGGTGCAGTAGCCACTGACACCTGCAGGCCGCTGTGTTCCCAGGGGACACGCAGTGAGTCACAGATGCAGGCGGAGAGGCGTCCGAGCAGGAGAGCACAGAGCCAAAACTGCCACCCACAAGGCCAGACCTCAGAGGCCCTTCTCCTTTTGATGCCCCTGAGACTCTAACCTGAGCCACCCCGGCCAGGGTCTGCTTCAAGGGGAGATCTGTCGCCCATTCCCTGCTCTGCGGCTTCCCTAGGGAGCGGCTAGGATGGATGGCATTTATTGAGTACCAACTGCATACCTCCAGCGCTACACGTTACTGAGGAGAGACGAGGGGGACAGAGCCAGGTGCCTGAACTCCAGGGGGCCTGTGTTCTCTGCACACAAGAGGTGCTCCATAAATGCTCAGCAATGGGCAGCTTGCCCTGCAGGTGGCCTGGCGTCAGAGAAGCCTGGCGACACAGCTGCAGGCCCTGTGTTCCTCTCCCCTGCTTGGCACACTGGCAGACACAAGCCTGCCACCACCTGGCCCCTCCTCTTTCTGTCCCCACCCAGCACAGATGGAGACCATGCATGGTGTGTGGCTTCAGGCAGGGCCTTTGTCCAAGAGAACAGTGTCTGGACACAGCCCACTCCAAGGTCGGGCTAAGAGCCCTGTCTGAGTCTCCTGTGTGATCTGAACTGTGAGCTGTTCCCATGTGCCCTGGGGACAGGGCTACCTGCTTATCCTCCCAAGTGACGCTGTGGGGAGCAAAGGCGGCATTTGTAATGGTGGGGACACTGTACCTCCAGGGAAGCCAGACTGACCCCACAACAAGGGAACTGCTGTCCTTCCTGCCGTGCCCAAGGCTGCAGCTCCAATTGTCCAGGGCAGTTGCCCACACAGGGCTGAGGCTGAGGGTTGCTGGCTCTGCAAGGCTGA
>NW_012123780.1:0-1108 GCF_000951035.1 Colobus angolensis palliatus
TTTTTTTTTTTTTTTTTTGGTTTGTCTCTTGCAGGTAAATACTCTCCTATTTGTGAAGTGTTTAGTAAGAGCTACTGGAATCATCTTTTTTCTTCAAGTAGATCAAACTTGTCTATCCCATGGCCCATGAGTGACATACATATGGCCCAGGACAGCTCTGAATGCAGCCCAGCACAACTTCACAAACTTTCTAAAAATGCTATGAATTTTTTTGAGATTTTTCTTTTTAGCTCATCAGCTATCATTAGTATACTTTATGTGTGGCCCAAAACAATTCTTCTTCTACCAATGTGGCCCAGGGAAGCCAAAAGACTGGACATCCCTGTTGTAGATATTTAAGAAAAGGTTTCCATTTTGTACTAAAAAATTACTAGGTTTTTTTTTTTGGTCCTATTTTCAATTTTTTATTTAAGAATTTGCAACTTGATTAGGGAGCCAAAATTATCCCAAATATTACACATGGACAAAAAAATCAATAAAATAACATAATATTTGGCTCTTTGAGTAGAAAAAAATTATGTGATCACTTTAATATAAATCTCTGGGCCAGGCGCCGTGGCTCATGCCTGTAATTTTAACATTTTGGGAGGCGAAGATGGGCAGATCACTTGAGCTCAGAAGTTGGAGACTAGCCTAAGCGACATGTCTAAATCCCATCTTTACTAAAAATACAAAATTTAACTGGGTGTGGTGGCACACGGTTGTACTCCTAGCAACTTGGGGGACTGAGGTGGGAAGAACTCTTGAGCCCAGGAGGTCAAGGCTGAAGTGAGACCTATTCAGGCCACTGCACTCCAGCCTGGGTGACAAAGCGAGACCCTGTCTCCAAACAAAAAAAAGTATATATACGCACACACACACACATACACACACACATATATATGCACACAGACACATAGATATATGCACATATATGTGTCTATATAGTATATTATATACACATTATATTATCTATATTTATGCATATATATACGTATATACACACACATATATATACACGCACACACACATAAATATATATATATATATAAATTTTCCAGTGAAGAAATTCACTCCCAGGAAGGTGAGATGATTTTAAATGTCTTGCTTAAGGTGACAGAAATATCAA
>NW_012123781.1:0-1221 GCF_000951035.1 Colobus angolensis palliatus
CCTGTCACTACAAAAAATTATTTAGGCCTGGTGTGGTGGCTCATGCCTGTAATCCCAGCACTTCGGGAGACCGAGGTGGGTGGATCACTTGAAGTTCAGGAGATCGAGACCATCCTGGCTAACACGGTGAAACCCCATCTCTACTAAAAATACAAAAAATTAGCTGGGCTTGGTGGTGGGCACCTGTAGTCCCAGCTACTTGGGAGGCTGAGGCAGGAGAATCGCTTGAACCTGGGAGGTGGAGCTTGCAGTGAGCCGAGATCATGCCACTGCACTCCAGCTTGGGCGACAGAGTGAGACTCCGTCTCAAGTAAATAAATAAATAAATAATACAAAAGTAGCTGGGCGTGGTAGCAGGTGCCTGTAATCCCAGCTACTCAGGAGGGTGAAGCTGGAGAAACACTTAAACCTGGGAATAGGAGGTTGCAGTGAACCAAGATCATGCAGCTGCACTTCAGCCTGGGCAAAAAGAGCTAAACTCTTAAATAAATAAATAAATAACTTGTTACGGAAGAGTTGACTTTAAGAAACATTTACAGGACTAAGCAGGTCACACCGCTTTGTAGGTCAGCTGTACTGAGGGCTTAATCTGGATTGCAGAGCACAGTGAATTTGGACTTGGAATCACTCAGGTTGCTGGGTTTCTCTCGTAGCTCTGTCATTTACTGTTTCAATAGCAACTTCCTCATCTGGAATATGGGACAGTAACACTTGGTTTCCTGTGATTATGCAAATGAAGCAATATATGTAAATATTTAGCCAGGGTGGGTTTACTGTAAGTGCTTGGCATATGGCTCTGCCTCAAAATATAGGGGATGAACATGCATGGCAGATGTACAAGACACACTTCCCACGCTTGTTTGCATTTTTCTCCCTCTGAGTATTTCCAAAGTGACATGCCAAGTCAAGAAGGCTGCTACCAACCCAAGAAACCGAGGCCAGCACTGGCCTGGGATTATTAGGATGAGCTGCATAAATGCCACGTGGCCTAGGAGCAGCCCTTGGACTGGGCTCTGCAGCCACGGGACAGGAGCCAAGGACCACTCAGCATTTCCAAAACAAATCGTTGCTCTATAAACTCACTTTCTAGTCCCAACTAATGGCAGTGGTGAGTGTTATTTATTTATTTTTTTTATTATACTTTAAGTTCTAGGGTACAAGTGCATAACGTGCAGGTTTGTTACATATGTATACTTGTGCCATGTTGGTGTGCTGCACCCA
>NW_012123782.1:0-1432 GCF_000951035.1 Colobus angolensis palliatus
ATAATAAGAACTCTACATAAATAATTCTTAGTGAAACTGAAGAATAAGGAGAAAAAAAAGACTTTAAAAAATGGAAGAAAGAGTTTAGAAGCTAGAGATGACCTGCAGAGGAACAACTGACACCTAACTTCTAATCACTCTCAACACCAACAATGGCAAAAGAAGATGGAAGTGCTGTCAAAGTGCTAAGGGAAAACAATCATGGAGCCAGAACTGGATATTAGGCAAAACAACCTTTTAAGAATGACAATATAAAAGTATAGGTTGAGCATCCCTCATCAAACAATCCAAAATCATAAATGCTCCAAAATCCAAACATTTTTAATACCACAAGTAAAAAATTCCACCTTGACCTCATGTGACAGACCACAGTCCAAATGCAGGCGCACAACACAGTTTATTCAGTGTCTCCAAGGGGAAAAAGACCCTCCCGGCCCCCTGCATCTGCTGCTGTTTAATAGCAGTTACAGGTATTCCGGTGATGCAACTATGCTGCTTAGTTACCCTCTACGCATTATTTTTTAATTGTATTAATGGTACGCCATATCCCTTACTGTTAAGTACTTATATGTGAATAATCATAAGAAAATGATTGCTTACTGATAGCCTATAAATTCATGTCAGGAACAATTGTGATGTCCACATGGATGGCTGAGATAGTGACACCTTTGCTTTCTGATGGTTCAACGTATACAAATTTGTTTCATATACGAAAATATTGTATAAAATTACCTTCAGACTGGCCAGTAATGGTGGCTCGCGCCTGTAATCCCAGCACTTTGGGAGGCTGAGGCGGGTGGATCAGGAGATCAAGACCATCCTGGCTAACATGGTGAAACCCCGTCTCTACTGAAGGCACAAAAATTAGCTGGGCGAGGTGGTGCACGCCTGTAGTCCCAGCTACTCAGGAGGCTGAGGCAGGAGAATCACTTGAACCCGGGAGGTGGAGGTTGCAGTAAGCTGAACTCACACCACTGCACTCCAGCCTGGGCGACACAGTGAGACTGTCTCAAAAAAAAAAAAAAAAAAAAAAATTACCAAGTGCACTAACTCATCAGTTTAGAGTCAAATTATAAACTATAATTTAGCTATGTGTGGTTTTCAAAACGCACATCTAAAACATTAAGACCACAAAAGGGCTTGAAAGTAAAAGGGCAGAAAAGTATACATAAGGCAAACAGTAACCAAAAGTCACCTGTCATAGTTACATAACACCTTGACAAAAGATACTTAAGTTTTCAGCCTATATATATGCTTAGTGGGAAAATATTCATAGAAACAAAGATTTACAGAATGACAAATTGTGCAAGTCATAGGCAAGTTTAAAACTCTTAACTTGGGTCCCAGCGACTTGGGAGGCTGAGGCAGGAGAATGGCGTAAACCTGGGAGGCGGAGCTTGCAGTGAGCTGAGATCCGGCCACTGCACTCCAG
>NW_012123783.1:0-1298 GCF_000951035.1 Colobus angolensis palliatus
AAAAGTATTATATTAGTTTTACATAACAGATTCAAAGAATTTTAGAGGTGAACATAAATAAATAGATGATCTGTGTATTTTTTTTTTTTTTTTTTTGTGAGACAGAGTCTCACTCTGTTGCCCAGGCTGGAGTGCAGTGGCCGGATCTCAGCTCACTGCAAGCTCCGCCTCCCAGGTTTATGCCATTCTCCTGCCTCAGCCTCCCAAGTAGCTGCGACTACAGGCGCCTGCCAACGTGCTGCCCGGCTTTTTTTTTTTATTTTTTAGTAGAGACGGGGTTTCACCGTGTTAGCCAGGATGGTCTTGATCTGCTGACCTCGTGATCCGCCCATCTCGGCCTCCCAAAGTGCTGGGATTACAGGCTTGAGCCACCGCGCCCGGCCTAGAAATTTGTATTCTTGCTCTTCAAGCAGAGCTAGAAGTCTTCTAGCACTCTTTCTGTTTATGCCCTTCCAGGCTTGTTTGAGTTCAAGGGATATCAGAGTTAAATGGAAATCTTATTGCTTATTTAGTGGCTCTTTGAATTCTTGTCTTTTCAGATCCTCTTGCCAGTGTTTACTTTTCAGTTATCACATACCTACATCATGCATTCTGTCTAGGTTTTACAGCTGCATTTAGTGAAGACACAGGATGGAGTATGCTCATTCCATCTTACCCAGAACCAGAATAAAACATTTTTATTTAAAAAGTACAAAATCAGGCTAGGTGTGGTGGCTCACGCCTGTAATCCCAGCACTTGGGAGGCTGAGGCAGGTGGATCACCTGAGGTCAGGAGTTCCGAGACCAGCCTGGCCCAATATAGTGAAATCCCATCTCTACTTAAAAAAAAAAAAAGTACAAAAATTAGCCAGGTGTAGTGGCAGGCACCTGTAATCCCAACTACTGGGAAGGCTGAGGCAGGAGAATCACTTGAACCCTGAGGACAGAGGTTACAGTGAGCCGAGATCATGCCACTGCACTCCAACCTGGGCAACAGAGTGAGACTGTCTCAAAAAAAAAAACTACAGAATTAGAAAATTTATTTAATCAAAAAACAGATGAGAAAGAATGTTGGAAATTCACTACCCTAGAACCACTGTGAAGTTTTTTTTTTTTTTAAGAAGTGGGGTCTTATTATATTGCCCAGGCTGGACTCAAACTCCTGGGGGCTCAAGTGGTCCTCTCAATTCAGCCTCCTGAGTAGCTGAGACTACAAGTGTGTGCTACCACACCCAGATCACTGTGGACATTTGCAATCTACAACCTGACAGGTATCTTCTACGAAAATACATTGATTTTGGCTAGGTCCAGTGGCTCAC
>NW_012123784.1:0-2087 GCF_000951035.1 Colobus angolensis palliatus
GTTATAATACTAAACATTAACATATTTATGTGACATTAAAAGCAAAGACCATCAGAAACTATAAAACCTAATGCCAGCTATAAAAGCTATATACCAAAATAAGGCACTTAAATTTATTTTTAAATGATTGAAGATAAAACATTGAGCAAATAATTATGAGGCAAATGGAGAAAAAAAGACAACAGGCATGGTTATATGAAAATCAGATATGGTATCTTTTAAACCGGTAAAAATCTTTTCAGAAAACTTGATATGAGTATTTGTCAAAGTTTTATCTCAAACTTTCTATAAGGAAGGAGACCTAAAACAGGCCAATTAAAACACTTCTTATTTGGTACAGATATTTACTTTTTTAAGAAAAAAAAAAGGAGTGGTTAAATACTGAGTCATATATGATTAAAGAAAAAAGAAGGAACAGGGAGAAAGGAAAGGAACACCTGGTTGATGATGGTGAGGCTCCTGATGGACAGTCAGACAGGTCCATGGGTAATTAGTTTTCAAGAAGGGATCTTAATCTTATTAAAACTTGTCAGAAAATTGCTTAAGCATTTTCAAGAGAGCAAATTTCTTTCTAGAAAGAGATTTTGAATTACCTTACGTGGACCAAGCTGGGCACAATTTTCCTTTTATAAATAATAAAACCAGTAATCAGGAAAAAAAAAGAGAGAGAGCAACATTGGGTAGTAATAGCAAATACAATTTGTCTTAAATTTGTATGGAACATAAAACAGATAATCTAAATATATTGCTTTTAAAAACAAAATGTATAGTGCTTAATGCACTCATTTCAGAATGCAACAAATCTAGCAGAAAACAAAAAAGGGTAAAGTCATGAGTAATATAGTAAGTCAATCAATAAGTTTGATTTAATACAGAGAATTTTTCATCCATTGAACAGAGAATATGCATTTTTCATATATACATAGAATATTTATAAAACAATCAGGTACAACCCCTAAAGATGAAAGGCTTTAACAGGGGTATAGTACAAAAAGATTGGAAAGGATATTTGTCAGACGAAACTGTTTTATTCTGCCCTCCACAAAAGTATCCACTCTAACAGATTAAGATCCCAAAAGCTAGAGAGAAGGAAGAACCTTAGAGGATGTGTCCACTGATTATCATTCTGTAATGTTTTTCTTGTATTTTTCCACAGCCATAACACCATATCTGTGTTTTCCAATTTTAGCTTCTTTAAAATGAAAGGAGAACTTTGGGGGGAAAAAAATCCACAAAATTAGAGTTCCAAATTCTAGATTTCCAGATTTTTCCCCACCCCTTACAGTTGTTTTCCTGTACTTAAATCAATGCATTTTTTCATCCAATTTGTATTGCTTGTTTTCCAAAAGTATTCAAATTATTTTAATAAAAATAATAGCTTTCCTTTTTGTGTGTGGATGTTTCTTGGTTCACAAATTAACAAGTGACTTCAAATTTGACTCGTAACACAACTGGGGCTAGCAGAAAATATAAACTTACAAAAGAGTAGCTATTAACTATTCTCTTTTTGCTTATCCTGAGTCTTAGTCAAGTTTGTTTTATAAGGAAGCTGAGGAGTGTTAGTTAACCCATAATCTATAAATTGGCAGTTGGAAGAGAGACTTTCATGTAGTTGCATTATTTACTTATGTGCTAGTTTTTAAGTCTTCATTTTGACAAATGTGGGGTTAAGAAAAGTGAATCTTCTTCTCCGATAAATAAATTTTAATTACTCTATGAAAAGTGCTAAATACTCAAAAATGTAAATTGTTAATTTCTAGGGAAAAAAGTAGACATAATGAAGTAAGTCAACTGAGGTATTTACAGGTGAAAAATGATAAATATCTAGGAACAAATGTTAGATTCAAAGATTTCCCTAACATTCAATGCTTTTCATGTTTTGTGTTTACCTTTTTGCAAATTTAGAGATTCACTCTATTATGATAGCTTAAGAAGGTGGTATGAACAGTGAGTAATATATTCTGATTAGAGTCACAAAACTTTCTTACTACCAGCCTAAGCTCCTAAAAGGTTGACTTCTCAGGTCATTTTGTCAGTTAATGTTAAGAATGGAATTCAATTGTGTGTGGTGGTTTTTTGGGTTTCAT
>NW_012123785.1:0-1082 GCF_000951035.1 Colobus angolensis palliatus
ACAGGTGGGGTTTCACCATGTTGGCCAGGCTAGTCTTGAACTCCCGACCTCAAGTGATTCAGCCACCTTGGCCTCCCAAAGTGCTGGGATTACAGGTGTGAGCCACCACGCCCAGGACTGAACTCTGAGCATTTTTTCTTTTTTCTTTTTTCTTTTTTGAGATGGAGTCTGGCTCTGATGCCCAGGCTGGAGTGCAGTGGCGCCATCTCGGCTCACTGCAAACTCCGCCTCCTAGGTTCAAGCCATTCTCCTGTCTCAGCCTCCCGAATAGCTGGGATTACAGGCATCTGCCACTATGCTCAGCTAGTTTTTGTATTTTTAGTAGAGATGGGGTTTCACTATGTTGGTCAGGCTGGTCTTGAACTCCTGACTTTAAGCAATCCACCAGCCTCGGCCTATTAACAGTTTGTATAAATCTGTCTGATATAGTGTAGGAGTTATTTTTTTTTTAATTTGTCACATCTCTTAATGCTGATATGAGAAACTTTAAGCAGTACTTTTGGTGCCAAGATACTGAGCATAATGCTCTAAGACCTTGAGAACACACAAGAAGCAGCAAAGTTTGGGAATTGGTAATATGAATTGTTAGAAGATCAATAGACTGTGGAATTCTAGGCTGCTCTCTGGAATGTAGACTAACCCACTGACCATCTGGTAGATTAGGAGGAAGATGAAACCAAGAATGTCCTCCTGCGCCTATGAAAATAAGGAACAAGCAGGGATTAGGAAAGATGAAAATGAGGTTCAGAAGGGGTGAGAAAGCAGGAAAGGCCAAGAGATAATAGACTGTAAACAAAGAAGAAAATGTCAAAGTTAAAGATGGTGGAGGTGGAGAAGGTCTAAGCAGTAGATGGCAGTCTTCTATTTCTGGGTGGATGAAGTGGAGTGGAGATGAAGATTCTTGGCAGCTGTGACAATGTGCAAGGAGAGTCTTGAAGAATTAGCAGCAAGGAGAGTAGCAAGCACAGGCTGAGGAGGTTCCTGGGACTCAAATGATAGGGTTTTTAAGGAATAATAATCATGACACAAAGGGCCGGGCGCGGTGGCTCAAGCCTGTAATCCCGGCACTTTGGAGGCCCAGA
>NW_012123786.1:0-1935 GCF_000951035.1 Colobus angolensis palliatus
CCAACCTAGCAAGGCAGGCCAACATTCAAATTCAGGAAATACAGAGAATGCCACAAAGATACTCATCGAGAAGAGCAAACCCAAGACACGTAATTGTCAGATTTGCCAAGGTTAGAATGAAGAAAAAAATGTTAAGGGCACCAGAGAGAAAGGTCGGGCTACACACAAAGGGAAGACCATCAGACTAACAGCAGATCTCTCGACAGAAACCCTACAAGTCAGAAGAGAGTAGAGGCCAATATTCAACATTCCTAAAGGAAAGAATTTTCAACCCAGAATTTCATATGCAGCCAAACTAAGCTTCATAAGTGAAGGAGAAATACAACCCTTTACAAACAAGCAAATGCTGAGAAATTTTGTCACCAAGAAGCCTGACTTACAGGAGCTTCTAAAGGAAGCACTAAACATGGAAAGGAACAAGCAGTAACAGCCATTGCAAAAACATGCCAAATTGGAAAGACCATCGATGCTATGAAGAAACTGCATCAATTAATGGGCAAAATAACCAGCTAACATCATAATGACAGGATCAAATTCACACATAATATTAACCTTAAATGTAAATGGGCTAAATGTTCCAAGTAAAAGACACAGGCTGGAAAACTGGATAAAGAGTCAAGACCCATCGGTGTGCTGTATTCAGGAAACCCATCTCATGTGTAGAGACACATATAGGCTTAAAATAAAGGAACAGAGGAGGATCTACCAAGCAAACGGAAAGAAGAAAACAAAAAGCAGGGGTTACAACCCTAGTCCCTGATAAAACAGATTTTAAACCAACAAAGATCAAAAGAGACAAAGAAGACTATTAAATAACGGTAAAGGGATTAATTCAACAAGAAGAGCTAACTATCCTAAAGATATATGCACCCAGTACAGGAGCACCCAGATTCATAAAGCAAGTCCTTAGAGACCTACAAAGAGACAAACAAGAAAAATGGGAGACTTTAGCAACCCACTGTCAATATTAGATAGATCAATGAGACAGAAGGTTAACAAGGACATGCAGGACGTGAACTCAGCTCTGCACCAAGAGTATCTAATAGACATCTGCAGAACTCTCCACCCCAAATCAACAGAATATACATTCTTCTCAGCACTACATCATACTTATTCTAAAATTGACCACATAATTGAAAGTAAAGCACTCCTCAGCAAATGTGAAAAAACAGAAACCACAACAAACTGTCTCTCAGACCACAGTACAAACAAATTAGAACTCAGGATTAAGAAAGTCACTCAAAACTGCATAACTACATGGAAACTGAACAACCTGCTCCTGAATGACTACTGGGTAAATAACAAAATGAAGGCAGAAATAAAGATGTTCTTTTAAACCAATGAGAACAAAGACACAACAGACCAGAATCTCTGGGACACATTTAAAGCAGTGTGTAGAAGAACATTTATAGCATGAAATGCCCACAAGGGAAAGCAGAAAAAATCTAAAATTGACAGCCTAACATTACAACTAAAAGAACTAGAGAAGCAAGAGCAAGCAAATTCAAAAGTTAGCAGAAGGCAAGAAATTAGAGACACAAAAACCCTTCAAAAAATCAAGGAATCCAGAAGCTAGCTTTTTGAATAGATCAACAAAATAGATAGACTGCTAGCAAGACTAATAAAGAAGAAAAGAAAGAAGAATCAAATAGACACAATAAAAAATGATAAATGGGATATCACCACTGATTCCAAAGAAATACAAACTACCATAAGAGAATACTATAAACACCCCTACACAAATAAACTAGAAAATCTAGAAGAAATGGATAAATTCCTGGACACACACACCCTCCCAAGACTAAAGCAGGAAGAAGTTGAATCTTTGAATAGACAAATAACAGGTTCTGAGACTGAGGAAATAATTTATAGCCTACCAACCAAAAAAAGTCCAGGACCAGATGGATTCACAGCTGAATTCTACCAGAGTTACAA
>NW_012123787.1:0-379 GCF_000951035.1 Colobus angolensis palliatus
AGAAACTGTCTGAGAAACTGCTGTATGATGTATGAATTCCACTCACAGAGTTATACCTCTATTTTCCTTGAGCAGTGTGGAAATACTGTTTATGTAGTACCTAAGAAGGTGTATTTTGGAGCACATTGAAGCCTATGGTGGAAAAGGAAAAATACTCAGATAAAAACAAGAAAGAAGATTTCGAGAAAATGCTTTGTAATATGTGCATTCATCTCACAGAATTAAGCATTTCTTCATATTGTGCAGTTTGGAAACACTGTCTTTGACGTATCCGCAGAGAGATGTTTGGGGACGCCTTGAGGCATAGGGTGAACAAGGAAATATCTTTAGATGAAACCTAGAAAGAAGCTTTCTGAGAAATTGCTTTGTGATGTGTTCA
>NW_012123787.1:429-1293 GCF_000951035.1 Colobus angolensis palliatus
TGATGTGTTCATTCATCTCTTAGAGCTAAACCTTTCCTTTCATTGAGCAGTTTGAAATCAAAGTTTTTGTGTCATCTGAGAAGGGATATTTGGGAATGCATTGAAGCCTATAGTGAAAAAGGAAATATTCTTATCCAAAACCGGAAAGAAGCTTTCCAAGAAACTGTTTCATAATAGGTGCATTCGTCTCACTGTGGTAAACCTTCCTTTATATTGTGCAGTTTGTAGACTCTGTATTTGACAGAACCGTGAAGGGACACTTTGGATTGTATTGAGGCCTATGGTGAAAAAGGAAATATCTTCCAAGGAAAACCATAAAGAAGCTTTCTGAGAAACTGCTTTGTGATGTGTACATTCATCTCACAAAGTAAAACCTTTCTTTCAATTTAGCAGTTTGAAATCACTGTTTTTGTTTCATCTGAGAAGTGATATTTGGGAATGCATTGAAGCCTATAGTGAAAAAGTAAATATCTTCAGATAAAAAATAGAAAGAAGCTTTCTGAGAGAGTGATTTGTGTTGTGTGAATTTCTCTCACAGAGATAAACCTTTTTTTATCATTGAGCAGTTGTTAATTCTGTTTTTGTTTAATCTGCAAAGGGATATTCACACATGCATTGAGGCCTATGGTGGAAAAGGAAATATCTTCAGATAAAAACTGGAGAGAAGTTTTATGAGAAACTACTCTGTCATGAATGCATTCCACTCACAGAGTTATACCTTTCTTTTCATTGAGCAGTGTGGAAACATTGCTTTTGTAAAATCTACCAGGGGATATTTTGGAGCACATTGAAGCATATGGTGAAAAAGGAAATATCCAATGATTTTCTGTCATCTGAGAAGCTATATTTGGGAACGCATTGAAG
>NW_012123787.1:5093-6145 GCF_000951035.1 Colobus angolensis palliatus
TCAGGAGCACATTGAACCTATAGTGAAAAAGGAGATATGTTCAGATAAAAGTGGAGAGAATCTTTCTGAGAAACTACTGTATAATGTGTGAATTCCACTCACAGAGCTATACCCCTCTTTTCCTCAAGCAGTATGGAAAGACTGTTTGCATAAAACCAAACAAGGGATATTTCAGAGTGCATTGACCTATGGTGAAAAAGTAAATATCCTCAGATAAAAACTAGAAAGATGCTTTCCAAAAAAATATTTTGTGATATATATATTCATCTCACAGATTTAGACATTTCTTCACATTGCAGAGTTTGGAAACTGTCTTTGACATATCTGTGAAAGACATTTGGGGACGCATTGAGGCCTATGATAAACCAGGAAATATCTTCAGAAGAAAAGTAGAAAGAAGCTTTCTGAGAAACTGGTGTGTGATCTGTTCATTCATCCCACAGAGTTCAACGTTTCTTTTCATTGAGCAGTCTGAAGTCAATGTTTTCGTGTCACCTGAGATGCAATATTTAGGAATGCATTGAAGCCGATAGTGAACAAGGAAATACCCTCAGATAAAAACTATAAAGAAGCTGCTGGAGAAACTGCTTTGTGATAGGTGCATTCATCTCACAGTTTAACTTTTCTTTACATTGTTCAGTTTGTAGACTCTGTCTTTGACAAATCCACAAAGGGAAACTTGGGGTTGCCTTGATGTCTATGGTGAACAAATAAATATTTTCAGAGGAACACTGCAAAGAAGATTTCTGGACATACACCAAGATGGTTGAATAGGAATAGCTCCAACCTTCAGCTCCCAGCTTGCGTGTCAGAGATGTGTGATTGATGCATTTCCATCTAAGGAACTGGGTTCATCTCACTGGGACTTGCTTGACAGTCAGTGCAGGACAGTGGGTGCAGCCCAAGGAGTGACAGCCAAATCAGGGTGGGGCATCGGCTCGAACAGGGAACAATAGAGGTAAGGGTATTTCCTTTCTTGCGCATTCTAAAACTGCAATTTACCAAGGGTCTTAGCAAATGTCACACCAGTAGATTAAATCCCATGCCTGGCT
>NW_012123787.1:12022-13233 GCF_000951035.1 Colobus angolensis palliatus
GATACAACATACCAGAATCTCTGGGACACATTTAAAGCAGTGTGTAGAGGGAAATTTATAGCACTAAATGCCCACAAGAGAAAGCAGGAAATACCTAAATTTGACAACCTAACTTCACAGTTAAAAGAACTAGAGAAGCAAGAGCAAACACATTCAAAAGCTAGCAGAAGGCAAGAAGTAACTAACATCAGAGCAGAACTGAAAGGGACAGAGTCACAGAACACTCTTCAAAAAGTCAATGAATCCAGGAGCTAGTTTTTTGAAAAGATCACCAAAATTGATAGATTGCTAGCAAGACTAATAAAGAAGAAAAGAAAGAAGAGTAAAATAGACACAATAAAACATGATAAAGGGGATATCACCACCGACCCCACAGAAATACAAACTACCATCAGAGAATACTATAAACACTGCTAGGCTAATAAACAAGAAAACCTAGAAGAAACGGATAAATTAATGTACACATACACTCTCGCAAGACTAAACCAGGAAGAAGGTGAATCCCTGAGTAGACCAATAGCAGACTCTGAAATTCAGGCAATAACAAATAGCCTACAAATGAAAAAAGTCAAGGACCTAATGGATTCAGAGCCGAATTCAAACAGAGATACAAGGAGGAGCTGGTACCATTTCTTCTGAAATTATTCCAATCAATAGAAAAAGAGGGGATCCTCCCTTACTCATTTTATGAGGAAAATATCATTCGAATACCAAAGCCTGGCAGAGACACACCACAAAAAGAGAATTTTAGACCAATATCTCTGAATAAATTCATTTTTGATGGAATGCACCTAAAAGTAATAAGAGCTATTTATGACAAACCCACAGGCAATATCATAATGAATCAGCAAAATCTGGAAGCAATCCCCTTAAAAACTCGCACAAGATAAGGATGACATTTCTCACCACTCCTATTCAACATAGTGTTGGAAGTTCTGGTCAGGGAAATCAGGTAAGAGAAAGAAATAAAGGTATTCAATTAGGAAAAGAAGAAGTCAAATTGTCCCTGTTTGCAGATGACTTCATTGTCTGTTTAGAAAACCCCATTGTCTCAGCCCAAAATATCCTCACGCTGATAAGCAATTGCAGAAAAGTCTCAGGTTACAAAATCAATGTGCAAAATTCACAAGCATTCTTATACACCAAAAACAGACAAACAGAGAGTCAAATCATGAATTAACTCCCATTCAAAAGTGCTTCAAAGAAAATAA
>NW_012123787.1:15278-15662 GCF_000951035.1 Colobus angolensis palliatus
GAGCATTGAAGCCTATGGTGAAAAAAGAATTATACTCAAATAAAAGCTAGAAGGAAGCTTTCTGAGAAACTCCTTTGTGTTGTTTGAAATCCACTTCCAGAGTGAAACCTTACTTGTAATTGAGCAGTTTGGTAACACTTGTATTGTGGAATCTGCAAAGGGATATTCAGGAGCTTGTTGAGGCCTATGGTGAAAAAGGAAATATCTTCAGATAAAAAATGGAGAGAAGCTTTCTGAGAAACTGCTTCATGATGTGTGCATTGTACTCACAGAGTTATATCTAACTTTTCACTGAGCAGTGTGAAACCACTGAATGAAATCTACAATGGGATATTTCAGAGCTCATTGAAACCTATGGTGAAAAAGGAAATAACCTCAGATAAA
>NW_012123787.1:18671-20203 GCF_000951035.1 Colobus angolensis palliatus
GTTTGGAAACTCTGTCTTTGTGGAATCTGTGAAAGGACATTAGGGTGCACATTGAAGTCTGCAGTGTGCGATGAAATATTTTATAAAGAAAACTAAAAAGAAGCTTTCTGAGAAATTTTTTTTTGTTATGTGTGCATTCATCTCATAGAATTAAACTTTTCTTTTGATTGAGCAGATTGAAATCATTCTTTTTGTGGATTCTGAGAAGGGATATTTGTGATAGCATTGAAGCCTAAGGTGAAAATGGAAATATCAGGAAGCTTTCTGAGAAACTACTTTGTGTTGTGTGAAATCCTCTTACAAAGTTAAACCTTACTTTTCTTTTGAGCAGTTTGGTAACATTGTTTTTGTGGAATCTGCCAAGGGATATTTAGAAGCATTTTGAGGCCTATGATGAATAAGAAAATATCTTCAGATAAAAACTGGAGAGAATGTTTCTGAGAAACCGCTGTATAATGGCTGAATTCCACTCACAGAGTTATATCTCTCTTTTCAATGAGCAATGTGGAAACACTGACTGTGTAAATCCTAAGAAGAGATATTTCAGAGCTCATTGAAGCCTATGGTGAAAAAGGAATTATCCTCAGATAAAAACTATAGAGAAGCTTTCTGAGAAACTGCCTTGTGATATGTGCATTAATCTCACAGTTAAACCTTACTTTATGTTGCACAGTTTGGAAACTTTGTCTTTGACATATTAGTGAAGAACATTCAGTGGCACTTTGAGGCCTATGTTGAGTAAGGAAATATCTTCAGATGAAAACTAGAAAAAAGTTTTTCAAGAAATTGTTTTTCATTCATGTGTTCATTCATCTCTTGGAGTTAAACCTTTCATTTCATTAAGCCGTCTGAAATCAATGTTTTTGAGTAATCTGAGAAAGGATATTTGGAAGTGAATTGAAGCCCATGGTGAAAAAGGGATTATCGTCAGGTAAAAACTAAAAACGGAAAAAAGCCTTCTGACTACATGCTTTGTGATATGTACAGTTATCACACAGAGTTAAACCCTACTTTACATTGCATAGTTTGTAGAATCTGTCTTTGATGCATCCAAGAATGAAAATTTGGGGGTTCAGTGAGGCCTAAGGTGAACAATGAAATATCTTCATAGGAAAACTAGAAAGAAGCTTTTATGAAACTGCTCTGTGATGTGTGCACTCATCTCACAGAGTTAATACTTTCTTTTGATTGAGCTGTTTGAAATCACTCTTTTTGAGAATCTGAGAAGGGATATTTTGAAATGCATGGAAGCCTATTTTGAAAGGGAAATATCTTCAGATAAAAAACTAGAAGGAAGCTTTACGAGAAACTGATTTTTGTTGTATGAATTCCCGTCACAGAGTTAAACCTTTCTTTACATAGTGCATTTTGGATACTCTGTCTTTCACAAATCTGAAAAAAGACCCTTGGGGTCGCATTGTGGCCAATGGTAAAAAAGGAAACGTCTTCAGAGGAAAACAAGAAAGAAGCAGTTTTGAAACGGCTTTGTGATGTGTGCATTCATCTCATAGAGTTAAACCTTTATTTTGATT
>NW_012123787.1:24633-25055 GCF_000951035.1 Colobus angolensis palliatus
TTCATAGGTGTAATGAGGCTTAATGTGAGAAACGAAATATCCTCAGATAAAAACTAGAAGGAAGCTTTCCGAGAAACTGCTTTGTGATGTGTGAAATCGTCTCACAGAGGTTAACCTTCCTTTTCATTGAACAGTTTAGTAACACTGTTTTTGTGGGATCAGAAAAGGGATATTGGGGAGTGCATTGAGACGATGTTGAAAAAGGAAATACCTTCAGATAAAAATTGGACAGAAGCTTTCTGAAAAACTGATGTATGATGTGTGAATTCCACTCACACAGTCATAAATCTCTTTTCTTTGAACGTTGTGGAAACATGGTTTGTGTATAATATAAGAAGGGATATTTCAGAGCGCATTTAAGTCTATGGAGAAAAAGGAAATATCCTCAGATAAAAACTAGAAAGGAGCTTTCCGAGAAACTG
>NW_012123787.1:25105-25470 GCF_000951035.1 Colobus angolensis palliatus
TGCTTTGAGATGTGTGCATTTATCTCATAGAGTTAAAACTTTCTTTTGATTTAGCAGTTTGAAATCACTGTTTTTATGGTATCTGAGAAGGGATGATTTGAGCACATTTAAGCCTGTGGTGAAAAAGGGAATATCCTCAGATAAAAACTGGAGAGAAGCTTTATAAGTCACTGCTGTATGATGTGTGAATTCCGCTCACAATGTTATACCTCGCTTTTCCTCGAGCAGTGAGGAAACGCTGTTTGTGTAAAACCTAAGAAGGGATATTTCGGAGCACATTGAAAACTATGGTGAAAAAGGAAATATCCTCAGATAAAAACAAGAAAGAAGCTTCCAAGAAACTGCTTTGTGTTATATGCATTCAT
>NW_012123787.1:35590-36824 GCF_000951035.1 Colobus angolensis palliatus
AACAGTGATTTCAAACTGCAGTATCCAAATAATGATTTAACTCTATGATATGAATACACACATCACAAAGCAGTTGATCCAAAAGCTTCTCTCCAGTTTTCATCAGAAGACATTTCCTTTCTCATCACAAGCCTCCCGGTGCCACTTAATATCTCTTCACAGATTCTTCAAAGACAGAGTCTCCAAACTGGGCAACGTAGTGTAAGTTTATCTCTTTGAAATGAATGCACACGTCACAGAGCAGTTTCTTGGAACGCTTCTTTCTGGGTTTTATTTTTGGATATTTCACTTTTCGCTACAGGCTTCAATGCACTGCAAAATATCACTTTAGTTTTACAGAAACATTGTTCAAACATTGTCTTACGAGAAAAGAGGTATAATTCCCTGAGTGGAATGTATACATCACAAAGCAGTTTCTCAGAAACCTTCTCTGCCGTTTTTATCAGGAGATATTTCCTGTTTCCCCACAGGCTGGAATGTGCACCCGAATGTCCCTTCAAGAATCCGTCCATGACGCAGGTTCAAAACAGCATAATAGAAAGAAAGTTTTATTTATCTGAGATGAATAGACATATCTATCACAAAGCAGTTTCACAGAAAGCTTCTTTCCAGTTTTTCTCTGAGAATATTTTCTTTTTCAACACAGCCATCCATATACTCCCGAATGTCCCCTGGTAGCATTTTTTCCAAATGGGATCCCCCAATGTTATATGAGAAGAAAAGGATAACACTGTGAGTGGAAGGTACAGGTCACAAAGCAGCTCCTCGTAAATCTTCTCTCCAGTATCTATCTGAAGATATTTCCATTTTCACCATAAACCTCCATGCACTCCCGAGTATCCCTTAGCTGACTAACCTAAAACAGTGTTAGAATGCTTCTCAATGAAAACAGAAGCTTAACTGTGAAAGTGGACTTCACGTGACTTATAGCAGTTTCACAGAAAGTTTTCTTCTGGTTTTTACCGGAGAGTATTTCTTTTTCAGCATATTATTAAGAGCATTCCCAAATGTCCATTCTCAGGTCCATGGAAACAGTGATTTCAAACACCACGGAAACAGTGATTTCAAACTCCTCAATCCAAAGAATGATTTAACTCTATGAGATGAATACATACATCACAAAGAAGTTGCTCTGAAAGCTTCTCTCCAGTTTTCATCAGAAGTCGTTTCCTATTTCAGCACAAGACCAGGGGCGCCTCTTAATATCCCTTCAAAGATTCCTCAAAGAGAGAGT
>NW_012123787.1:40869-42690 GCF_000951035.1 Colobus angolensis palliatus
GTGTGTCTCAGTTCCTCTGGCTAGGAAAAGGGATTCCCTTCCCCCTTACACTTCACAGGTAAGGTGATGCCTCAACTTGCTTCAGCTCTCGCTTGTCGGGCTGCAGCAGCTGACCAGCAATGACTGTCACGCACTCCCTAGTGAGATGAACCCAGTACCTCAGATGAAAATGCAGAAATCACCTCTTTTTTGTGTCACTTGCGTTGGGAGTTGGAGATGGGTGTTGTTCCTATATGGCCATCTTACTTCACCCTACCCTCTCCAATTTTTATCTGAACGTATATCCTATTTCCTCACAGGCCTGAATGTGCTCCCAAATGTCCCTTCGCGAATCCATTCATGACGCAGTTTCAATACTGCATAATAGAAAGAAAGTTTTATCTATGTGAGATGAATAGATATATCTATCACAGAGCAGTTTCACAGAAAGCTTCTATCCAGTTTTTCTCTGAGGATATTTCCTTTTTCACCATAGCTGTTCATATACTCCCAAATGTCCCCTGGTAGCTTTTTCTCCAAATGGGATTTGCCAGTACTCTATGAGAAGAAAAGTATAACTCTGTGAGTGAAATGCACACGTTGTGAAGCAGCTCCTCGGAAATCTGCTCTACAGTATCTATCTGAAGATATTTTGGTTTTCACAGTTAGCCTCAAAGTGCTCCCGAGTACCCCTTAGCTGACTAACCTAAAACAGTGTTGGAATACTGCTCAATGAAAACAGAAGCATAACTGTGCACTTGGACTTCATGTGACCAAAAGCAATTTAACGGAAAGTATCCTTCTGGTTTTTATTGGAGGGTATTTCTTTTTCACCACATTCTTAAGAGCGTTCCCAAATGACTTTTCTCAGGTTCAACAGAAACAGTGATTTCAAACTGCTCAATCCAAAGAACGATTTAATTCTGTGAAATGAATACACACATCACAAAGCAGTTACCCGAAAGCTTCTCTCCAGTTTTCCTCGGAAGATGTTTCCTTTCTCACCACAAGCCTCCGAGTGCCACTTAATATCCCTTCACTGATTCCTCAAAGACAGAGTTTCCAAACTGTGCAATGTAGTGAAAGCTTTAACTCTCTGAAATGAATACACATGTTGGAGAGCAGTTTCTTGGAACGCTTCTTTCTGGGTTCTGTTTGAGTATATTTCACTTTTTGCCATAGTCTTCAATGCACTGCAAACTATCAATTTTCAGTTTTACAGGAACCCTGTTCAAACACTGCCTTATGAGAAAAGAGGTATAATTCCCTGTGTGGAAGACACACATTACAAAGCAGTTTCTCACAAAGCTTCTCTCCAATTTTTATCTGAAGATATTTCCTATTTCCCCACATTCCTGAATGTCCTCCAAATGTCACTTCATGAATCCGTCCATGACAGTTTCAAAACTGCGTAATAAATAGAAGGTTTTATCTATGTGAGATGAATTGACATATCCATCCCAAAGCAGTTTCACAGAAATCCAGTTTTTCTATCCAGTTTTTCTCTGAGGATATTTCCTTTTTCACCATAGCTGTTCTTATACTCCCAAAAGACCCCTGGTAGCTTTTTCTCCAAACGGGACTCCCCAGTCCTCTATGAGAAGAAAAGTGTAACTCTGTGAGTGAAATGCACACGTCACAAAGCAGCTCCTCGGAAATCTGCTGTCCAGTATCTATCTGAAGATACTTCCATTTTCACCATAAGCCTCAAAGCACTCCCGAGTATCCCTTAGCTGACTAACCTAAAACAGTGTTAGAATACTGCTCAATGAAAACAGAAGCATAACTGTGCGTGTGCACTTCACGTGACCTAGTGCAGTTTCACAGAAAGTTTCCTTCTGG
>NW_012123788.1:0-4195 GCF_000951035.1 Colobus angolensis palliatus
ACTGAGCTTCTTTAAAATGATTATTTTTAACTTTTTGTCAGAGAGTTCATAAGTTCTATTTATTCAGGGTTGGTTACTCGTGTTTTATTTTATGGTTTTGGTAATGCCATGTTTCTATGATTATTTCTGATCCTTGTGGTCTTGCATTGGTGTTTTTATATTTGAAGAATTAGGCACCTCTTCCACCTCTTCTGGTTTTTACAGGTTGTTTTTAACAGAAAAAGCCCTTTGCAAGTCAACAAGCTCAGACTCTGGACTGACCATTTTGCAGGTCCAAGGGGAGGCTTGAAGCTGGAGTCTTCAGGTGGGTGGGCCTGGTGCCTGCGTAAGCGCATCAGTGAGCCTGACACCTGGGTCCACAATGGCCAGCCTGCTCTGGCTGGGTCTGCAGGATTGGGCCTGAAGGCTAAGTCCGCTGGGATGGGCCTGCAACTAGAATCTATTCATGCCAGCCTGTATCTGGGTCCAGTGTGGTAGGTTTGTCTATTGAGTTCATAGGGACGTGCTAGGAACGTAAGTCTGTGGGATGGGCTTTGAGTCTGTGTCTCTGGGGGCTAAAGCTTAGATCCATGGTGGCTGACTTTAGGCTGGGGCAGGCTTTGAGCTTGAGGCTGCAGAACCATCCTAGCATGAAAATTGGCCTGGGGTGCCTGAATCCATGGGGTGGGCCTGGTTTGAGTCTCCACCGCTATAAGTGTAGAGACCTTTTCAAGTCTAGCTTTTATGTACATTTACCAACCACCAACAAAGTAAGAGACACACTTCACATAACAGAATAATGAAAATTAAAAAGATGAAATGGAGAATATCTGCCAAGAATATGAAGGGAGACATAATTCTATGGGCAAAAGGCAATAGATGTATTGCAGAGGCTTATTTCAAGAGAGTAATTTAAATATCGCAGTTACACATTTCTGTAGAAGTGAACAAAAAATGAAGATAGAGTTAATGGATATAACATATTCTTTCTCTATTTTCAATAATTTCAGAAATAGAACACTTTTTATAATTGAAGTAAAATGATCTAGTAGAAAAAAAGAGTCACTGTTCCACTGATATAAGAATAAGTCATGAATAAAAAGGCAAAGTCATGCTGAGAATCAAAAGGACAAAAAGAAAAAGAGTCTTTGGCAGTACTATGGCAAATTTTTTTATTTAGTTACAACTGGGTGTCTACTTATCTATCTCAAGTAAAGAGTAATTCATCCATTTCTGCACTCTACTTCTACCCTGCTCCTTGATGCTGTCAGAATTTTCTGATTGCCCTATAGACATCAACAAACAACACAATAAAATCCTAAGGTCTCCCTAGAGAAGACAGAGGATCTATTAAAGATGTGAGTCACATCATGTCCTTCATCTAAACAGAACTGGGCAGTGGTTTTCAAAAATATTGGAAATAATCAGCTATTTGAAATGTTAAGACAATTCCATACACAGAAAGGGTAGGTACAGAGGTTCTGACTTCTAGTAGAGCTTGGAACAATATAAGAGCTTCAAGAAGACCCCTATATGAGCCTTTCCATTGTGTCAGGCCAGTGCCACTGGAGTAAAGTAATCAAAGGAGGTGGGGAATGAAATGATGCTGGATAACTGAACAGGTGCGGTGGGTCCTTGTTGTCTATAGTAAAAAGAATGACTCCTATTATTATTTTAGGGATTTAAATAGAGGGGAGATATAACCGAATTTAGTCATTTATCATTATTCTGGCTGGTGTGTATAGAATAATTTGGAAGTAGGTAAAATTGGAAATAGAAATATAGATTAGGAGGCTCACATAATGTAATTCATAGCAAGTATACGGTAGTAATTTGGCCTGGGATAACGGCAGTGGAGAAGTAAACATATGCAATATTTATTCTAAGAATGGAAGTGACAGAATTTGCAGATGGGTTGAAAGAAAAGTGAGAAAAATATTGGATTTATTATCGGTTATTATATCTGGCTTAATCATTTTGATAGCTTTACTAGAACTGAAGGGAAAATAAGATTCGGATGGACTAGGAGAGATTAACTAATTGAATTTACATATATTAATTTAGAGATGGCTATGAAGCATCGAATCAGAAATGCCAAATGGGCAATAGAATATATATATGTAAGTGGGGAGTTCACAGGATAGGTCTAAAACACAGAGTTAAGTTAGAAAGTTGTCAGAATATGTATGCTATTTAGAGATAAGGGAAATGACAAAATTACCTAAGAAGAGAAGGTTGATGGAGGTAGAGAAAAATTCCCTTCACATACCTTGAGGTATTGCATCTTTTAGAAGCATAGTGACAAGGTTGGAGTCAAGAAGAAATGTTAGAGAAAAAAAATGAAAAGGAGGCACACTAATAGATGGTTGAAGTTTCATAGAAACTGTGAGAACATATTAGAAAGGAGATAAAGGTCAATTCTCTGGAAAACTGCCAAGTGGTAGAATACAATGAGTTCAGAAAAATGTCCACTGTATTTTTCCACATGAAAACCCTTAGTGTCGTTTACAAAAGCTATTTTTATGGACTCATTGGAACATAATATATATAAACCAGATCGTAGTGGGTTAAAAGTGAATTGATATGGACAAATTTGGGACAACAGTTAGAAAAAGCAAATAAATAGAACATGAAATTGTGGCAAACAGAGGTGGAATCAAAGAAAAATTATTTGCATTTTGTTTTTGTTTTTAGTTTGATTTGGTTTGATTGCTTTTTTCAAACAGGAGAATTCAGAGTTAATGTGTCTCTTTGTAGGATGCATCAAGAAAAAGGCAGAACTCTATAACGTAAAAGTGAAAGTGGATAGGTGAAGAAAATTATCTCTTGATAAGAGAAAGAAGATCTAGAGCACAAATGGGAAGATTGGCTATCAATAGAAGGAAAAATGCATAAACAACAAAAGCAATTTCGATAAAAGCTAAAATTGACAAATGGGATCTAATTAAACTAAGGAGCTTCTGCACAGAAAAAGAAATTATCATCAGAGTGGACAGACACTCTGGAGAACTGGATAAAATTTTTGCAATCTACCTATCTGACAAAAGTTGAATATCCAGAATTTACAAGGAACTTCAACATATTTACAATAAAAAAAAAACCATTAAAAAATTGGTAAATCATATGAACAGACACTTCAAAAGAAAACATTTATGCAGCTGACAAGCATATGAAAAAAAGCTCAACATCACTGATCATCAGATAAATACAAATCAAAGCCACAATGAAATACCATCTCATGCCAGTCAGAATGGTGATTATTAAAAAGTCAGGAAGCAATAAATAGTGATGAGGCTGTGGAAAAATAGGAACGCTTTTACAATGTTGGTGGGAATATAAATTAGTTCAACCATTGTGGAAGATAGTATGGTGATTCCTCAAAGACCTAAAAACAAAAATACCAATTCACCCAACAATCCCAGTACTGGGTATATATCCAAAGGAATATAAATCATTTTATTATAAAGGTACATGCACACATATGTTTATTGCAGTACTATTTGCAATAGCAAAGAAATGGAACCAACCCAAATGTCCGTCAATGATAGACCCGATAAAGAAAATGTGATATGTATATACACCATGGAATACTATACAGCCATAAAAAGGAATGAGATCATGTGCTTTGCAAGGACATGGATGAAGCTGGAAGCCATCATCCTCAGCAAACTAACACAGGAACAGAAAACCAAACACCACATGTTCTCACTCATAAGTGAGAGCTAAATAATGAGAACACATGGATACAGAAAGGAGAACAGCACATAGGGATTAGAGGGTAGGGGTTGAGGGGAGAGAATTTAGAGGACAGGTCAATAGGTGCAGCAAACCACCATGGCACATATATACCTATGTAACAAACCTTCATGTTCTGCACATGTATCCTGTTTTTTTCTGTTTGTTTTTTAAAAGAAAGAAAGAAAACAGAAAGAAAGATGCATTTAGTTGGAAACAAATGCAAGAAAGAGGAAGGAAGCTGCAGATGCCAAAGAGAGGGGTTGTCATTATTCGGAGGTGGGATGATAAGAGGCTATCTTATCTGGGGGCTTCTATTTTCTTAACGTTACTTGAAGCAAGATAATCTTCAAAGACTACGCAATGGCATAAGCAGATAAAGGAGAGTTAGCGATTTCTGAAATACTTAGCTTGGAGTTTTAGAAATGAAAATCAGGGAAATATAATAGCATCATTAGACACTTTTGAGAACCCATTATAT
>NW_012123789.1:0-1998 GCF_000951035.1 Colobus angolensis palliatus
GAAGGAAGGAAGGGGAAGGGGGGAAAGAATCCTGAAGGCTTTCTAGTACAGGATAATGTCCACAGTCCTTTATCTGGGTGGGAGTAGGAAGGGTGAGAAACAGTGAGATGAGCTGCTACCAACATTTACTGCATACAGCTCTGTGCCAGGCTCTTCACACATATTTTCTTTAACACCCACAATCTTGTTCAGCAGGTACTATTGTTTGCATTTTAAGAATAGGAAAACTGAGACTCATCCAATTTGCCCCAGGTCACACAACCAGTAAATGATAGCTTTAAAGGCCCTTTGAAGTTGAGTCTGAATCTATCTTTCCAGCCTTATTTCCAACATGTCCTTACCCCTGACATCTGCTTGCACTGGAAGTTTTAGCCACACAAGCTTCTTGCTTTCCTGGGATACACCACATGCTTTACACACCTCCATATCTGTGCACATTCTGTTCCCTTGGCCTGGAATCCATTTCTCCAGCTCTCTGCCTGCAGCTGTTATTTGCAAAGGCACAGTTG
Source organism: Colobus angolensis palliatus (assembly GCF_000951035.1). Classification (NCBI taxonomy): domain Eukaryota; kingdom Metazoa; phylum Chordata; class Mammalia; order Primates; family Cercopithecidae; genus Colobus; species Colobus angolensis. Next base: position 510 of record NW_012123789.1, read on the forward strand.
CAAGATGTGCAGTAAGTGCTACTAATAATAAGGTACTTAGGTTTGTGAATAGCTCTCTTAAAAACAGAGAGAATTCAAGGTCAGAATTCAAGGTCAGAATCTCAATGTCTCTCTCAGTGAGTGACATTCTAAGCTCTGTGGAGTGGGTCAGAGAGGTGAAGACCCAGCTGACACACTGAGAAGGGGTGTAACCTGGGGCCTGCTGTCTTGTCTCTGCTATGGCCAGTAGTGAGCAAATATGTGTGTGCTTTGATCTTACTGTTGCATGTATCTTTTACTGAAAATTACTGATAGATGCAACATTAATAAGAACATAAGGATAAATGAAGAAGCACATGTACGAATCCACAGGTATATATATTGCATAGGAGAAAGAGACTAGCAAGGTTTTGGCCAGTAAAAACACATTAGCTTCAATGACCAAATCAGAGTAAAATTTACAATAATATTGATTATAAAATGTTAAGCATGTTGAAAACTCTGAAATTCTATGACTGTGAATTTATCATTTCTGTAGCTTTTGTTTGCTTGTTTGAGATGAAGTTTCACTCTTGCTGCCCAGGCTGGAATGCAATGGTGTGATCTTGGCTCACCACAACCTCTGCCTCCTGGGTTCAAGTGATTCTTCTGCCTCAGCCTCCCAAAAAACTGGGATTACAGACAAGTGCTACCAGGCCCGGCTAATTTTGTATTTTTAGTAGAGATGGGGTTTCTCTATGTTGGTCAGGCTGGTCTTGAACTCCCAACCTCAGGTGATCTGCCCACCTCGGCCTCCCAAAGGGCTGGGATTACAGGCATGAGCCACCATGCCCAGGCCTGTAGCTTTTTTTTATTATAAAAATGCTTTTTTAAAAAATTCAAATATCAAAGAGGGTATAAAGCTTTAAACAAGTTTACCTTTTCCTCAACTTTTCTTGCCTGGCCTACCCAATTCCTGTAAGGCATTCACTGTCAAAAATAATATTCATTTAGATAGTCTCTGCTCATATTAATATTGCCATTTTATACTACAGCAGTAAAGAACATGGGTCCCACCTGCCACGATCAGAATCAGCTATTTTATTATCTGAATGACACTGGACAAATTACTTAACTTCTCTAATTCTCAGTTATCCCACGACACAGGCAATACATTAAACTATACAAAATACTGTTGGGATAATTACATCATCTAGTACATGGTATTAATCATAATTAAACATACTTGATTATCTTGTTAATATTACCTACAGTAGGCCGGGCACGGTGGCTCATGCCTGTAATCCCAGCACTTTGGGAGGCCCAGGCTGGCAGATCACGAGGTCAGGAGATCGAGACCATCCTGGCTAACACAGTGAAACCCCGTCTCTACTAAAAACACAAAAAATTAGCCGGGCATGGGGCGGACATCTGTAGTCCCAGCTACTTGGGAGGCTGAGGCAGGAGAATCGCTTGAACCTGGGAGGCGAAGGTTGCAGTGAGCTGAGATCGCGCCACTGCACTCCAGCCT
>NW_012123790.1:0-3457 GCF_000951035.1 Colobus angolensis palliatus
TGCCTGATTCAAGTTTCTGAATCAATTGAGGTTTATTGGACCAGAGCTTGAGGGCAAACTCTGGAAAAATACAAGTTGTAGAAACCTCTGTTGCTCAATCTCCTGACCTCGTGATCCGCCCGCCTCGGCCTCCCAAAGTGCTGGGATTACAGGTGTGAGCCACCGCGCCCGGCCAGGAAAATATTTTACTGCCCACTCCCCACCCCTCATGGGTCCAGTTAGTTCATCATCCCAGGACTCAAGCAGATTCCAGTCAAACTCAGCTGCTGAGCCCTCTCCCAAAGATATTCTGTCCCATCAGGTAGCCCCCTCCCATCTTGGTTCCTGGGCAAGAAGCTGCACTCAGAGACAAGAGGCTCACCTGGTCTAGGTGAACAGCTTCAGTCACCTCTCTTCCCTCTCTTTTTCTGCCAGCCACAAGGCTAGCAGGACTCTTGGACATACAAAGCAGGGAAAGGCCCTGGCTCTCCCAAACGGTTTGAAACCTTCCTCCTAGGGCCCCCTTCCTGCAGCCTCCAAGTCAGGGGCTTCCCAGCACCCCCTGTCTCTTGCTAACTCACCTTTCTGGGAAAGCTGGGCTCTGATATTGTCCAGTTCATTCTGAAAGGCAATACCCACAATAAGCAGCAGGAAAGCATCATAGCCGACCTCCACATGGTCTCCCATAAGGTTGTGGGGAGCCCCAGGATTGAACAATGAGGCCTTCTAGGGCATGAATCCTGCAGTGCCTCAAGGCCAAGCTAAGCTAACAATGGAAAGATAAGCACTGCTTTAGCTCTATGTACCCTTTTTTTTTTTTTGAGATGGAGTCTCGCTCTGTCGCCCAGCCTGGAGTGCAGTGGCGCGATCTCAGCTCACTACAACCTCCGCCTCCCGGGTTCACGCCATTCTCCTGCCTCAGCCTCCCGAGTAGCTGGGACTACAGGCGCCCGCCATCTCGCCCGGCTAGTTTTTTGTATTTTTAGTAGAGACGGGGTTTCACCATGTAGACCAGGATGGTCTCGATCTCCTGACCTCGTGATCCACCCGTCTCGGCCTCCCAAAGTGCTGGGATTACAGGCTTGAGCCACCGCGCCCGGCCAGGAAAATATTTTACTGCCCACTCCCCACCCCTCATGGGTCCAGTTAGTTCATCATCCCAGGACTCAAGCAGATTCCAGTCAAACTCAGCTGCTGAGCCCTCTCCCAAAGATATTCTGTCCCATCAGGTAGCCCCCTCCCATCTTGGTTCCTGGGCAAGAAGCTGCACTCAGAGACAAGAGGCTCACCTGGTCTAGGTGAACAGCTTCAGTCACCTCTCTTCCCTCTCTTTTTCTGCCAGCCACAAGGCTAGCAGGACTCTTGGACATACAAAGCAGGGAAAGGCCCTGGCTCTCCCAAACGGTTTGAAACCTTCCTCCTAGGGCCCCCTTCCTGCAGCCTCCAAGTCAGGGGCTTCCCAGCACCCCCTGTCTCTTGCTAACTCACCTTTCTGGGAAAGCTGGGCTCTGATATTGTCCAGTTCATTCTGAAAGGCAATACCCACAATAAGCAGCAGGAAAGCATCATAGCCGACCTCCACATGGTCTCCCATAAGGTTGTGGGGAGCCCCAGGATTGAACAATGAGGCCTTCTAGGGCATGAATCCTGCAGTGCCTCAAGGCCAAGCTAAGCTAACAATGGAAAGATAAGCACTGCTTTAGCTCTATGTACCCTTTTTTTTTTTTTGAGATGGAGTCTCGCTCTGTCGCCCAGCCTGGAGTGCAGTGGCGCGATCTCAGCTCACTACAACCTCCGCCTCCCGGGTTCACGCCATTCTCCTGCCTCAGCCTCCCGAGTAGCTGGGACTACAGGCGCCCGCCATCTCGCCCGGCTAGTTTTTTGTATTTTTAGTAGAGACGGGGTTTCACCGTGTTAGCCAGGATGGTCTCGATCTCCTGACCTTGTGATCCACCCGTCTCGGCCTCCCAAAGTGCTGGGATTACAGGCTTGAGCCACCGCGCCCGGCCTTCTCCCCAGGCACTTTTGAGGCACAGGCAGGCTAGGGAACACTGAGTCCAAAAATCTTCTGTGACTGGGGAGTAGAAGAGTTTTCTAATCTGTCACTAACTATCCAACCAGCAAAGTGGGCTATACAGGATGGCTATAGGTTCTTTAAAAGATGAGGAAACAAGACCGCAGGAGAGAATTAAGGTTGGAATTGACCTGAAATCACAAGGGGAGGGTTTACAGTCAAGCAGCTCCCCTCTTCCCTCACAGTGTATTTCTCTGATGACTGTGTCTCATCACTTGTCCACTGCTTTTTGTGTCCCCACCTTGAAAACTGTACCAAGTCTCACCTCTATAACTTCATCTCCATGCTCCAGGAACCCTCCACTTACGTGGAAATAGAAAGTGAACTCCCAGGCCAGGCACAGTGGCTCATGCCTATAATCTCAGCACTTTGGGAGGCCAAGGTGGGAGGATTGCTCGAGCCCAAGAGTTCAAGACCAGCCTAGGTAACATAGCAAGGCCCTATCTCTACAAAAAATTTTTTAAAAAATTAGGGCCGGACACGGTGGCTCACGCCCGTAATCTCAGCACTTTGGGAGGCTGAGGCGGGTGGATCACTTGAGGTCAGGAGTTCGAGACCAGCCTGGTCAACAAGGTGAAACCCCGTCTATACTAAAAACACAAAACTAGCCGGGTATGGTGGCACGCGCCTGTAGTCCCAGCAACTCAGGAGGCTGAAGCAGGAGAATTGCTTTAACCCAGGAGGCAGAGGTTGCAGTGAGCCAAGATCACGCCACTACACTCCAGCCTGGGTGACAGAGTGAGACTCTGTCTCAAAAACAGCACCAACAAAAAAAATACCACATATACACCAATTAAAATATTCAACAATAATGTAGTGGGAAGACAGTGTTAGTATTCTAAGCTCTTTGAGTTGCCTGGGAAAATGAGAAAGGTGTTGATTAACCTTGAAATTGGTAAGTTAAGGATACATACCTTAATTTCTAGGATAACCACTTATAAATGGAAATGGGGTACATAACGTCCAAACTAACTGAGGGAAAAATGGAGAAATACAGAATATTTAACCAATTCCCACCAAGGCAAGAAACGAGAGAATAAGATATAATAGGCAAGACAAAACAGAATCGACTAAAGACAATAGATTTACTCTTCATTTAATCAGTAATTGCAACGATTTTAAGTAGACTAAATGGTTCAGTTAAATACAAAGATTATCAGACTGGATTTTTAAAAGTCCAACTAAATGCTGTTTTCCCAGGCTGGGCACAGTGGCTCACACCTGTAATCCTAGCACTTTGGGAGGCCAAGGTGGGTGAATTGCTTGAGTCCAGGGGTTCGAGACCAGCCTGGGCAACATAGCAAGACCCCGTCTCTACTAAAAATACAAAAATTAGCTGGGCGTGGTGGCAGGTGCCTGTAGTCCCAGCTAGCAACTCAGGAGGCTGAAGCAGGAGAATTGCTT
>NW_012123791.1:0-1092 GCF_000951035.1 Colobus angolensis palliatus
AGTAGCTGGGACCACAGGCGTGTGCCACCACACCCGGCTAATTTTTTGTATTTTTAGTAGAGATGGGGTTTTGCCGTGTTTACCAGGGTGGTCTCCATCTCCTGACCTCGTGATCTGCTCGCTTCGGCCTTCCCAAAGTGCTGGGGTTACAGACATGAGCCACCGCGCCCGGCCTCTTGAATTCTTAGGGAAAGACCTCTCTCTGGAAAGGACAAATAACTAGCGGTACTTATGAAGCATGTTTCCTTCTTGTGGTGTTTTCTTAGCATTATCTAATAAATTTTTCACTTTTTCTGTGAGTTCTTGTGCCATTCATCCCTGTATTACCTGTTTAAAAAAAAGAAAAAAACTGTCATTTTTTTTCTGTTTCCCACTCACCCCCATGTAAAATATTTTGGGCCTGAATACATTTTACATGTATTCTGCCTGTAGGAGTTCTGCCTGTAGGAGAGAGAATAGAAAATGGAAAGGTAGATTAAGGATCTAAAAATAAGTTGAAAGTCAGCAGTTAAATTCCTAGAACATCTGCAGAACTAGGTATTAACATTAACTCTCCTTAATAGATGAGTGTGGATGTCCTCCATGATTTTCTTCCACCTAGCTGGCAGCGAGATGCCATCTCTGAGGCATTTAGGATCTCCTGCCACTTAGCTTATTTAAATGGAAGATTTTTCTATGTATAGAGTTGGAGAATAATACCGAATAATACAGCCACTGTCTGTTTGCCTGATGGGGTGAAAGGTGTTTGTTTTTCAATGTTTGCCACAAGTCCTTATCCTGCTGTGGTGTTTTGAACTTGGCGCCTGAGGGTGATTCTGGCCTGTTCTTCTGTTAGGTTTCCTGGGTAGGTGAGGTGCTCATATTTGGGTGCAGGCAGGGATGTGCATAAAAAGTGAAAAACAATAAGCTTAAGGAAGACGCGTTAGTCTGGGCATTCGAGGGGATAATCAGGACTTTGGTCAGCATGGTCCATGTTCTCGGTCCCCCCATGCCCACCTCCTAGAAAAGGAACTTCGGGCCGGGCGCGGTGGCTCAAGCCTGTAATCCCAGCACTTTGGGAGGCCGAGACGGGCGGATCACGAGGTCAGGAGA
>NW_012123792.1:0-1116 GCF_000951035.1 Colobus angolensis palliatus
GCCTCCCAAAGTGCTGGGATTACAGGCTTGAGCCACCGCACCCGGCCACAAAACATCCTTATTTGTAGGAACCAGGCTATAAGTCATTAGTATTTGTTAGGCATTCAGTGAAATAATCAATGTTGATTAATTGCAGTAGAAATATTAAATTACAAAAACATATACTTAAAGTTACTCATGATGAGATATGAACCTCACTATTAATTGATCTGAAAACTACTATGAAGCACTTAAATTCATCAGGTTTGACAAAATGATTAGAGAAAAAAAACAGCAACAAAGAAAATTAAATGTTTAATCAAAGCAAATGACTTTCTTTATACTTAGTACAATCAGAAAAGTCCCTGGATTAGGAATAAAGAGGTCTTAATTCTAGACCTCTTACTATTTTTTATTATCTAACTATCTATTAACAGAACATGACTTAAAAACTAGTAAAAGCAAAATAGTACTGATTAATGCATTCTCTATTCTTCTCATGAAACATATGAGCATCCGATCTGAGTTTTAAGAAGCAGCAATAAAATTTAGGATGTTATATCTGTATTTATGTTATTAACATTAACCTTTTATCACGACCATAAAATATATGGATTCAAAGGTTGTAATTTGTATTTTACTGTACAGACCATCTGTTTCCAAGTACTTGTCACTTAGTCTAAATGATGGGAATAGATAAGCATGTGTTCTCTGGATTTGCAAAGTTCTCTGTATTTGCAAAGTTCATTTCATCTTAACAGTCTCTAATAAGGAACTTTATTATTTATTTCCATAAAAATGATAGAATGAAAGCTGAGAATTGTATGAGTTTTTATTTTTCCATTGGAAAAAAATGTTTATGGTTTTCAGCAAACTATTTTATCTCTGATTCACACACACAAAAAGCTTCCAGAGTGGTATATTCTTCTACTTTCCTTGGAAAATAAAATATGCCTTTGGGACCATAATTTTTCAATTTCCTCACATGAAAGAATATGAATAAATAAGCTGATGCTTACTATTAAAGAAAAATTGATAGAAATAAGAAAAAGAAGGAAGGAAGGAAGGAGGAAGACAGAAGGAAGGAAGGAGAAAGAAGGAAGGAAGGAAGGAAGGAGGAGGGGAGGGAAGAGGGAG
>NW_012123793.1:0-1363 GCF_000951035.1 Colobus angolensis palliatus
ACCTCAGCCTCCCAAAGTGCTGGGATTACAGGCATGAGCCACCACGCCTGGCCTACAAGCTAATTTTCAAATTTAAATTTTTGTTGAGTGAATTCTCATCCAAGGACTTTATGACTTTGCTTAATTGTTTGATGGTAACTTAAAATTGAATTCTACAATTAAATGAAGAATAGCTTTTAAATGACGAAGAGTTTTAAATGATTGTTTAAATGAAGAACTTCAAATTACTGTTGGGTTTAGGTTTACAGATAATTCATACAATTGATACCAATGGTAAGAGTCAGATAGTTTTCATTCTTAACACCCACATTGTTATTTAAATAGGTGTTAAAAGGATGCATGTGATTTTTAGTTCATCCTAAGGTAATTTTAAATTTTTTTATGTAGGTGGGTTTTACAAATATAAGTCACATGTTAACACCCAAAGGTCAAGTGTATGCTGAGTTGACTGTTTCTCACCAGTCTCCTGGAGAGTTTCTTTTAATTACTGGCTCTGGATCAGAACTTCACGATCTTAGGTAAGTGCACACCTAGTAGGAAAATTTTGTACACATTATATATTGGACTCAGTCTTACATTGAGTTTTTCTTTTTACCAGTACTCGAAAGTACAACTTTATTTCTTCTTAAACCTGATGGTTTCAAATAAACTTTATGTTTTTTATACAAAAATATTAGAAGTGAGGGTCTCTGCCCCTCCCAAAGGTAATTCATCCATAGGTTACTGGTTCTAATAATATTGATTCCATTTATTAGGCATCAACAATGTGCCAGAACCTTTTTTAGACATTACCTTAATAAATTCTCTTAATATATTGCAAGGTTTATATGATTCCCATGGTCAGATGAGGAAACCGAGGTTTGGGTTAAGGGAACTTACCTGAGCTTTTTGATTCTGATGTCCACATTCGGTCCACTTCTGTAAGCTGCCTTCCTAAATTATCTTTGTCCTCTGTGATGCTTTGTGCTTTCTGGCCCACAGCTAGATCTAAGTTGCTGACCTGCCAAGTCCAACGTTTACATGAATCTTTATTCTACTATAAAGTCTTTAGTCTAATATTCTGAAAACATTTGGAATATTATTGTTTAATAAATGTCTTACTCTGACAGATTCTCGCCTTAGTTGTAAAGTGATGCAAATTATATGCTCCAATCCAAGAAGTACCGGGGCCATCTTAATAGCTTAGCTTTATGTAAATCCAGATGAACATTTTGTGATATACTTAGACAGCTCAAGGACTGCTCAATAAATTAGAAACCAGCCAGGCGCGGTGGCTCAAGCCTGTAATCCCAGCACTTTGGGAGGCCGAGAGGGGCGGATCACGAGGTCAGGAGATCGAGACCATCCTGGCTAATACGGTGAA
>NW_012123794.1:0-1150 GCF_000951035.1 Colobus angolensis palliatus
AAAAAGAAAACGCCCATCAGTAACTGTGGATGTACCTTAAAATGACTGCAAGCAGTGCCCCTAAAAAAAAAAAAAAAAAAAGAAAACGCCCATCAGTAACTGTGGATGTACCTTAAAATGACTGCAAGCAGTGCCCCTGGGATAAACCCCTCTGGGCAAGAAGGCAAAGCCTGGGAGTTTCTTCTAGCCAATAGAACATGGCAAAGATGATGACGTCACTCCCATGATTACATTACATTAGAAAAGACTCCAGCTTAGCTGACTGGACTGAGATCCTCCTCATTGGCTCGGAGGAGAAGGCAGCCACCATGCCTGGCTAATTTTTATATTTTTAGTAGGGACAGGGTTTCACCATGTTGGCCAGGGTGGTCTCAATCTCTTGACCTTGTGATCCACCCGCCTTGGCCTCCCAAAGTGCTGGGATTACAAGCGTGGGGCACCGCGCCCGGCCTGACAAAATACTTTGGGTAATTTACAAACAACAGAAACTCATCGCTTACGGTGCTGGAGGCTGCAAAGTCCACCATGAAGGCACTGGCCGATCTGGTGTCTGGCGAGGACCCATTCCTCACAAACGACACCTTCTTGCTCTGTCCTCAGGTGGAGGAAGGGGAAACACACTCCCTCAAGCCTCTTTTGTAAGGGCATGAATCCCACTTGTGAGAGTGAAACCCTCTTGATTTAACCAGCCCCCGAAGGCTCCACCTGTTACTACTACTATCCCATAGGGCATTAGGTTCCAACACACGAATCTGTGGGACACCAGCATTCAGACCACAGCAGTCACAAGCCATGACGACGGCGGCAAGACTCAGCCCCAGGGCCAAGGCCTGTGCTCTCCTGTGAACTCCAGCTCCTGGCATGGAACCTAGAGTGTCCAGGTGCTTTATTGTTTGTTGAATGAATAAACAAGCGTGTGGATTTGGGGCGGTGTGATTGCGACATCAAGACTCAACTCAAGGCCAGGCACAGTGGCTCACGCCTGTAATCCCAGCACATTGGGAGGCCGAGGCGGGCAGGTTGCTTGAGATCAGGAGTTCGAGACTAGCCTGGACAACATGGTGAAACCCAAATATTAGTCAGATGTGGTAGCAGGTGCCTGTAATCCCAGCTACTCGAGAGACTGAGGCAGGAGAATCTGAATCTGGGA
>NW_012123795.1:0-1533 GCF_000951035.1 Colobus angolensis palliatus
TGGTGGCATGCACCTGTAGTCCCAGCTGCTTGGGAGGCTGAGGCAGAAGAATCACTTGAACCCAGGAGGTAGAGATTGCAGTGAGCTGAGATCATGCCACTGCACTCCAGTCTGGGAGACAGAGCAAGTATGTATATGTATACACACACACACACACACACACAAAGTGTGCTGTGGCAGACAGAGGAAAAGCAGGTAGTGTTTTATGTCCCCAGGGGCAGGGAGGTTAAAGTCTCTCCCTGGGAACATCAGCATTCATTTATACCTGAGTCAAGCTACTTGATGGCTCCATTAAAAGTGTCAATTACCACCTACCGCAGGAATGTCATTTGAAAAGTGAAGCATGTTTTAAAAATGGTCAAAGAGAGGTCCTAGAAAAACAAATAAAATAATTGGAGTTTTCACACAGAGACTTGAAATATCAGGATATTTTTATCAACTGAAGTATGAGATTACCTAAAATGGGCATAATTCCTTAGCAATGGGGGAGGTACGTGAATTCACATTGACAAGTGCCACTTGAACACTTATGCTACTGAAAACATAGTATTTACTTTCAGTGAAGTACAAAGATACTTTAAAATCGACAGAGGAAAATCTACAATGTTTTTCTACACACTAATGTGACTAATAACCAGAAAGTGAGTGCCAGGAGAATGGCAAGTTTTTGCCCAGGAAAGAAAAGCCAATTTTCCACACTCTTGAGGTTCTTCAGCAGAAATGATGACCTGTGTATTGTTGCAGAACCCAAAATACCCTTGCTGTAGTGGTGGCATTATTCTAGAGTTCCTGCCTTCTAATATCATTGTCATTCCCCAAGTGAGAAAAAAAATGTTAAGCAGAAACAGTCTAAATTGGGGAAAAGTAAGGAGATAAATGGTAATTATTTGAGTCATGCCTGTCATGTCAGAACACGTTGGTTAGCAACCAAAGGAAATTGTATTATCAGATACAAACCCTGATATGAACATCTGGGCAGGGTTCATGTGGGATGTGCATGTGTTGCTATTTACCCAATCCAATTAATTCAACGCCCAAAAAAGTATTGAAGCAGCTACAACACGTTTTTGGAAGAGGAGAAAGAGTTTCATTTAATCTTAGTTACCACTGAAGAAGAAAAGAGTTATGAAATATCATGGCAAAGAGAACAAGAATTCCCTTCATTTTTTTCCAATAGGAATTTATTTCCATTTTTTTGAAAATAAACATTCAGTCCCCATCACTTTGCTAGTCATGAATATGGAAGGGTTGAGCTCTCAGAATGAATCGCACGTTTTTGGAGAGCCTCATAGTTAAGTGTAGTGGTGGCTGGGAGGGGAGCAGAAACAGATACATCAATTATGAATTTTGGTAATGATAATAGAGGGAAAACCTTACTCTTCCTGGGAAAGTCAAGCAAGTTTGACCTTTAGTTGGCTTTTAAGTTTCAGTCCTGGCCAATGAAAGTAGGAGCACTGGTCTCAATATACAGACCAGGCTGGCTGCTAAAGGAAACACTCACTTCTCCAGGAATCCTCCCGGGTATGTGTCTCC
>NW_012123796.1:0-1160 GCF_000951035.1 Colobus angolensis palliatus
AAAAAAAAAAAAACTGTAAGAAAAAGATTAATACGTTGATAGAAAACAGGCAAATTTACAAATGGGAAATATTAATGGTCAACAAACATATGCAACAATGTTAAACCTCATTAATAATCAAAGAAATAAACACTTTAAAAGATAACATTTTTATCCTGTTTGGCAAAGGTCAACACTACTACCAACAATGAAAACGCAGTGGCACGAGAGTAGGGAGCAAGAGGCATCTGTCTGTTAGAACTAAAAACTGGTACATCTTTTCTGGAAGGTAATCTGGCAATATATGTTCTAAAAGTCTTAAATATATGGTAATCTCTTGAACCACCCATTCTAGTTCTAAACACATTCTCAAAAATAATAATAATAATAAATAAATAAATAAATCCCTGATCAGGCCAGGCGCAGTGGCTCACGCCTGTAATCCCAGCACTCTGGGAGGCCGAGGCAGGTGGATCACCTGAGGTCAGGAGTTCAAGACCAGTCTGGCCATGGTGAAACCCCGTCTCTACTAAAAATACAAAAAACTAGCCAGGCGAGGTGGCGGGTACCTGTAGTCCCAGCTACTCGAGAGGCTGAGGCAGGAGAATGGCGTAAACCCAGGAGGCAGAGCTTGCAGTGAGCTCAGATCCGGCCACTGCACTCCAGCCTGGGCCACAGAGGGAGACTCCGTCTCAAAAAAAAAAAAAAAAAAAAAAGAAGCAGCAGCATTTGACTAAAGTAGTTGGAAAAAAAAAAAAAGCAGCATGAGGCCATATGTGGTGGCTCACCCCTGTATACCAACACTTTGGGAGGTTAAGGCAGGAGAATCACTTGAGCCCAGGAATTTAAGACCACACTGGGCAACATAGGCCAAGGAATTACAGGTTACAATGAGCTGTGACTGCGTCACTGCACTTCAGCCTGTACAACAGGTCAAGACACTGTCTTTAAAAAAAGTAGTATGAATACACTTATAAATCTATAAGAAGGCCGGGCGCAGTGACTCACACCTGTAATCCCAACACTTTGGGAGTATGAGGTGGGTGGATCGCTTGAATTCGGGAGTTCAAGACCAGCCTGGCCAATGTGATGAAACACTGTCTCTACTAAAAATACAAAAATCAGGCCGGGCGCGGTGGCTCAAGCCTGTAATCCCAGCACTTTGGGAGGCCGAGACGGGC
>NW_012123797.1:0-1298 GCF_000951035.1 Colobus angolensis palliatus
TAGAGACGGGGTTTCACCGTGTTAGCCAGGATGGTCTCGATCTCCTGACCTTGTGATCTGCCCGCCTCGGCCTCCCAAAGTGCTGGGATTACAGGTGTGAGCCACCGCACCCAGCCCTCGGAGGTGGAACCTTTAAGAAGCATTTCAGTCATGCAGGCTCCAGTGCCCTCACAAATGGACTAAGGCTGTTGCTGCAGGAGTGGGTTTGCTTGATCTCCCCCACTTCTCTCTTTGCCCTTCTGCCATGTGATGCCTTCCATCATGTAATGATGCTGAAAGAAGACCCTCCCCAGATGGTGACATCTTGATATTGGACTTCCCAGCCTCCAGAACCAAGAGCCAACAAATTTCTGTGTGTTATAATTACCCAGCCTATGATATTCTGTCACAGCAACACAAAACAGACTAAGACAAGGCAGTTCCAGCCCCATAGGCTTTGCACCTGCTGTTCCCTCTCCCTTCACTGAGATCTTCCAATGCTTGGCTCCTTCGCTTTATCTATTTCTCTCTCTCTCTCTCTTTTTTTTTTTTTTTTTTTTTTAAGACAGAGTCTTGCTCTGTCACTGAGACTGGAGTGCAGTGGTGTGGTCTCGGCTCACTGCAACCTTCGCCTCCCGGGTTCAAGTGATTCTCCTGCCTCAGCCTCCCAAGCAGCTAGGATTACAGGCACCTGTCACCACGCCCAGCTAAGTTTTGTGTTTTTTAGGAGAGACGGCATTTCCCCATATTGGCCAGGCTGGTCTCGAACTCCTAACCTCAAGTGATCCATCCACCTCAGCCTCCCAAGACCCTGAGATTACAGGCGTGAACCACCACCCTTGCCTACCTATTTCTTAAATTTTAATTTTTTAAATTATTTTAGAGACAGGGTCTTACTTTGTTGCACAGGCTGGACTGCAATGAAGAGATCACAATTTCTTATGGCCTCGATCTCCGAGGCTCAAGTGATCCTCCCACCTCAGCCTCTTAAGTAGCTAGGACTATAGGCACACACGACCAAGTTCAGCTAATTTTTTTTTTTTTTGAGATGGAGTCTCGCTCTGTTGCCTAGGCTAGAGTGCAGTGGCACAAATTGGGTCACTGCCAACTCTGCCTCCCGGGTTCACGCCATTCTCCTGCCTCAGCCTCCTGAGTAGCTGGGACTACAGGTGCCTGCCACCACTCCCGGCTAATTTTTTTATTTTTAGTAGAGACGGGGTTTCACCGTGTTAGCCAGGATGGTCTCGATCTCCTGACCTCGTGATCTGCCCGCCTCAGCCTCCCAACGTGCTGGGATTACAGGCGTAAGCCACCATGCC
>NW_012123798.1:0-395 GCF_000951035.1 Colobus angolensis palliatus
GCCTGGTGATGTGCAGCTGTAATCCCAGCTACTCAGGAGGCCAAGGCAGGAGAAACACTTGAACCCGGGAGGCAGAGGTTGCAGTGAGCCAAGATCATGCCAGTGTACTCCAGCCTGGGTGACACAGTGAGCCTTTGTCTCAAAAATACACACAGACACAATGAGATACCACTTCACACCCACTAGGATGGCTATTATAAAAAAAAAAAAAACAGAAAATAACAACTATGTATATTCCAGGTGGGAACATAAAACAGTACAGTTGCTGTGGAAACAATATGGTGGTTCCTCAAACATTACCATAAAATTACCATATGATCCAGCAACCCCATATCAAGGTGAATGCCTTAAAGAAGTCAAAGCAGAGACTTGGAGATATATTTTTACAGCCGTGT
>NW_012123798.1:2403-2723 GCF_000951035.1 Colobus angolensis palliatus
TGCCATAACAAAAACGTTCAAAAACTGATTGCGGCAATGGTGCAAAACTCTGTGAGTATATCAAAACCATTCAATTGTAAAAAAAAAAAAAAAAAATGTAAAATTTACCATATGATGCAGAAATTCCACAGAAATTTGGTATCTACACAAGAAAAATGAAGCATGTATCTGCACACAGACTTGCACACAAAGTTCTTAGCATCATTCTTCTTTTTTCTGAGACAGGATCTCACTCTGTCACCCAGCCTGGAGCGCACTGGCATGATCACAGCTCACTGCTCCCTCCTGGGCTCGAGCAATCCTCTTGCCTCAGCCTCCCA
>NW_012123798.1:4155-5217 GCF_000951035.1 Colobus angolensis palliatus
TTGAACTCCTGGGCTCAAGTGATCCATGTGCCTTGGCCTCCCAAAGTGCTGGGATTAACCTGCTTTTTGAACAAGAGGCCCTGCATTTTCATTTTGCACTGGCCCCTGCAAATGATATCGCCAGGCCTGAGGCCATGAGTAGGTCCTGCTTCAGACACCCAGGCTTCAGGGTTTCAAATGACAAAATCCAAACTTGGCTTCTCTCCATACCTCAGCCTTGGCCTCCTTTTGTTGGCTTCAATCTCAGGCCTCCTGCAGAGGCAGAATAGAGACGGTAGCCCCAAAACCAGCAGCAGCAGCAGCTAAAGTCTTTCCTGCAAACCCCAGCAAGGCCTCCTCCTTGAGTTTCAAGGAGCCTCGTGTCCTTCCTGGATCTATTGTTCCTATTGGGGGTGTGATACCGGAATAGGTTTTGTCCTGATTCACTTACTCAGCCTCATCTGAGCTGAGACTGGAGGAGATGTGGACCTCCAAGTGAAAAGCAGGGGACAGTAGCCAGAGATGAGCAAAGGGGTACTTGGGCAATCGCAACAATGCCTATGCCTTCCTGGATGCCCAATAGCTACAAATACCCTCCTTCCTTACTCACAGCCACAGAGACACATCTGCTCACACTGACCATGCATTTACTTCCTCTTTGGAGGAGCAAACTCAGTTTTTCTTTCTTTTATTTTCTTCTTCTTCTTCTTCTTCTTCTTCTTTTTTTTTTTTTGAGACAGAGTCTCACTCTGTCACCCAGGCTGGAGTGCAATGGCACGATCTTGGCGGCTCACTGCAGCCTCCACCTGCAGGGTTCAACCAATTCTCCTGCCTCAGCCTCCTGAGTAGCTGGGACTATAGGCATGCGTTACTATTGCCTGGCTAATTTTTGTATTTTTAGTAGAGATGGGGTTGGTCTTGAACCAAACTAGTCTTGAATTCCTAACCTCAAATGATTCACCTCCCTGGGCCTCCCAAAGTGCTGGGATCACAGGCATGAGCCACTGTACCCAGTCCCAACCCAGTTTTATCCAGCCACAGTTTCCCACTCTACGACTGGAATTTTTTTTTTTTTTTTTTTTT
>NW_012123798.1:5898-6991 GCF_000951035.1 Colobus angolensis palliatus
TTTTTTTTTTTTTTTTTTTGTGACAGAGACTCACTCTGTCACCCAGGCTGGAGTGCAGTGGCACAATCTCGGCTTACAGCAATGTCAGTCTCCCAGGTTCAAGTGATTCTCCTACCTCAGCATCCCAAGTAGCTGGGATCACAGGCATGGTGCCAACACACCTGGCTATTTTTTTTGTATTTTTAGTAGAGATGGAGTTTCACCATGCTGGCCAGACTAGTCTCGAACTCCTGACCTCAGGTGATCCTTCTGTCTTAGCCTCCTAAATCTAGGACTGGAATCTTTGGTGACTTGGCCTTTCTGCTAAGTCTAGGATGTGGGTCCTCACAGTCTGGCCACCTATGGCTGACTGAGGAATTTGACCAACCGAGCCCACGAAAGGGGTATTCTAGAAAGAGACCTATAAAACCATCCAAAACCCAGGCCAGGTGTGGTGGCTCATGCCTGTAATCCCAGCACTTTGGGAGGCCGAGGTGGGTGGATCACTTGAGGTCAGGAGTTCAAGACCAGCCTGGCCAATGGGGTAAAAGCCTGTCTCTACTAAAAATATAAAAAGTAGCCAGGCGTGGTGGCGGGCGCCTGTAATCCCAGCTACTCGGGAGGCTGAGGCAGGAGAATTGCTTGAACCTGGGAGGTGGAGATTTCTGTGAGCTGAGATTGTGCCACTGCATTCCACCCTGAGCAACAGAGCAAGACTCCGTCTTGGAAAAACAAAACCAAAAAAAAAACAAACAAAAAAACACAACAGAAAACATCCAAAACCCCCCTTCTGTGGAGAGGGGAGACTAGGAGGGCGGTCACCTGCTCTTGGCATGTACGTTCTGATGTCCGGGGTAGTAAGAGGTCCTTGTCCTGATGGTGGAGCGAGTTATTTGGTCAGTAGATCTGGCCTCACCTCCACCGCCCACCATCCAGCTCTCCACCAGGATCTGCCGCGTCCTTTGCCCCCTCCAACCCTGTTATGAGGTCACAGTGGAAACACCTGCACTGGACATTGGGGAGAATGTCCCTTCTGGAGGGTCTGCAGTATCTTTGGTAGCCCACTGCCTGATGGCATGAAAGAGAACCCAGAAAATGAATGATCACCACTTTC
>NW_012123798.1:7626-10689 GCF_000951035.1 Colobus angolensis palliatus
CAGGCGCCTGTAATCCCAACTACTCGGGAGGCTGAGGCAGAACAATGGCTTGAACCCAGGAGGCAGAGGTTGCAGAGAGTCGAGATTGTGCCATTGCACTCCAGCCTGGGCAACAAAAGTGAAACTCTGTCTCAAAAAAAAAAAAAAGAAAGTAATTAAAAATTTAAAATAGAGACAAGGTCTCACTATGTTGCCCAGCCTGATCTCAAACTCCTGGCCTAAAGCGATTCTCCTACCTCGGCCTCCCAAAGTGCCCTTTTGGACAGTTCCACAGGTGAGCGTAACTGAAGCCAAACACTGGTCAAGTCAGGGTCTCTGGATGAAACTCTGCCATGGGAATTCCTGTTCTTAGCAACAGGCCTCCAGCTTGCCTCTGCGGCCAGCGGCACACCACGGCTACCCTCTGAGTCTGTGCTGCCATCTTGGCCGCCACCCCCCTGGGGTTTCGGTCCTCAGGCTGCATGCCAGCTATGCTTTACAAAAGAAAAGAGGCTTTGCACAGTGCTGAGATGAAGCATGAACCAAGAGGTGAATTACTCAATGCTTGGTGCCTGGGGTCAAAAAACAGAGGAAAAAAGAAAAAAAAAGGCTAAAAGCAAACAAATTTGTTCATGTATCACTTGCAACAGTTTTCAAAATTTAAAGTTTTCAAATCGTATATATATTATATTATTTTATGTTCTGGGACACATGTGCAGGACATGCAGGTTTGTTACACACATGGTGCTTTGCTGCAGCTATAAACCCATCACCTAGATATTAAGCTCCACATGCATTAGCTATTTATCCTGATGCTCTTCCTTCTCCCGCCACCTCCAAAATTAAGTTTTTAAAAAAATTATGAGAAAAACTCAAGAACCAAAGAAAAAAAAAGACAAATTAAACTTCATGAAAAAAACATTTTTTTTTTTTTGAGACAGGGTCCCTCTCTGTCATCCAGGCTAGAATGGGGTGGCACAATCATGGCTCACTGCAGCCTTGATTTACTGGGCTCAACTGGTCCTACTGCCTCAGCCCCCCAAGTAGCTGAGACTACAGGTGCATGCCACCACGTATGGCTAATTTTTTAATTTTTTATTGAGACAGGGTCTTGCTACGTTGCCCAGGATGGTCGCAACTTCCTGGCCTCAAGTGATCCTTCTGCCTCAGCTCCCAAAGTGCTGGGATTACGGGGGTGAACCACCATGCCCAGCTAGCTGTTCATGAAAAAATTTAAAATTTGTGCATAAAAAGACACTATGAATACAGTAAAAAAACAACCCAGAGAATGGG
This sequence comes from Colobus angolensis palliatus, assembly GCF_000951035.1. NCBI lineage: Eukaryota > Metazoa > Chordata > Mammalia > Primates > Cercopithecidae > Colobus > Colobus angolensis. The sequence goes on from NW_012123798.1 coordinate 8,899, forward strand.
AGAAATATTTGCAAATCATATATCAGATGAGGGATTGACATCCAGAATATATAGACACTTCCTAAAACTCGACAACAAAAAACAAACAACCTGATTCAAATATGGGCAAAGGACTTGAATAGACACTTATCCAAAGAAGGCATACAGAGGACCAAAAGCACATGAAAAGATGTTCAACATCCCTGATCATTAGGGAAATGCAAGCTGAAACCACCATGAGATACCATGTGACACCCCTTAGGATGGCTACTATCCAAAACCCAGAAAATAACAAGTGTAGGTGAGGATGTGAGAAATCGGAATCCTTGCGCACTGCTGGTAGGAAGGTTAGCTGGTGCAACCACTATGGAAAACGGTAGGGCAATTCCTTAAAAAATTAAAAATAGAATTACCCTATGATTCAGCAATTTCATTTCTGGCTTCATACCCAGAAGAACTAAAAGCAGGGTTTAAAAGAAATATTTGTACACCTATGTCCATAGCAGCATTTTTCACAGTAGCCAAAATGTAGAAACAATCCAAACGTCCAATGACAGATAAACAGCTAAACTAAATACAGGCCATGCCTGCAATGGAATACTATTCAGCCTTGAAAAGGATGGAAATTCTGACACATGCTACAATATGGATAAACCTTAGGCTAAGTGAAATAAGCCAGGCATAAAAAGACAGATACTATTAATCTATTATTCCATTTACATGAGGTACCTAGAGGAGTCAAATCCATAGAGACAGAAAGTAGAATGGCAGGCTGAGCATGGTAGCTCACACCTGTAATCTCAGAGCTTCGGGAGGCCAAGGCGGAAGGATCACGTGAGTCCAGGAGGTTGAGACCAGCTTGGGCAACAAAGAGAGACCCCCATCTCTCTATGTGCCTGGAGTCCCAGCTACGTGGGAGGCTGAGTTGAGAGGATTGCTTGAGCTCAGGAGATCAAGGCTAGAGTTAGCTATAACTGTGCCACTGCACTCCAGCCTGGACAGCTGAGACCCTGTTTTTAAAACAAAAAACAAACAAACAAACAAACAAAACTCAGCTGGGTACAGTGGCTCATGCCTGTAATCCCAGCACATTAGGAGGCCGAGGCGAGAGGACTGCTTGTGCCCAGCAGTTTCAGACTGCAGTGAGCTGTGATTGTGACTTACACTCCAGCCTGGGCAGCAGAGCAAGACCCCATCTCAAAAAAAAAAAACCCACAATGCTTAAGGAGGGAAAAATAATATAAATGACTAAGATAATCAATTTTATGTTATACGTATTTTACCACGATAAAAAAAAGTAGCAAAGTCATTAAAAAAAAATCATAAGCGTCTGGGCGCAGTGGCTCATGCCTATCATCCCAGCACTTTGGGAGGCCAAGGCAGGCAAAATCATGAGGTCAGGAGTTCGAGACCAGACTGGTCAACATGGTGGAACCCTGTCTCTACTAAAAACACAAAAATTTGCCTGGCGTGGTGGTGCACACCTGTAGTCCCAGCTAGTCGGGAGGCTGTGGCAGGAGAATCGCTTGAACCTGGGAGGTGGATGTTGCAGTGAGCCGAGATCACGCCACTACGCTCCAACCTGGGGACAGGGCAAGACTCCATCTAAAAAAAAAAAAATTGTGAGAACAATCCAGGGACTAGAGGAACCATTTTCAATTAAGGATTAAAAGGCGTCACCAGTTTTAAGGAGGAGCCAAGGGAGTTGCCTGGATACCTACAGGGAACTGGGGTGTGGGCAGGGCCTGCAGAGGGTTGAGTAAAGAGGCTGGGGTGGAGCTGAGCTCTGTTTGGCCACTGCGTGAGTCCCCA
>NW_012123798.1:15179-18601 GCF_000951035.1 Colobus angolensis palliatus
ATTTTTAAAGATGGTTTTGAAACCTTTCTTACTGAAAACAGGATCACTATTCGTTTTCTCCTTGTACCCTTATTCAACACTCTTTTCTTTTAAAGAGACAGTGGTTTTAGAATCCTTTGGTTTCTGTTAGAAACATAATATTCTTTCTTTGGGGAAAATGTAGGAGAGAATAAAAAGGAAAATAACAGTGACATAAAATTTCACCACTCAAAATTAACCTTGGTTAACATTGTAGTAGATTTCAACCTGTTTTAAAATATATATATACATGTGTGTATATGCATATATATGTGTGTATATATATGTGTGTGTGTCTGTGTGTCTATTTGCATTTAGAAATAAGTATATATAGGTGTGTACATGTGTATATGTGTGTACATGTATGTATGCATATATGTGTTTATGTGTATGTATGTATGTGTGTATGCATTTGTGGATGTGGGTGTGTGTATATGTATGTGTATATGTGGGGAGTGTATGTGTGTATGTTTGTGTGTATATGTATAAATTTGTGTATGCAGATATGTGTGTGTGGATATATGTGTGTGTGTCTGTATGTTTTCTACAATGCATCCTTTATAAAACCAGTATCAGGAATTTATATTGTGTTGTTCTCACCTGTCAACGTATCATAAATACTCTGTGAAGTCATTAACCGTTCCTTATAGACGTCGTTTTGATAATTGCCTAATACACCGACCTATGGATGTACCATAATTTTCTCCACTATTCCCCCATTATAAAAAATGTTTTAAAGTGTACAAACTTCCTTTCCCAGTGGGGGAAAATGGCATAGCTGGTCTGGTCTGGAATGGTTATCCGTGATTTCCTGAAGTTAGGTCAAAAAACATTAGACATTTTTTGTTAACCCAAGTACTTACTTCCTGGCAGATTCCAAATATTGACCCGATGGAGAACAGGGGAGGGGAGCACCCAGACCTTTGCCTTGGGAGAAATGAGGCAGGCCCGGAGCTGACTCTAGGACAATGTCCCTGTGTGAAGGTGGCAAACCAAGTCACCCCTCAAGGGAGGAGGGAATTGGGGCCCCCATTCTTACGTGTTTATGAATCATGAGCTCCACTGAGAACAAGATGACAGGAAGCCACAGAGCCTGTCTAGAAGAGTCTGTTCCCAGAGTCCACGCACAATTTCAAGGGTTTTCAACCCTTGACCCCTGACGGAGGCCTTTTGGGATCCCAGGACCCAGGGTTTAATTACTGGGGGGACCCTGTGACCAGTTCCCAAAGCATCCCTGGATCCCTTTAGTCCATAACTCTGGGAAGGTCATAAAACACTTTTTTTTTTTTTTTTTTTGAGCACTGATGTTAACATTTAACAGAGAAAACTTTTGTTTTTGCAGAAGTTGAGAAACTATAAAATTCTTCCTGAAACCTAAGACTTTGAGTGTATCACAAAGGCAAGTGTTACAAAAAAGTGAAACTTTTAGGTAATTTTATGAGTTTTGCAAATCTGCCACAAGCATACGTTTAGCACCCTCAGAAGAATTCCAAAAGGAGTATTGCTTCAGTCAGTCAAGAACTAAAATAGTTACACATGTTTATTCCATGTGGTTTGATGTATTATAAGCTATTTGATGGAATTAGGAATGGCATGGTTCCTTTTTCTCTCCATAAAAACATTAGGCAGCGTGTCCTCCGATACTTGTGGTCTTGAGCTGTTAATTTGTTTATTCATTCCTTTCCAATGTAATGTTGCATTTTAGCGTTCAGGCTCTGTGGGTGGCACACTGGCTCACCACAGACTTGTGTGTGACATTGGAAAATGTACCAAGCTCCCCAAAGCCTCAGTTTCTTCATCTATACAATGGGGCACCTGCCTCATGGAACTCTTGTGAACATTAAAGGGAATAAGACATGTAAACCACTTAGCACATGGACTGGTGTGTGAAGAACATTCTCTGCCTTAATTAGGATTATTTGTTAGTTCTCACCAGAACATCCAGAGATGCAAACAGAAGGTTGAACTAAAGATCAGTGCCTGAAGCCTTCAAGAAGAATGGGTGAAATAAACAATGACCGCATTTGCATTACTAAAAGTTTGGGGCTAATTATGCTACAATTTCCTATTACACATTGAATGAGTTGTCCAGAAAAGAGAGGAAAAAAACAAAAAAACAAGAAACCACCCACATTCACATACAGGGAACAACTGAAAAATTGGGGGGTAGAAACGTTCTCAAGACGGGTTTCACAAAGCACTAGTCCCATTAGATGCCCCTTGAAGGAATGTCAAGGAGTTTCTCTGGAGAGATCAGTTTGGGAATGTTGCTCACTCTCCTCTCATCTTGGAGTGTCTTTGTGCACCTTAGCATAGTAAAGACTCTGAGAAGCCCTGCAGTGAAGAAACTGATGGGGCTTTGTTCAATCGAGTTTGGGAAAAGGATTCCTACTTTGGAAAAGGCTAAACTCGAGAATGATCCCAAACATCCCCTTCAAATCACAAATGGAGACGAGGCTCAAAGGACACATTTATAAATATCACCATGTGGCCACACAATCTTTGACACAGTGCTAGGTGCCTCACAGTCAGGGTCTGGTGAGGCTTTGAGATTGCTCAACAGTTTCGTTGAGAAGTAATCCACACGCCATAAAATCCACCCATTAAAAAATGCACAATTTGATGGTTTCAATACATTCCCAGAGTTGCACAACCCATCACCACAATCAATTTTAGAACATTTTATCACTTCAGAAGGAAGCCAGTACTCACTAATAATCACTCCTCCACTCCTCTCTCCAGAACCCCCGGCAACCACTCATCTACTTTCTATCTCTAAGGATTTCCCTGTTCTATGGACATTTCATAGAAATGGAATCACACACCCTGTGGTCTTTTGTGTCTGGCCTCTTTCACTGAGTGCCATGAAAGGGCTCATCCTGCCACAGCATGTGTCAGCCCTTCGTTCATTTTTTACTGTTGTATAATACTCCATTGTTAGGAGAGACTGCCTTTTATCGACGTATCAATCAGTGGGCATTTTGATTGTCTCTGTCTCTTGAGTAAGGCTGCTGTGGACATTTGTGAGCATGTTTTTGTAGGGGCATGGGTCTTCTCTTACGTAAATACCTAGGGTAAAACTGCTGAAATATAGGGTCACTCTAGGTTTAACATTTTGAATAACTGTCCAAAGGTTTCCCGAAGAGTCTGTACCATTTTATAACCTTACCAGCAATCTATTAGGGTTCCAAATTTTGGGTTCACTTTCGATCAAATACCTGGCACAAAGCAGTATACTTGTTGATCAATCCAAAGTATTTTAAAAATGCTCATACTTAAATGACAATTGCCAAGTGTCAGGGAGTGTACTAAACACTCTGTGTGTAATAACTCACTTAATCTTCACAACAACCCTAACAGGTAATTGTGTTGTCCTCCCCTCCAGGCAGATGGGGAAACAGAGG
>NW_012123798.1:20352-21343 GCF_000951035.1 Colobus angolensis palliatus
GCAACTGGTCCTGTCCTCCAACTTTAATTCTTCTAATGAGCACCCCCTCGCTGGGCTGAGACACAGGCACTGCGGACCCCAGGGACATCCCTATCCCTTTTAGCAACTTGGGGTTCTGTTTAAGGCAGGGAGCACAACAAGGAAGAGGGGCATAGGAGAGTTCCCATCACCATCACCTTCTACCCAAGTGGCCTTGGCCAAGTCACTTGTCCTGGGCATGGGCATGCATCTGCTAAGTGGGCCATGGATGTTGCCTGCTCTGGACACCCCAGAGTTTCAGAGCATGAGATGAATGGGCCAATGCTTTCCCAGCACTTGGCATTCTCCTGCGTGCCCTGGGTGTCCACCATTAATTCGCTGGCAGTTGGGTTCATGGCACAATGTCTAACCTGATGGGTACAAAGTTGAAAAGGGCAACTTCAGGAAGCAGACAGACACAGGCTTGGCACCTTGTCTTATTGCCTCCCAGCTGTGTGACCAGAGCCTCACTTTCCTCCTCTGTGAAAAGGGCATATAATGATACCCGCCCAGTAGGTGTTGGATCCATGCCGTGAGATGATGCCCTTAGAACCCTTCCCCATGCCTGACATGTGGCCAACTTGCACTCGCCAGCACCAGCCAGCTTGTCATGATCATGTGTTCGAAGCCTGTTCCGAATCATAGTGCCATGGGAACGTGAAAGACCATTATCATTTGTATTCAATGCAGACAGAGCAGTGATGATAAACCTAAGCTTGGGTATTACCCCTGAAGTAACTGGAGACCAGAGTGTGGGATTTGCTTTGAGGTCATCAAAGAGAGAATGCATTTACAAACTAGCAGGTTAACGTGAACATAAACTTTGGAAAACCTGAGGAAATGAGGGATATCACTTTAAATTAACTATCTTAAGTAGACATGTACTCTAGATGTGATAAGACAGCTATGGCATATTAAGTCAATGCCAACTGGTAATTAAAAGCGGATTTTTTCAGGCTTAGCTGCCCAGGAG
>NW_012123798.1:21791-24065 GCF_000951035.1 Colobus angolensis palliatus
TGAAGCCTCCTTGGCCAGCATTACCCACAGTGCCATCACACTGGTAAAACTTACTGTGATATGAGGTCAGGAGATCGAGACCATCCTGGCCAACATAGTGGAACCTCATCTCTATTAAAAATACCAAAATTAGCCGGGCGTGGTGGTGGGCACCTGTAATCCCAGCTACTGGGGAGGCTGAGGCAGAAAAATCACTTGAACCCAGGAGGCGGAGCTTGCACTGAGCCAAGATCACACCATTGTATTCCAGCCTGGGCAACAGAGTGAGACTCTGTCTAAAAAAAAAAAATTAAAAAAAAAATTCCATGATAGTTTGGCCCCACCCACCCATCTTTCAGGGTGTGGACAGGGGCCATGGAATCCCCTGGCCTCTGAGGAGAGAGGCTGCCTTGATCCCTCTTTATCTGGGGCTGTTGAAACTGCACCTGGATTCTGTGTACAGCTCTTAGCAGCACATCCCTGGAAATGTCAACAAATCGGGCGTTGTTTAGAGAATTGCAGCAGGAATGATTAAGGAGAGAGCAGAACGGATTTGTCAGGAGGGTTTTATGAAAGCTAAACACGAGGCTTGCAGTGATGACAACGGTCTGCAAGTAGGAGAGGGGTTGGGCACAGGAGGGAAACTGCTGCACTCGCGAGGAGAAGACCCCAGGGCAGTTCGTGGGACAGACCAGCAGCTTCCTGGCTGTGGAGCAAAGGAAGTGTGCTCGGCATGGGCTGGCACTGGGACTGTGGAAGAACTGTTCCCACCGGTCATCACAGGTTTCGCTGCGTTTTGCGGGGCATCGCTGGGCATCACTGGGCAACTCTGGGTATCACTGGGCTTTACTATATCACTGGGCCTCACTAGACACCACTGGGCTTTACTGGGCATCACTGCACATCACTGGGTTTTACTGGCCATCACTGGCCATCACTGGGCTTTCCTGGGCATCTGGGTATCTCTGGACATCTCTGTGTATCACTGGACATCTCCATCACATGACATCACTGGACATCACTGGGCATCACTACATATCACTGGGTTTTACTGGGCACCACTGGATGTCACTGGGTATCACTGGTGATCACTGGACATCAGTGGGCTTTAGTGGGCATCTGGATATCACTGGGCACCACTGGGCATCACTGGGCATCACTAGGGCATCACTGGACATCACTGGATATCACCGGGCGTCACTGTATGTCACGGGGTTTTACTGGACATCTGGGTATCACTGGGTTTTTCTGGGCATCACTGGGCTTCACTGGGCATCTGGATATCTCTGGGTATCACTGAGCATCACTGGACCTTGCATAATTGACGGGTGCATCATGGCCGTGAGAAGCTGGAGACCTGCCGAGGAGGAGGAATCCTCTGGCTCAGCTTTGACTTTTCAGTACAACTGGGTCATGGATGCTTACGGTGAGGAGACATGCACAGGGGCGGGCTATGGCAAGGGGTGGTGATGCCTGCCTCAGCCTCCCAAAATACTAGAATTACAGGCATGAGCCACAGTGCCGGCCCATCTTGTCTCTTGAATAAATGACGGAGCATGACGGGGCCTCTCTCTGCTCAGGCTGGCCTGACGTCAGGATCATATCACCGTTTGGGGAGCAATTTCTATGATTATTTCCTTCCTTCATTTTACTGCATTTAGTCAACCTTCAACCTGTTTTTGCCCAATGGTAACTCTCCTCTGCTTTCTACTTTCTTGCTATAGCTCTTTACTAGAGAAATTAAGTGTTTATAAATGTCATTGCTTGTTTTCGTGTGATGTAATTCTCTAAATTGAAAAACAAATGCAGACGCAGGAGTGCCCAGCCCTCCGGGATGATTTAGAATTGATATATCAGTTCATTCCATCATGTTGATGGCTTTCTTTGCTTTTAAATATATTTGTTTTATATCTATCTGCTGCCAAGAATAATTCTGCACATCCTTTAAAACAAAGCAGAATAGAAATCAGCATCGTTGGAAAGTTCTACCAGACCCAAAGCCAGTGAAAAAGCAGAAGGAGCAATGACTCTGGGCTTCCTGGGCACCAGCATTAATCATTAAGCAAAACCCACTGGGCATATGCTGGACACTGGATGGAGGGAGAAAGTACACTATAAAATAAAGGAAACAAACATGTCTCTTCCTGGTGAGACACTTATAATCCAGAGTGGGAAGGAGATGCATTTAAAAATAAATCTGTTGTTATGACATGGAAGGGCTTGGCAGGGCTATCTATCTAGTTCCAGGAGAGAACAGAGAAGGGAATCCATGACTTCAGCTCTTCATGAAATTTA
>NW_012123798.1:24743-25964 GCF_000951035.1 Colobus angolensis palliatus
AAAAAAAAAAAAAAAAATGACTTTCTCATAGTGATTTTGAGAGTTTTCCACAATAAATAAGTGAACAGAGTAAGCTGAAGAACAATGTGCAAGGTAATCCCCTCCCTGAAAGCCCGAAATAAAAAGTTTTGAGCACCTGGAGACCTTTCCGAATGGCGTTCCCCAGCCTGCCAACGGCGGCTCTCCCTGCAGGGCGTGGCTTCGAGGAGGAGGCCTGGACTTTTTCCTTGTATTCATCTCTACTGGTCAATTTGTTCAAACAGACATCTCTTCCTTTCCTAATTAGAAAAATAAAATCAAACAGGGGAGATATACCTGAAAACCGTATACGAGGGGAAGAAACTTCCCCCGGGACATTTCTCAGAGCGGGGGTGGGTGAGGCCTTGGGGAGCCACCCTGGGAAGGGCTTCAGGCTTCCCACGGCCAAATGCAAAGGGCGGGGCCCTTCCGCTGCATGAGACCCTGAAAAAGGCCGCAAAGGAGGTGGCTGCCCTTGGCTCCCCTAAGTCAGCCCTGCCCCTGAGAGTAGACGCTGGTGACCTGAGCACAGCAGGCCCACTTTAAGACTGTGTTGTGTTTTTTTTCTTTTTTCTTTTTTATAAAAAAATCAAAAACAAACCAAGAGGTGAGTGGCAGAGACACCGAGTGCTCGCTGCTGGTCTCCTCTCGCCTCCGCCTGGGAGGATCGGGTCTCCTTTCTCCATCCCGGAGCCTACAGGCTCAGATCAGGACCCGGAGCTGCGAGTCACGCAGGGTGCCAGAGGTTTAGGTTGACAACAATTAGGGAGGCTTTCCTGCGATAAACGCCTCAATCTTCCCTGGAATCTGCACTCTCTCAGCTTTATGGCTGCCCGTGCTGGAGCTTTGCAGACTGAGCCATCTCAGAGGTCACTCTGGGCAGAGATGCGCAGGGATCCTTCCCTATTGGATGTCCCCAGTGGCCCCAGCAGGACGGAGCCAGTGTCACATGCAGACACGGAGGTCCAGCCGGCTGCCTGGGCTTGGCAGGGCTGCTGGCAGATTACTTCCTGGGCCTCCGTTTCCTCATCAATAAAAGGGGCAATCATTTCTGTCTGGGGGTTTGGGGTGGGGCAGCCACGGTGTGAGAAAGCACGTTAAACTCTTAGGTAAAAACGTAAGGTGGTAAATACAAATAGTTGAGAGCTTAAATACTGCATCAGGCAAATCTGAATTGTTAAAATCTGAAGGCTGCCATCTGGA
>NW_012123798.1:31364-31739 GCF_000951035.1 Colobus angolensis palliatus
GAGGCTGAGGCAGGAGAATCGCTTGGACCTGGGAAGCAGAGGTTGCAGTGGGGTGATCTCACTCACTGCACTCCAGCCTGGGTGACAGAAAGAGATTCGTCTCTAAATAAATAAATTCATAAATAAACTAAGGCAAAAATCAAGCCTTTCTGAGACATTCGTGCCCGTCTCCTAGCACCAGTCATGCAGGTTTGACCCAAAGCACCCCCTGGAGGGCACACTCACCTTCACTTGGTAGCCTTGAGTTACCAGGAAGTTTGAGCTCCTGATTTTTCCGTGCAGTTCAGGTTCTTCTGAATGGTGTAGCCTGACACAGCCAAAGGCAGGAAGCATTAGTGACCTTTGCTCAAACTTTCTTGGGGGAACTGACAATCA
>NW_012123799.1:0-1022 GCF_000951035.1 Colobus angolensis palliatus
TTTGGGAGGCCCAGGCAGACAGATCACAAGGTCAGGAGATAGAAACCATCCTGGCTAACATGGTGAAACCCCGTCTCTACTAAAAATACAAAAAAAAAAAAAAAAAAAAAAGCCAGGCGTGGTGGTGGGCACCTGTAGTCCCAGCTACTCAGGAGGCTGAGGCAGGAGAATGGCGTGAACCCGGGAGGTGGAGCTTGCAGTGAGCCGAGATGGCGTCACTGCACTCCAGCCTGGGCGACAGAGCGAGACTCCGTCTCAAAAAAAAAAAGAAAAAGAAAATCCAGGCTTTTGTAAATATACTCTGTTGGTGAGAAACACATGGATACATGCTAGTGGAAATACCAAACAATACAATCCTTATGGAGGAGAAGCTGGCCTATCTAGTGACATCGAGCAAAATCACACTTGCATTACCCTTTGTTCCAGCATCCCCAGTTGGAGGAATAGATTCTAGAGAAACCTACCAAGAATACAGAAGTCATATGCACAGGCTGTTTACTACAGCAGCCTTTATTATTACAAGATATTGGAAACACCCCAAGTGTTTATCAAGAGAGGACTGACTCAATAAGCAATGATCCAGCCTCACGATGGAGAGCTATGTAGCTGTCAGAGAATGAGGCGGCCAGGCATAGTGGCTCACATCTGTAATCCCAGCACTTTGGGAGGCTGAGGTGGGTGGATCACCTGAGATCAGGAGTTCAAGACCAGTCTGGCCAACATGGTGAAACCTCATTTCTACTAAAAAATAGAAAAATTAGCCGGGCATGGGTGGTGCACACCTGTAGTCCCAGCTACTCGGGAGGCTGAGGTGGGAGAATCTCTTGAACCCAGGAGGTGGAGATTGCAGTGAGCTGAGATTGGGCCACTGCACTCCAGCTTGGGCAACAGAGCGAGATTCCATCTCAAAAACAAAAAAGAATGAGGAGGATCTTTCCATACTGCTGTGGCCTTCAGGATATTATATGTTGTTAAGTGAGGAAAGCTAGGTAGAAGAAAGCGTGCACTAGAGCTACTTTTTT
>NW_012123800.1:0-2702 GCF_000951035.1 Colobus angolensis palliatus
TCCCTTAGGCAGGGATCATGTCTCATATATATATATTTAAATACAGAGATAATATTTCAACCTTTAAGTAGTACAGCTGCCTAAATACTGTCTTAAGTGGAAACTGTTTTCTTTCTTTTTTTTTTTTTTGAGTTGAAGTCTTGCTTTGTTGCCCAGTCTGGAGTGCAATGGCATGATCTCCGCTCACTGCAACCTCCGCCTTCCGGGTTCAAACAGTTCTTCTGCCTCAGCCTCCAGAGTAGCTGGGATTACAGGTGCCCACCATCACAGCTGGCTAATTTTTGTATTTTTAGTAGAGACTGGGTTTCACCATATTGGCCAGGCTGGTCTCTTGGCCAGGCTGGTCTTGAACTCCTGACCTCATGATCCACCCACCTCGGCCTCCCAAAGCGCTGGGATTACAGGCGTGAGCCACCACGCCTGGCCCAGAAACTGTTTTCAAATAGGTGTTCTTCATATGCCATCTAGAGTCATTCTCATATTCAGGAGGACTGAAGGAGACAGCAGTCTCGTTCAGTTCTCACAGCAGGTAGACACCAGGCTGATCCGACTTTTCTTTGAGGAAACTGGCATTTAAGTTATATAACTTGTCCAAGGTCACTGAGCTAGTATGTCTGGAGCTGAAGTTTAAATGAAGTTTATGTGACTCTAAAGCCAGTATTGTTAGCCACTTTCTTTCAGGTTTTGTAATTTCTAAGGGCCTTCTTTCCCATTCAGTTCAATAACAATTTAAGTGTCAGAACTTAAATTCAGTAGAAAATTCTACAGAATATATGATATATTCCTTAGACTCTTTTTTTTTTTTGAGACAAGGTCTCACTCTGTCATCTAGGTTGGAATGCAGTGGCATGATCACAGCTCACTGTAGCCTCGACCTCCTGAGCTCAGGTGATCCTCCCACCTCAGCCTCCCAGATAGCTGGGACTATAGGTGTGTGCCACTATGCCTAGCTAATTTTTAAATTCTTTGTTTACTATGTTGCCCAGGCTGGTCTCCAACTCCTGGGCTCAAGTGATCCACCCACCTTGGCCTCCCATGGTGCTGAGATTACAGGCATGAGCCACCATACCCTGCCAGATTGTTTTAATATGTAGAAGATAATTTAACATTTTCTTGGTGAGGTAGTGTCATTATTTTAGACCTAATTTATTATATTGTGCTATAAATATGTTATAACATGTACCCATGAGGATGAATGTTATTTTATTATGCATGAGAAGAAATGGGGGCTCAAAGAACTTATGTAAATTTTCCATTTATATAGACAGCAGTTAGTGAAGTATGATTTGATTCTAATTCTTCTAATTTGAAATTAAGTGGTTTAGGTGCCATTCAGTGTTAGTTAAATTCTAATTTATAGCTATTAATTAATAAGAAGACATCTCCCTGCTCCCTCACCAGTGCTTACCATTCCCTTCTCTCCAGACTAATGTTTCCTACTGAGTCAGTAAGCTGTTGAGGTCTACTGAGGTTTGGCACTTCAGGTGGTTTGGTCCTCCTAGTCTCTCAGGGTATTAGGGTGAGGGCTGAGCTGGTGTTATAAAAACAAAACAAAACAAAAAACTCCACCACTTAACTCCCCCACCCTCCCAGTGTAATGGCTCATACAAGAAAGCACTTTCTTTCTTTCTTACTTAATTCAAATCCAGGATGTGAAGGGCAGGGTCTGCTTTAGGAAGTCATCACTGGATTTCAGCTAGCAGAGCAGTCAATGAAACACATGGTTTCCAAGGCTGCCTCAATTGTAGCTATTTCTAGCCAGCAAAAGGGGAAGCAGTGAATCCAGGGCAAGGACCTTTTAGGCAAGTGAAGCTGAAGATGCAAACATCACTTGTGCTCATATTTCATAGGTGAGAACTTAATAAGGTCCCTGCTAAGTGCCAACGAGGCAGGGAATTTGAGTCTAATGGACAATCGTGTGCAAGAAGAATGGCAGCATATTTTTGGCGGGACACAAACAGGAAGCTGTCATACCTAGTATATGTGGTGCAGACATCTCCCCTATTCAAGGCAAGTTGTATTGTTAGTAGCGGCTTGCCCTTATTCACAGGTGGAGCACAGATGTGCTGGTCAGTATTTGGTTTTTCTCCTGTACCTCTGCCTCTTGAAGTACAAAGTTTTTTTTTTGTTTTTTGAGACAGTGTCTCGCTCTGTCGCCCAGGCTGGAGTGTAATGGCGCAATCTCAGCTCACTGCAACCTCTGCCTCCTGGGGTTCATGCAATTCTCATGCCTCAGCCTCCTGAGTAGCTGGAATTACAGGTGCTTGCTACCATGCCTGGCTAATTTTTGTATTTTTAGTAGAGATGGGGGTTTCGCCATGTTAGCCAGGCTGGTCTCAAACTCCTGGTCTCACGTGATCCACCTGCCTCGGCCTCCCCAAATGCTAGGATTACAAGCATGAGCCATCGTGCCCGGCCTGAAAATAGCTATTACTGAAGGACCTGACATCAAGCTCTTCAACTGGAAAGTCCTCAAACTTAGCCAAGTAATTAAAAACAGCTTTGGTTGTTCAGAATTTAATCTTTTGTTTTCAATTACAGTTAGTAGCATTTGAGTAACTTCATTTCCCAGATTTCATTTGCTATTAGGTGACACAAAAAGGGGAAAGACTTTTCCTTTTTTTTTTAAGATGGAGTCTCGCTCTGTTGCCCAGGCTGGAGTGCAGTGGCGCGATCTCGGCTCACTGCAAGCTCCACCTCCC
>NW_012123801.1:0-2170 GCF_000951035.1 Colobus angolensis palliatus
TTCACCATGTTGGCCAGGCTGGTCTGGAACTCCTGACTTCAGGTGATTCACCTGCCTCAGCCCCGCAAAGTGCTGGGATTACAGGCGTGAGTCACCGCGCCTGGCTGGTTTTGAAGAAGCCAGTTGCATGAGTTCCACAGTTGAATGGAAATAAATTCTTCCAACAACCATGTGAGGTTGGGAGAAGACCCCAAGACTCATATGAGACCCTAATTCCAGCCGACACCTTGATCACAACCTTGTAAGAACCTGAGCAGAGGACTCAGCTAAAGCTGCACCCCCAGACTCCTGACCCATGGGAAAGGAGAGGTAATAGATGGGTGTTTTAAGCTGCTAAATTTGTGTTGATTTGTTTTGCAGCTTAGACAATGAATACATCATTCCATTTTTAAAAAATCATAAGTTAACCATGTGCTAATCACACCATTCGATTTTTTTTTTCTTTTTTTTTTTTGAGATGGAGTCTCACTGTATCACCCAGGCTGGAGTGCGGTGGCGCAGTCTCGCCTCACTGTAACCTCTGCCTCCTGGGTTCAAGTGATTCCCTTGCCTCAGCCCCCCAAGTAGCTGGGATTACAGGCATGCGCCATCACACCCAGCTAATTTTTGTGTTTTTAGTAGAGACGGGGTTTCACTGTGTTAGCCAGGATGGTTTCGATCTCCTGACCTCGTGATCTGCCTGTCTCGGCCTCCCAAAGTGCTGGGATTACAGGCTTGAGCCACCGCGCCCGGCCCACATAGTATTCTTATGGGTTAAATTGAGTCCTCCTCAAAGGATGTTGAACTCCTAAATTGTAGTAGCTCAGAATGTGACGTTATATAGAAATAGAGTTATTGCAGGCCGGGCACGGTGGCTCATGCCTATAATCCCAGCACTGTGGGAGGTCAGGGCAGGTGGATCACCTGAGGTCAGGAGTTGGAGACCAGCCTGACCAACATAGAGAAACCCCATCTCTACTAAAAATACAAAATTAGCTGGGTGTGGTGGTGCATACCTGTAATCCCAGCTACGCGGGAGGCTGAGGCAGGACAATCGCTTGAACCGGGGAGGCACAGGTTGCAGTGAGTTGAGATTGTGCCATTGCACTCCAGCCTGGGCAACAAGAATGAAACTGTCTCAAAAAAAAAAAAAAAAAAAAAGAAATAGGGTTATTGTATATACTGTTGATTAGAATGAAGTCATCCTGGTGTAGGGAGGGCCCTAAGTCAATGACTGGTGCCCTTATAAAAGAGGAGAGGACACGCCGAGCCACAGAGACACAGAGGAGAAGGCCATGGATCGTACGGAAGATTGGACTGATGAGTCTGCACACCACGGAATGCCGAAGACTGCCAGGAGACCACATGAAGCTAGGAAGAGGCAAGGCAGGACTCCCCTACAAGTGCAGGAGGGAGTGTGGTCCAGCTGGCACCTCCATTTCAGTCTGCTGGCCACCAGAGCCACAAGACAGTCAATTTCTCTTGTTTCAAGTCACCCAGCTTGTGGTACTTGGTTGTGGCAGCCCTAGGGAGTGAACATAAGTACTTTTAAATTAACTCTCCTCTTCTCTCCATCTTCTGAATCATCATCATTTTTGCCTAAGCAACAGCTAGGGTCTAATATGGATGTGATGACTTACTTCAAAGCCAGCCCCCATGTGCACCCAAAGCTCCTGCTGCATTGGCCCTGGGCTCAGAGACTGGACCATCATTCTCGGGACTTGCTGGAGATCTGAGCCGGGGCACCATTCTCTGTTGCCTTTAAACAAAGGCTGGTGCTCGCCCAGGCATGTGAGCTCCACTGAGGATCTATTTGTGGAAGGCAGAATTCTGAGATGACCCCCTAGGTTCTTGCCCTGGATAAATGCCATGTGTAATCTCCTCTCCCCTGCAGTGGGGGCAGGACCCCTGGCTTGCTTCTAATCTATATCTATGGAAAAGTTGAGGGGATTTTACAGATGTAACTAAGCCCCTAATTCGCTCGCTTCAAGTTAATCAAAAGGGAGGTTATTCAGGGTGGGCCTGACATCTTCAGGTGAGATCTTCAGTGAGGGTCTGGAGGAGAGAGACTCCCTCCTGCGTTTTTTTTTTTTTTTCCCGGAGATGGAGTCTGTGTCGCCCAGGCTGGAGTGCAGTGGCATGATCTTGGCTCATTGCAACCTCTGCTTCCTGGGTTCAAGCGATTCTCCTG
>NW_012123802.1:0-1177 GCF_000951035.1 Colobus angolensis palliatus
GAGGTCAGGAGTTCAAGACCAGCCTGACCAACATGGAGAAACCCTGCCTCTACTAAAAATACAAAATTAGCCGGGCATGCATGCCTGTAATCCCAACAACTCGGGAAGCTGAGGTGGGAGAATTGCTTGAACCCGGGAGCGGAGGTTGTGGTGAGTTGAGATGGTGCCACTGCACTCCAGCCTGGATAACAACAGCGAAACTCCATCTCAAAAAAAAAAGGTGATCTATCCACTTCAGCCTCCCAAAGTGCTGGGATTACAGGTGTGAGCCACTGCGCCCAGCACTGAACTCACTCTTGATACACTCTCTGCATCTCAATTTCTTCATCTACTAAATGGGTACAATAATACTTCCAACACCATGGAGTTGTCTGAGGATTAAATGAGAACAGAGATATAACGCTTAATTTGTTGCCTGGCACATAGAAAGTGATCCATAAATGTTATCTATTATTACCTGAATAAATGCTCAGCCTCCATTGAGTCCAGTGCTGGAATGGCGTCACATATAAGAAACAAGTCTAACCTCGGGGGGCAGGGAAAAACACAAAAAAAAGCATGTTAAAAGCAATTTTAAACCTTAATATATTAGATTCCATTCAAAATCCACAGCAGCACCTGTTAATATCATCTTTCCCAATTTCTTTGGCTCACAATGTTTCTCCTAACACTGCCCCTGCCCTGAACCCTCTATATCCATTCCCACTGTCAATTCACAATTAAAAAACCCTGCATTTTGTTCCTGTCCACATTGACCCCCTTTTTGTATGAGCAGTTTCTGGTCTACCACTTTCCAACATAAATTAATCACCTAGTCTACTCCCTGAAATTCTTCAGCTGTTTTTTACTCATTAAAAAGAGTAGTCTAGACCGGGCACGGTGGCTCACGCCTGTAATTCCAGCACTTTGGGAGGCTGAGGCGGGTGGATCACGAGGTCAGGAGTTCAAGACCAGCCTGGCAAAGACGGTGAAACCCCCATCTCTACTAAAAAAAATACAAAAATTAGCCGAGTGTGGTGGCGAGTGCCTGTAATCGCAGCTACTCAGGAGGCTGGGCCAGAGAATTGCTTGAACCCAGTAGGCGGAGGGTGCAGTGAACTGAGATCGTGCCACTGCACTCCAGGCTGGGTGACATAGTGAGACTCTGTCTCAAAAAAAAAAAAAAAATAGTAGTCTA
>NW_012123803.1:0-1458 GCF_000951035.1 Colobus angolensis palliatus
GGATGGTCTCCATCTCCTGACCTCGTGATCCACCCGCCTCGGCCTCCCAAAGTGCTGGGATTACAGGCTTGAGCCACCGCGCCCGGCCAAAAGATTCATTTTCTATTTTCATTTGTTTTTGTGACTACGTATGAATTTTTAGCGTATTAAAAAAACGTTTCCCAGAAATGACTTCCCAATTTATACTATTATACATAAGGGTTCTAAATGTTAACTGTAATTTGCAATGACAATCCAGGAGCCAACAGTTATCTCTACCTATGTAACAAATCTGCACATCCTTCACATGTACCTCGGAACTTAAAAAAATAAATATATTTAAAAATAAAATAATTTTTAAAAAAGAACAGTTATCCCAAATAACCCTTTTTTAAGAAATTAAAAATTGTTATCATTGGCTGGGCATGGTGGCTCACACCTGTAATCCCAGCACTTTGGGAGGCCGAGGTGGGTGGATCACCTAAGGTCAGGAGTTCAAGACCAGCCTGGCCAACATGGCGAAATCCCGTCTCTACTAGAAATGCAAAAATTGGCTGGATGCAGTGGTGCATGCCTGTAATCCCAGCATTTTGGGAGGCCAAGGTGGACGGATCACAATGTCAAGAAATCGAGACCATCCTGGCTAACATGGTGAAACCCCGTCTCTACTAAAAATAAAAAAATTAGCTGGGCGTGGTGGCACATGCCTATAGTCCCAGCTACTTGGGAGGCTGAGGCAGGAGAATTCCTTGAACCCAGGAGATGGGGGTTGCAGTGAGCCGAGATTGTGCCACTGTACCCCAGCCTGGCGACAGAGCAAGACTCTGTCTCAAAAAAACAGAAAACTGTGATCTTATATGGGCCAACTGGAATGGATTATGATGGAGGCAGAAAAAGATGTGGAAGATATTATTTTATCCAGAAGAGCCTCTAATCCCTCAGATCTGCAACTGTAATAACCATGTAGATATGAAATCCCCAATGAAGATTTAAGGTCAGAATTAGCTATTCAGTCTCACCTCTTTGGTGTGATGATCCTATTATAATATTTGCCTGCCACTGATAACTACGAACTTCAGAATCACTACTATTCTACTTCACCACCCTGCTGCTGATCAATTCAGAAAGACACAAAATGAAGCCAACACTGAATATCCTTTCACATTAGAAAGGGGGTGAACCTCAATTTACTTGCCACTCCCCATTTTTATCATCTTTCTTACGATAAATAAGATCCCCACAGTAATGACTGTAAGTCCTGGTGGAGACCCAGCTGACTACATGTGGCATCAGTGTAAAGAATAAAGAAATTGCCATAAAAACTAACCACTCTCACCCCAGCATTCACCAAAGACTTTCTTATGAGGCATTACACAGATGCTCCTAATAGCCACTACAATTTGGAAGCCCTTAGAACACTGAAGAAATTTGTATGGTAAGTCTAAACTTCATTGAAATTTTTTTTTTTTTTTTTTTTTT
>NW_012123804.1:0-1682 GCF_000951035.1 Colobus angolensis palliatus
TCACCACTTTGGGAGGCTGAGGCAAGAGGATTACTTGAGCCCTGGAGTTTAAGACCAGTCTAGGCAACATAGGCAGACCCCCTTTCTACAGAAAATTAATAAAACGAGCCAGGTGTGGTGGTGTGTGCCTGTGGTCCTAGCTACTCGGGAGGCTGAGCCTAGAGAATTGCTCAAACACCCAGGTGTTTAAGGGTGCAGTGAGCTGTGATTGCACCACTACACTCCAGCCTAGGCAACAGAGTGAGAGCTCATGTCTCAATAAATAAATATACAAACAAACCAACAGCTTATTTCATGTGGACATATATTAATGATTCCATCATACTAGACTATGAGTTTTTAAGGATAGGTACTATGTCTCATATAGTCTTTGTATCTTTAGTGTATAAAACCGTTCAGTAGATATTAGTGTTGTGAAAATATTGAACTTGCAACTCTTCAGCTTGAACATTGCAAAACTCCTTCATTTAAACAAAATTTGACCAGGCTGGGCATGTGGGCTCATGCCTGTAATCCCAGCACTTTGGGAGGTCAAAGTGGGCAGATTGCTTGAGCCCAGGAGTTTGAGACCATCCTAGGCAACATGGTGAAACCCTATATCTATAGAAAAATATAAAAATTAGCAGGGCATAGTGATGCACGCCTGTAGTCCCAGCTACTTGGGAGCCTGTGGTGGGAGGATCGATTGAGCCTGGAGTTGGAGGCTGCAGTGAGGCGTAATGTGCCACTGCATTCTACCCTGGGCAACAGAGGAGACCCTGTCTCCCAAGAACAGAAAAAGAAAATTTGGCCAATGGGAAGGAGACTTTTAATAACTTTATAAAACTCTTACATTGTTTCATAAGAATAAACTAACTTTAAGGATTGCTAGCTACATTGACTTTGGATATTTTTTCTATTTTTGGAACAGGGCATCTATGTACTTCAGGACAACAAATTTCGCCTGCTTACTCAGATGTCTGCAGGAAAACAATATTTAGAACATGCATCTAAGGTATTTAATGGAATAATTAATAATATTTGGGGTTTCTGTTAATAGTAGGACTACAGGGAAAAGTACAATGCTAATCATAACAGACTATTAAATTAAAAATATGTTTTAAGGTGTTCTTTTTTGTTTAAAGAGTTTTCTGTGAAATGAGAGACATGTTACAATAACACTAAACTATAGCAAAATAGTCATAGAGTGACCAATTAAAGAAACACTGGCCAGGTGCGATGGCTCACACCTGCAATCCCAGCACTTTGGGAGGCCAAGGCAGGTGATCACCCGAGGTCAGGAGTTGAAGACCAGCTTGGCCAACATGGTGAAACCCCATCTCTACTAAAACTATGAAAATTAGCTGAGCGTTGTGGCAAGCGCCTGCAATGCCAGCTACTTGGGAGGCTGAGGCAGGACAATCACTTGAACCTGGGAGGCAGAAGTTGCAGTGAGCCGAGATCGTGCCATCATTGCTCTCCAGTCTGGGATACAAGAGCGAAACTCCATCTCAAAAAAAAGAAACACTATAACTAAATGACAGTGAAATGTAGATGTATGGTAGATCACTTCCTTTTTTTTTTTAAGATAAGGTCTTGCGGCCGGGCACGGTGGCTCAAGCCTGTAATTCTAGCACTTTGGGAGGCCGAGACGGGCGGATCATGAGGTCAGGAGATCGAGACCATCCTGGCTAACACGGTGA
>NW_012123805.1:0-1271 GCF_000951035.1 Colobus angolensis palliatus
TTAGACAGAGTTTTGCTCTGTCGCCCAGGCTGGAGTCCAGTGGCTCAATCTCGGCTCACTGCAAGCTCCACCTACCTGGTTCAAGAGATTCTTCGGAGTAGTTCCGAGTAGCTGAGACTACAGGCATGTGCCACTACGCCCAGCTAATTTTTGTATTTTGTAGTAGAGATGGGGTTTCACCATATTGGCCAGGCTGGTCTCAAACTCCTGACCTCGTGATCCTCCCACCTCGGTCTCCCGAAGTGCTGGGATTACAGGCGTGAGCCACCGTACCCGACCAACCCTCACCTTTTCTGGGAGGCAGATGGGAAACTGAAAATATCTCTGATTGGTTGCTTTTGGCAACCAATCAGATGTTTGCATAGGAGTGTAACTTTGCAACTTCACTTCAGCCTCTAATTGGTTGCTGTCTGCAACCAATCAGACTGACTGTGGGGCACTGGGAGCCAAGTCTTCCTTTGCATAGAAGTGCAACTTTGTAACTTCACTTTAACCTCTGATTGGTTGCTATCTGCAACCAATCAGACTGACTGTGGGGCACTGGGAGCCAAGTCTTCGTTTGCATAGAAGTGCAACTTTGTAACTTCACTTTAACCTCTGATTGGTTGCTTTCTGCAATCAGACAGATTGTGAGCCACCACTTCATTTACATGGGGTGAGCACCAAGTGGCCAGTGGGAAACCTCTAGGGGGTACTTGGACCGGAGAAAATTCGGTATCTTGGCCCTTGAGTGGCTGCTTGGCCCACTGCCTCCCTGT
Source organism: Colobus angolensis palliatus (assembly GCF_000951035.1). Lineage (NCBI taxonomy): Eukaryota > Metazoa > Chordata > Mammalia > Primates > Cercopithecidae > Colobus > Colobus angolensis. Next base: position 759 of record NW_012123805.1, read on the forward strand.
GGAGTGTACTTTTGTTTTCAATAAATCTCTGCTTTTGTTGCTTCATTCTTTCCTTGCTTTGTGCGTTTTATCCAATTCTTTGTTCAAAACACCAAGAACCTGGACATCCTCTACAGGTAACAATCTGATGAATGAATGGGTCATGTGGCCTGATGAGAGGGGCAGGTCAGTCACACAAATAAATGATCGTGCCCAGCCTCGGTAGGGCCATGGTACAACCAAGGGACAGAATATATTCTGGCGTGGAGGTGGTGTCAGGAAGGCTGTCTTGACTAGGAGAGTTTAATTCTCAAAAGCAGATGAGGCGGGGTGCCAGGGCTGGAAGCAATAGCCAGGGACAGTGTGGGAGAAGGCACAGTTGGGGGAAAAATAGGAAAGAACTGGAAACTGCCAGGCCAGGCGTGGTGGCTCATGCCTGTAATCTCATCATTTTGGGAGGCCAAGGTGGGCAGATCACCTGAGGTCAGGATTTTGAGACCAACCTGGCCAACATGGTGAAACCCCATCTCTACT
>NW_012123806.1:0-1413 GCF_000951035.1 Colobus angolensis palliatus
CGCCCGTCTCGGCCTCCCAAAGTGCTGGGATTACAGGCTTGAGCCACCGTGCCCGGCCAACTACTCTTTACTATCTTTCCCGCTACTAACCTAATTCAAACCACTGTCTGATGACACCCTTACATACCACTCCCATCCAGTACTATCCCCTCGTGTTCTCTATACTTGGAAACACCACACTGTCTTTGTTTGTTTGTTTGTTTTTCCCATACCATCTTTAAAGCCCAGGTAAGATTGTAGCACTCTTGCTTAAAATCCTCCAGTGGATTTCCATTGCAATTAGAATAAAATCCAAATGCTTTACTTTGGCCCTTAAAGCCCTTTGTGACTTGGCTTGTCTTTCTCTGCAAACTCATCTCTTATCACTGTCTTCTGTGTTCACTACACTTTAGCTATGCACTAGTGCTTTTTTCTTTAACTTTTTGTTCTTTAAAAATGCCAGAACATGTTTATACTTTAGGTTCTTCAACTTTTGGTTCCCTTTGCCTGAAATAATCCTCCTGGGGCCCTTCTAATGGCTATTTCCTTCTCATCATTCAGGTCCTTAATCACGTTTTTCTGTTCTATTTGTGATAGAAAGTCAGCTCCAGGGAAGGAGCTCACATTCATCACTGTTTTCTTAGCACCTTGAATAGTACTTGATGTGTAATTGTTGCTTAATACATAGTTTGTTACCTGAATGAGTGAAAATGGCTGCTGGAAAGGCTATATCTATTTATTTATTTATTTATTTTTCTAGATGAGATGAATGATGCCAGATTATACCAATCTAATATACCCAAACCATTTTTCCACATCCATATCTCCAACATTAGGCAAACTTAAATTATTACCAGTCTTAGGAGGTGTTTTGGTTTTTTTTGTTTTTTATTTTGAGGTAGAGTTTCACTCTTTCACCGAGGCTGGAGTGAAATGGCGCAGTCTGGGCTCACTGCAACCACCACCTGCCCCTCGGGGTTCAAGTGATTCTCCTGCCTCAGCCTCCCTAGTAGCTGAGATTATAGGCATCCACTGCCACACTTGGTTAATTTTTGTATTTTTAATAGAGACAGGGGTTTCACCATGTTGTCCAAGCTGGTCTTGAACTCCTGACCTCAGGTGATCCACCTGCCTTGGCCTCCCAGAGTGCTATGATTACAGGTGTGAACCACCATACCTGGCCTAGAAGTTGTTTTAATTTACATTATATTAACATATGTGGCTGGGCGTGGTGGCTCAAGCCTGTAATCCCAGCACTTTGGCAGGCCGAGACGGGCGGATCACAAGGTCAGGAGATCGAGACCATCCTGGCTAACGCAGTGAAACCCCGTCTCTACTAAATAAATACAAAAAACTAGCTGGGCGAGGTGGCGGGCGCCTGTAGTGCCAGCTACTCGGGAGGCTGAGGCAGGAGAATGGCATAAACCCGGGAGG
>NW_012123807.1:0-2221 GCF_000951035.1 Colobus angolensis palliatus
AATATAAAACAAGGTTTTGTGTTGTCTAGATTCAGTTATCCAGCCCTCTCCTTTACAAACATCATCATGATTTTGTGGACACATGCATTTCATATTAAATTGCAAAAATTAGATTTATTGTCAATTTAGTAGCTTTAATATATTTTACATTTTAGCTTGATTAGACTCAAATGTTTGATGGCTTATTTTTTGATATATGTATATCTTGTTACAGTGGTTCAGTATGAAATCTTACTTTTGGTCATACTATATAACTGCACCATATTTTCCTTAAATTTTTTCTTTGGGAAAAACAGATTTGGACCCTGGAGGAGATAGATAATAATATAAAACAATAAACAATTGATAAGGAGAGGAGCACTGAATACAAAACAGAAATGTGGAGAAAGAATGTAGTTTAGGATTACGACTGAAATGGAAAGAGATATGAAATTTAAATATGATGGATGCACCCTCCTCAAACTATCTACAGCCACTGAGAGAAGAGTAAAATGCCTCAACAGGACATGTGAGAATGAAAGACGTACATTTAGCTTTATCTCTCTTGTGCTCATTCTTTACAGCATATGTAGTAATATTTATACATTCACTACATACATACATTACAATATTATATGTAATATTATTTATACATTCTCTGTGTGTGCATTGAGACTCGATGTTAAGTAAAGCTGACAAATTTATTTGACTATTATTTGTTGGAATCCAGGATCATGTTTGGTTTTTCTGACTTATAAGCCCATGATCTGGGAGAAGGACCTTTGAAGAAACAGTAACACTTCTGATTTTTCACATCTTTAAGTTCAAACTCTCCCATGATTTCTTGTTTATTCTAATGACATTTCTGTTTGAAAAAAATAGGAGACATTCCCATTTTATAGATAGAGAGGAGGGCAAGTGATTCACTTGTAATAATAGATGCAAGGTGATGTAGCTTAGCCTTGATCATTTCAGGTGTCTTTCTAGGGCTCTGAAAAATCTTAAATGATTGCTTTATCTTTGCCTTACCAGCATTGTTTTCTGTTTGGGATGTTAGAGCTTGGTGCCTTGGAATATTGTGTTTCTGGAGAAATCATTTAAATGATAATACATTTCTCTTCTGTATCATTTCAATCTGTGGGTGGTAAAGGTATTTGCACAAACAATTTGGCTATACACGGCTAGGCATAAAGCAATAGTGCTCCTGAGTTTTTGTACCCACCAAAATTGCAGTATTGTGGCGAAATGAATGAAAGTATAAAATTTGGGTGAAGGAAGCAGATAATTGTGGTTCTTAAATGAGGCTTGTGTTTGCTGCCAGGAAATCCTTAGAAACCAATGCAGCTTTCTTGGCTAAATCTCCAGGGTTGACTTCCTTAGTGAATAGAATTAAGAGCTGGATTCATTACAAAACACTGATATATCAAACGTAATGAGCATTTTAAAACAAGTGTTTCAGTTCAGACAAAGTTTAGAAACTGATTTAGGTTCCAAAGTCTGTGTTTTGAAGTTGTTTAAGAAAATATGACCTAATTCGGCTAATCATATGACTAGCTTGTGAAAATACAACTCCATAAACTTTTGATAATAATGTACAATATAGGAAATGTAAATACTAGTTCTTCAAAAGGAATGTTCTGACTCACATAATGTGCCTAGTGAATGTGGCTTAAAATACCATCAAGTGATGATACTTGATATATGATGTGAAGTGAAAAGAAAAACTGCAGTAATTAAAATGATTAAAATCAACCACCTTGCTTTCTGGATGATATAACACACAACATACATGATTACATGTATGAGTTAATCTCCTAATTTGTTACTATATACCCTTTATATATACAACTTACGTATGAGTCTCTTGTGCTTTCATATTTAATCTCTGTCAATATCGATGGCACCATCCACCTCAAAGACAATTGCTATTTCAGTAACAACTTGGATATTCTATATGCAGGCATAGTGTTATACAGTTCTACTCAGGTTAGACATGATTTTGGATAAAAGCAGCAATGTAGTCAAACTTGTAGCTCTCGATGTCCTATTTAGTAGGATATTAGTATTAATCTGTTTGTAAGAACAAAGAAGGGTTTAGTTTTGAAGGATACATTTCATTTCTATAAAAATAAGGAAACTAAAGGAATAATAACAATAATAAATTATACTTGTAGAATGCTTTACATTGACAAAACTGTCACCTATTTTTTGACCTCATTTGAAAATTAACTTTCATAATCTA
>NW_012123808.1:0-1174 GCF_000951035.1 Colobus angolensis palliatus
GGTGTGGTGGCACATGCCTGTAATCCCAGCTACTCCAGGAGGCTGAGGCAGGAGAATCGCTTGAACCCTGGAGGTAGAGGTTGCGGTGAGCTGAGATCACACCATTGCACTCCAGCCTGGGCAACAAGAGAGAAACTCCGTCTCAAAAAATATATATATATATTTTTCCCTATTCTTGTCCCCCTTATCATTCTATATCTTGGTTTTTGTTTGTTTGTTTGTTTTTTGACAGAGTTTCTCTCTTGTTGCCCAGGCTGGAGTGCAATGGCATGAGCTCGGCTCGCGCAACCTCTGCCTCGCAGGTTCAAGCGATACTCCTGCCTCGGCCTCCCAAGTAGCTGGGATTACAGGCATGTGCCACCACGCCTGGCTAATTTTTGTATTTTTGGTAGAGACGGGGTTTCTCCATGTTGGTCAGGCTGGTCTCCAACTCTCGACCTCAGGTGATCCACCCACCTCTGCCTCCCAAAGTGCTGGGATTACAGGCGTGAGCCACCGTGCCTGGCCTGTATCTTGGTTTTTTAATTTTCTGTTTTTTTCTTGATCACTGGCCAGAAGTCTGTCTCTCTTATTAGTCTTTTCAAAGAATCTGCTTTGGTTTGCTTGATTTTCACTGTTGTCTTTTGTTCTCTATTTTATTTCTGCCTTATTTCTTTCTTCTTTGAATTTATTTTTATTTATTTGTTTTTTTGAGACGGAATTTCACTCTTGTTGCCCAGGCCGGAGTGCAATGGCACAATCTCGGCTAACCACAACGTCCGCCTCCTGGGTTCAAGTGATTCTCCTGCCTCAGCCTCCTGAATAGCTGGGATTACAGTCATGCACCTTGATGCCCAGGTAATTTTGTATTTTTAGTAGAGATGGAGTTTCTCCATGTTGGTCAGACTGGTCTTGAACTCCCGACCTCAGGTGATCTGCCCACCTCAGCCTCCCAAAGTGCTGGGATTACAGGCGTGACTCACCCCGTCCGGCCTTTGTTTCTTTGAATTTAGAAATATAAACAATGTGTCATTGGCACAGAAACAGAAAAGTAGACCAATACAACAGCATAGATACAGACACGTGTATATAAAAACCTAATGTATAGGCCGGGCGCGGTGGCTCAAGCCTGTAATCCCAGCACTTTGGGAGGCCGAGACGGGCGGATCACGAGGTCAGGAGATTGAGACCATCC
>NW_012123809.1:0-1128 GCF_000951035.1 Colobus angolensis palliatus
TGCAAACTCCTAAAATAAGCACTTTTAGAAGAAACGCTGACTCGTACAAACTTTCCTTGTGTCTTAAGGCCTCCTGCAAGCTTTGCAACTGCTACTCACAGGCAAGGGAACCTCTCCAGTCTCAGGACAATGGTGGTTGGGAGAAGCTAACCTAAGGTCAAAGCCAAACACAGCGAGAACTTAGCCTAAGTGTATCAGCCCAGCTAGGATCAAGACCCAATGCTTGGCTAGGAAGGAGGGCATCTTAAATGCCAGCTCCCTAAGACAGCATTTCATGGGTGAGGTATATTCTCCCATGGCAAGACACTGGAGGTGCTATCGTGAGAGAAAGAACAACAGATGCTTGCAGAACAGATCCCACAGATGACCAGTAAGGAATGAAATTGCTTTTCCTTCTCTAACAAAAATAACAAAAACAAATAGCTGGGCGTGGTGGCGGGTGCCTGTAATCCTAGCTACTCGGAAGGCTGGGGCAGGAGAATCACTTGAACCCAGCAGGTGGAGGTTGCAGTGAGCTGAGATCGCACCACTGCACAACTACTTGGGCAACAGGGTGAGACTCCGTCTCAAAAACAACAACAACAACAAAACCAAAACACCGTTGCTTTTATTCTGATACTAAAACAGGGTTAATGCTCGAAATTTTAAAACTAAAAAAATACCAAAAGTTATAAAAGAGATCATATGTCATTTAAAAGAATGCTGCGGTGAGGTAGTGTCTCACACCTGTCATCTGAGGCAGAAGGCAGGAACTTGAGCCCAGGAGTTCAAGACCAGCTTGGCCAACACAGCAAGACCCTGTCTCTACAAAAATAATAATAATTACTTGGGCATGGTGTTGTGCCTCTAATTCTGTTATTAGCTACTTGGGAGGCTGAGGCAGGAGAATCACTTGACTCCAGGAGTACGAGGCTGCAGTGAGCCAAGATTGTGCCACTGCACTCCAGCCTGGGCGATAAAGTGAGACCCTGTCTCTAAAACTAACTGGCTGGGCGAGGTGACTCACCACATTTTGGGAGGCTGAGGCAGGCGGATCACTTGAGGTCAGGAGGTGGAGACCAGCCTGGCCAATGTGGTGAAACCCTGTCTCTACTAAAAATACAAAAAAATTAGCTGAGTGTGGTGGCA
>NW_012123809.1:10613-11326 GCF_000951035.1 Colobus angolensis palliatus
GCCTCCCAAGTAGATGGGATTACAGACATGCGCCACCACGCTTGGCTAATTTTGTACTTTTTTAGTAGAGACAGGGTTTCTCCATGTTGGTCAGGCTGGTCTCGAACTCCCAACCTCAGGAGATCCACCCACCTCGGCCTCCCAAAGTGCTGGGATTACTGGCATGAGCCACCGTGCCTGGCCATGTTAACTACATATTAAGACAGGAAACAGCTTTCTTTCAAGGAGTGCAGCTTTAAAACAGTCTTCAGTATGAAGACATTTAACCTGTACTCTGAAGCCAGGAAACCTTGGCCTGACTTGCCACTGTGTTCTTTGAAAGGTCCGTCGTTAATGTTTGACTATTCCTAATGACAATTTCTGGCTTATCAAGTTGACATTTTCCTTTCTTTTCAGGCGGCTGACACTTGAGGGAGCGAAGTAATTTGGTGGTATTCATTGCAGGGGCCGCATAGATATTGTCAGTACGCTTTAAAAAATCTTTTTAAAGTAATGGATGCTCATTATAAAAATTCAAACAATACAAAAGTGTAGAAAGTAGAAAGTACTTTCTACTCCAGGAAGAAAATTTCCCACCCTCAAATTGTCATTCCATCACAAGTTTGATGTGTATCTTCTTAGTGTTTTGTTGGACATATGTTAACACATGGATTTTAAAAAATAAATTGGATGATATGTGTACTAATCATAGTCTTCTTTTTTTCATTCAAACT
>NW_012123809.1:16043-17021 GCF_000951035.1 Colobus angolensis palliatus
CATCACCTGGCCTGAAATACCCTTGAAGGCATCCTTTGAACCACAGTTAGCACAGAAGTGTAGCCAGTTCAGTGTGAAGAATGAATGAAAAGCTGGGCGGGAGCCTGTGCGAGTTGGGGTTTGTGGAGACACACAGAAAGAGGCCCCCCATTTTAACCACCTTCCTTTGCATCGTCATTTTGATCACTGAGGTCTTATTCACACTCTGAGATTTTAGCTTTCACATGGCCTCCTCTAATATATTTTCAGTGTAGCCTTACCAATGAATCATAGTAACTTCTCACCTTTCGTGCTCCCCAAAAGATGTCACTTTGGGAGAACATATTCAAGGAACCCTCCCCAATTCTGACCCCCATCCCTACCCCAGCTCCTGCTGCTGGTGACACAACTGCCTTAGCTTTGAGGCTGTGCCATCCTAGAACTGGGACTTTCCAATGTTGGGATGCCTCAGCATCATCAAGAAAATTGGGGTTCTTTTTGTGTGGGCTTAAAAAATAAAAAAAACTTGAGGCATAAAACTGTTACCGGAAAGGGGTCCTGATCCAGACCGCAAGAGAGGGCTCTTGGATCTTGTGCAAGAAGAAATTTGGGGCGACTCCATAGATTAAAGTGAAAGTAGTTTATTAGGGAAGTAAAGAATCAAGGCCGGGCATGGTGGCTCATGCCTGTAATCCCATCACTTTGGGAGGCCAAGGTGGGCAGATCAGCTGAGGTCAGGAGTTTGAGAGCAGCCTGGCCAACATGGCAAAAAACTATCACTACTAAAAATACAAAAATTAGCCAGACATGGTGGCAAGTGACTGTAATCTCAGCTACTTGAGAGACTGAGGCAGGAGAATTGCTTGAACCCAAGAGACTGAAGTTTCAGGGAGCTGAGATTGGGCCACTGCACTTCAGTCTGGGCGACAGAGTGAGACTTCGTCTCAAAAAAAAAAAAAAGGGCCGGAGTTTGAGACCAGCCTGGCCAACATGGCAAAA
>NW_012123809.1:18700-19391 GCF_000951035.1 Colobus angolensis palliatus
ACGTGATAAAATCGCACAGAACCAAACAGGCGTGCACACGCACGCACACACACACTTACACACACCCCCAATGAATTGGATGTAAAACTGGTGAAATCTGAATAAGGTCAGTTATGCAAAATGTTATCACTGGGGAGCATTGGGTAAAGGTTTTTTAGGACCTCTCTGAATTATTTCATACAAATGGATATAAATCAGCAATTCTCTCCAAATAAAAAGCTAAACAACAACAACAACAACAAAACCAACCCCAAACATGAATGCCTTGTATCCACCATCCAAATTTGGTCAATGTTTTTTTTTTTTTTTTGAGACAGGGTCTCAATCTGTTACCCAGGATGGAGTGCAGTGGTATGATCTTGACTCACTGAAAATTCTGTCTCCTGGGTTCAAGCAATTCTCATGCCTCAGCCTCCCAAGTAGCTGGGATTACAGGCGCCCACCACCATGCCAGGCTAATTTTTGTATTTTTAGTAGAGACAGTGTTTCACCATGTTAACCAGGCTGGTCTTGAACTCCTGACCTCAGGTGATCCGCCTGCCTTAGGCTCCCAAAGTGCTGGTATTACAGCTGTGACCCACTGCACCCAGCCCTACGCTCTTTGTATTAGTACTTTTTAGAAAAATAAAACAAAACCTTAAAGATTCAGCTGAAGACTCCTACTCAGTCCTTTTTCTTTCCAGAAGCGACC
>NW_012123809.1:19441-19804 GCF_000951035.1 Colobus angolensis palliatus
CGAGACTCCGTCTCAAAAAAATAATAATAATAATAAAAATAAATAAATAAAATACCTTTTCTGAAACATTTTTTGTAAGATAAAAAAAGAGAAAAAGAAAGGAAGGAAAGAAGAAAGGAAGGAAAGAAAGAAGGAAGAAAGAAAAGAAAAGAAAAGAGAAAAGAAAATTTTTAAAAGGTTGGGTATGGTGGCTCATGCCTGTAATCCCAGCACTTTAGGAGGCCAATTGCTTGAGCTCAGGAGTTAGAGAGCAGCCTAGGCAACATGATGAAACCCCGTCTTTACAAAAAATACAAAAATTAGCCAGGTGTGGTGGTGCACGCCTGTAATCCCAGCTACTTGGGAGGCTGCAGCAGGAGAATC
>NW_012123809.1:24299-26105 GCF_000951035.1 Colobus angolensis palliatus
TCACCGTGTTAGCCAGGATGGTCTCGATCTCCTGACCTCGTGATCCGCCCGTCTCGGCCTCCCAAAGTGCTGGGATTACAGGCTTGAGCCACCACAAATTTTTTTTTTTTTTTTCTTGATATGGAGTTTTGCTCTTACTGCTCCGGCTGGAGTATAGTAGTGTAATCTCGACTTACTGCAACCTCCACCTCCTGGGTTCAAGCAATTCTCCTGCTTCAGCCTCCTGAGTAGCTAGGATTACGGGTGCCTGCCACCATGCCTATCTAATTTTTGTATTTTTAGTAGAGGTGGGGTTTCACCATGTTGTCCAGACTGGTCTTGAACTTCTGACCTCAGGCGATCTGCCTGCCTTGGCCTCTCAAGGTGCTGGGATTACAGGCATGACCTACTGTGCCTGGCCTAAGAAACTTATTATACATGTGATGATCTTACAGCAGATGATAAATTTCTGCCTCACAAAGTCATTCAGGATCAAGTCCAAGTATCTCTGACCATACCTTGTTTCCTTGTCTTTGAGGCCAAAGTGAAGATGAGGTAATATATGCAAGCAAGGCCACAGCAGTGTGATCTCATAGGGAATGAAGCTCCGCTCACTCTTCTTTGTTTTTCCCAGGATTCCCCTGATTTCCAATTATGTTTCCCCAACACAGTCTGTTATTAATATGAATTATTCTTCTGATTTATAATTCCTGAATTTGGCCATGACTTACAACTTGACCCCCTCTGCTCCAAGATCATAGAAGTTCATGGCCGGGAACTGTGGCTCACGCCTGTAATCCCAGCACTTTGGGAGGCCAGGGCAGGCAGATCACCTAAGGCTGGGAGTTTGAGATCAGCCTGACCAACATAGGGAAACTTCGTCTCTACTGAAAATACAAACTGAGCCAGGCGTGGTGGTGCATGCCTGTAATCCCAGCTGTTAGGGAGGCTGAGGCAGGAGAATTGCTTAAACCCAGGGAGGAGGAGGTTGCAGTGAGCTGAGATTGTACCACTGCATTCCAGCCTGGTCAACAAGAGTGAAACTCCATCTCAAAAAAAAAAAATCATAGAAGTTCGGCTTTCCTCCGGAAGCTTTTTTGGCATGGCTCCTACCTGCCACCTTTAAGGTGATATCAGTCTGGAGATCCCCAGTTTGTAGGTGACAGTATTCTTGGATGAAGTCAGTGAGGGAGATGTCTACATGGATCTTGTTGGGGTATGGATCTTTCCCATTGACTGCAAATCTTTTTTTTGAGACAGAGTCTCACTCTGTCGCCCAGGCTGGAGTACAGTGGCGCAGTCTCAGCTCACTGCAACCTCCACCTCGCAGATTCAAGCGATTCTCCTGCCTCAGCCTCCCAAGTAGCTGAAATTACAGGCATGCGCCACCATGCCCAGCTAATTTTTGTATTTTTAGTAGAGATGAGGTTTCAGCATGTTGGCCAGGCTGGCCTCGAACCCCTGACTTCAAGTGATCTGCCCGCCTCAGCCTCCCAAAGTGCTAAGATTACAGGCGTGAACCACCGGGCCTGGCCTTGGCTGTGGATTTTGTAGTACTGATTTGGGTCCAGGCTCTCCTCCTCAGGACCCACACCATTGTCAGTGGTATGGTTGGTGGCAGCAGCAGTGACCTGGGCTTAGCTGTTTCTCACTGAGCTCTTACTGCATGGCCGCCTTCTCTGCCACTTTCTTCTTGGCTTTCAGATATCTCTTCAGCTTGTTCTTGCTCAGTTTTGACTCACCACCATCCACTTTAACCTTGGCCCCTTGTACTGCAGTCATCTTCCCGGAGGGCCTGACCCAAAAGTCTGTTTTTTTTTTCTTTTT
>NW_012123809.1:26395-28278 GCF_000951035.1 Colobus angolensis palliatus
GACAGAGTCTGGCTCTGTCACTCAGGATGGAGTGCAGTGGCGCAATCTCAGCTCACTGCAACCCCCACCTCCTGGGTTCAAGTGATTCCCCTGCCTCAGCCTCCTGGGATTACAGGCACACACCACCACGCCTGGCTAATTTTTGTATTTTTAGTAGAGACGGGGGTTTCTCCATGTTGGCCAGGCTGGTCTCAAACTCATGACCTCAAGTGATCTGCCCACCTCATCTCCCAAAGTGCTGGGATTACAGGTGTGAGCCACTGTGCCCGGCCTCAAATTCCTTACACCTATCAGTTTGTCTGGGCATCCTTTCCTGATCACCCACTGGTGCTGGCCATTTCCTGGGGTGTGCAGTGAGGTGGCTGGATAAGTCTCCAGCTATCACATGTGCGGGCATAAGCACATGGGGGTGGAGGGTGGGCTCTGTAGGGGCCCCAGGATCCAGAAGCCAGTGCTGACCAAACATCTACTAGGCAGCATGTGTGATTTCACATTTAACCTCAAATTCAGACTTGCTGTCTCTTTTGCTTAACCTAGTCTGCTCATCCCCGAGGGCTATCAGATCTGTTTCTGCAAAAACACAGTGAAGTCACAGCACACCCTGCCCCGGAGCTCTCTGAGCTTCCTGTTTTTATGCAGAAAGCCTGCCCTCCTGTGAAACTGACCACGTGAGATCTCACTGACTCCGAATCTGGGTGAATCTGAGAAGCTTAGTTAAAAACAACAACGCAAAAGTTTTTTTTTTTTTTTGAAACTGTATCTCACTCTGTGGCCCAGGCTGGAGTGCCGTGGTGCCATCGTGGCTCACTGCAGCCTCAAACTTCAGGGCTCAGATGATCCTCCCACCTCAGCTTCCTGAGTAGCAGGGACTACAGGGTGGGGCCACCACACCCAACTAATTTTTTTTTTTTTTTTTGATAAAGTCGAGATTTCACCATGTTGCCCAGGCTGGTCTCAAACTCCGGGTCTCAAGCGATCCTCCCACCTTAGCCTCCCACAGTGTTGGGATTATAAGCATGAGCCGCTGTGACCAGACCAAAACACTTTTTATAGGGAAAATTGCAAATACATGAGAAAGGAGGGAGAAAAGTGTATTAACTCCCATGTAGCCATCACCCAGTTTCAACGATTATCAAATGATGGTCCATCTTATTTCATTTATGCTCTCACTCACCCCTTTCTACAGATTATTTTAAAGCAAATCATAGACATCTATTTCATCCATTTTTAAGTATGCCTCTCTAAAAGGTAAGGGCTCTTTTTAGGCTGGGCGCGTGGCTCATGCCTGAAATCACAGCACTTTGGAAGGCTGAGGTGGATCACCTGAGGTCAGGAGTTGGAGACCAGCTCTGACTAACATGGCGAACCACATCTCTGCTAAAAATACAAAAATTGGCTGGGTGTTGTGGAGGGTGCCTATAATCCCAGCTACTCGGCAGGCAGTCTGAGACAGGAGAACTGCTTGAACCCAGGAGGCAGAGATTGCAGTGAGCTGAGATTGTGCCACCCACCCAGCCTGGGGGACAGAGAAAGACTCTGTCTCTAAATAAATAAATAAATGGTAATGGCTCCTTTTTAAAGACAACTACAAGCCAGATGCACTGGGCCATTCCTGTAGTCCTAGCTACTTGGAGGCTGAAACAGGAGGACTGCTTGAGCCCAGGAGTTTGAGGCCAGCCTGGGCAACATAATAAAACCCTGTTTCTGAAAAATAAAATAAATAAATAAAAGGCAATTACCATACCATTATGGCCCTTATAAAAGTTAACAGTACTTTTCTTTTAAAATTTGTAGGCCGGGCGCGGTGGCTCAAGCCTGTAATCCCAGCACTTTGGGAGGCCGAGACGGGCAGATCACGAGGTCAGGAGATCGAGACCATCCTG
>NW_012123809.1:29707-30117 GCF_000951035.1 Colobus angolensis palliatus
AAACACACACACACACACACACACACAGACACGGAAAGACTGACTGGGCTCTACATTTTTTTGGCTTTTCTTTTTTTATTTTTTTCTTTTTTGAGACAAGGTCTCGTTGTGCCACCCAGTCACCCAGACTGCTGAAATGCAGTGGTGTGATCATAGCTTACTGCAGCCTTTAACTCCTGGCTTTAAGTGATCCTCATGCCTCATCCCCGCCAAGTGGCTAGGACTACAGGTGCACACCACCATACCTATTTTTACTTTTGTAGAGACAGGATCTCACTAGTTGCCCAAGCTCATCTTGAACTCCTGGCTTCAAGCAATTCTCCCCCCTTCGGCCTCCCAAAGTATTGGGATTAGAAGTGTGAGCCACTGTGGCCGTCCAGGTTCTGTGTTTCTTTTCTTTTTTTTTTTTT
>NW_012123809.1:30167-31062 GCF_000951035.1 Colobus angolensis palliatus
TTGAGAGAAGTCTTGCTGTTGTCCCTCAGGCTTGAGTGCAATGGCTCGATCTCAGCTCACTGCAGCCTTCGCCTCCTGGGTTCAAATGATTCTCCTGCCTCTGCCTTCCAAGTAGCTGGGATTAAGGCGCCTGCCACCACACCTGACTAATTTCTGTATTTTTTAATAGAGATGGGGTTTCACCATGTTGGCCAGGATGGTCTCAAACACCTGACCTCAGGTGATCCACCCTCCTTGGCCTCCCAAAGTCTCACTCTGTTGCCCAGGCTGAAGTGCAGTGGCAGGATCATGGCTCATTGCAGACTATACCTCCTAGGCTCAAGCAGTCCTCCTACCTCAGCCTCCTGAGTAGCTGGGGACCACAGGCATGCACCACCACACCCAGCTGATTTTTTGATTTTTGTAGAAAGGGTACCTCCCTATGTTGCCAGGCTGGTCTCAAACTCCTGGGCTCAAGCGACCCTCCCTCTTGGCCTCCCAGCAACCACATCTTTAAGTCTCCTCTATCTTTCCTCCCTGGCCATACTGGCCTTTCTGCTGGCCCTCAAATTGGTCAGTCTTGTAGGCCGGGTGTGTTGGCTCGCACCTGTAATCCTAGCACCTGGGAGGCCAAGGTGGGCAGATCAGCTGAGGTCTGGAGTTTAAGATCAGCCTGACTAACATAGTGAAACCCCATCTTTACTAAAAGCACAAAAATTAGCCGACTGTGGTGGCATGTGACTCTAGTCCCAGCTACTCGGGAGGCTGAAGCAGGTGAATCACTTGAACCATAGAGGCAGAGGTTGCAGCGAGCCAAGATTGCACCATTGTACTCCATCCTGGGAGACAGAGTGAGACCCCACCTCAAAACAAAAACAAAAACAAAACAACAACAACAAAAACCGATTAGTGTCAT
>NW_012123809.1:31112-32315 GCF_000951035.1 Colobus angolensis palliatus
AGATTACAGGTGTGAGCCACCACACCTGGCCGGGATCACTCTTTTTTAAGAGCCCCAGATGAGTCTATTTGTTTCAGGTTCAGGAACTGCCAACCTATCCAGTCCATCCAGGAACCACAAATCTGCTTCAGTCGTACCACAGATGAGAGACTCTGGGGGGTTAATGGAGACTGTCACGGGGGACTTTCTGGGAGTGCAGGGCCTATGTCTCCTTCCTCTAACCCAAGTTAGGGAAACCTATCAGGACCTTTCCTGGCCTCCACAGTATGCATGTTGGGGGTAGGAGCAACAGTCTTGCTGCTGGGACCCCTAAGGACAAGTAAGTTGCTGACAGTGCCACCTTTTTCTGGGCCGCTGATACACGTGGACTTGGGACAAACGTCATGGTGTTTCTTCTCTGCTGATTGCTCCTCCACCCCCAATCCCCAGCACCAGCTGTCCCCACTGCGGAGAGAGACAGTCTCCCTGGTAACAGCCAGCACCTCACTACCATGGCACACAGCAGTCAGAGGGATCTTTTTAGCAGCATCTACATCAGATTACTTCCCTACCTTATTCAGATTCCTCCATGACTTCCCATTATATTTAAAACAAGATCCACTCTCCTTACCATGGCTGGCAAGGCCCGCTATGGTCTGGCCCATGCTTGCTTGCTTACTTCCTTCCTTCTCCAACCACCGTTTTTTTTTTTTTTTTTTTTTTTTTTTTTTTTTTTTTTTTTTTTTTTGAGATGAAGTCTCGCTCTGTTGCTCAGGCTGAAGTACAGTGGCGCAATCTCAGCTCACTGCAACTTCTGCCTCCAGGGTTCAAGAGATTCTCGTACCTCATCCTCCAGAGTAACCAAGGCTACAGGTACCCACCACCACTCCTGGCTAAATATTCGCATTTTTAGTAGAGACGGGTTTTTATCATGTTGGCCAGGCTGGTCTTGAACTCTGGGCCTCAAGTGATCCTCCTGCATCAGCCTCCCAAAGTGCTGGAATATGGGAGTGAACCGCTGTGCTTGGCCCTGTTTTTGCTTTTTTTCATGTGGCTGTGTACTTAAGGAACCAGTCTTATTGTGTAGGTGAGAAAACTGAGCAGCTGGTCAGAGGACGGGTTCCTTCAATCCCTCCACTTTCAGCTGCTGCCTCTAGGAAAGGCCTCAAATTCCTTACATCTTTTTTTTTTTTTTTTTTTTTTGAGACAGAGTCTGGCTCTGTC
>NW_012123810.1:0-2861 GCF_000951035.1 Colobus angolensis palliatus
AATAAATTTAAGAAGAAAGTCATGGGCTTTATGAGGAAAATAATAAAATCTTACTGAAGGACATGACATAAACTAGAAACAAAAAAAGAGACATAAGAGTTCTTGCGTAAGAAAAAGTCCGAGGCCAGGCGCAGTGGCTCATGCCTGGAATCCCAGCACTTTGAGAGGCCGAGGCAGGCGGATCACTTGGGGTCAAGAGTTTGAGACCAGCTTGACCATTCTGGTGAAACCCTGTCTCTACTAAAAATACAAAATCAGTCGGGTGTGATAGCACATGCCTGTAATCCCAGCTACTTGGGATGCTGAGGCAGGAGAATCGCTTGAACCTAGGAGGCGTAGGTTGCAGTACACCGAGATCGCGCCATTGCACTCCAGATTGGGCAATAAGAGTGATATTCTGTCTTAAAAAAAAAAGGAAGGAAAAAGTCAAAATCAGCGTGAACTCAGTGACTCATACCTATAATCTCAGCACTTTGGGAGGCTGACGCAGGAGTATCACTTGAGCCCAGGTGTTCAAGACCAACCTGGTTAACATAGCAAGACCATGTCTCTATACATAATTAAAAAATTATCCAGGTGTGGTGGCGCACGCCTGTGGTTCCAACTACTTGGGAGGCTGAGGTGGGAGGATAGCTTGAACCCAGGAGGCAGAGGTTGCAGTGAGCTGAGATGGTGCCACTACCCACCAGCCTGGGTGACAGAACAAGACTCCATCTCGAAAAGAAAAGAAAAGAAAAGAAAAAGTTGCCTGATGTGGTGGCTCACACCTGTAATCTCAGCACTTTGGGAGGCTGAGGCGGGTGGATCACCTGAGGTTGTGAGTTTGAGACCAGCCTGACCAACATGGTGAAACCCCATCTCTACTAAAAATACAAAAATTAGGCAAAAATTTAGCCATGCATGGTAGCTAGCGCATGCCTGTAATCCCAGCACTTTGGGAGGCCGAGTTGGATCACTTAAGACCGGGAGTTCGAGACCAGCCTGGCCAACATGGGAAAAACCTCGTCTCTACTAAAAATACAACAATTAGCCAGGTATGCTGGTGTGCATCTGTAATCCCAGCCGCTCGGGCCACTGAGGCATGGGAATCACTTTAACCTGAAAGGCAGAACTCGCAGTGAGCCAAGATCGCGTCACTGCACTCCAGCCTGGGCGACAGAGCGAGACTCTACCTTAAAAAAAAAAAAAAATTAAAAAAATAAATAAAAATAAGTTGCTAATGTAACCACAACAATAAGAAAGAAAATTTCTCAAGGAAAAGGAACAGATGATGCGTTTATGGTCCCCAGGCCTCCTGGGCTGTGGATGGCCAGCTTGGCTTTTGCCAGGTTTTCTCGTCTTCATGTTCTTTTGGTAAGTCTCTATATTACTACAGCCTATATTATCAGGCTAACAACAAAAACAGATACCTCTTTAAATCAGGCCGTTTTATACCAAACTATGGTCCTTCATTGCCATCAAATCCAGAATACAGACCATGGCCAACTGGACTCAAATACTAATGAGCTGTCTATGTTGCCTGAACTTTTATTTGGATTAGTTCAGTTCCTACAGGCTTTTGTTAAAGAGTACACTTCAGTCTTTTTGGTGTAACCCTCCTGACAGCCATTATAATAGTCTTCTTGGTGCACTGTATCCTCTCAGGTCTTAAATGTTTGTTTACAATCATTCATCAAATGTTGAACGATCTCGTTTGAACTAAATCTGCAAGAAGAATTGTTCAACTGTTGTGACTTGTGGATTGTGTACAGAGACTAAATAAGTTCCGTCTTTAGTCGGATGATGGTGACAGAGAGTAGTGTCAAGGTTTTGGTTAGTCTCTTGAAATTGAGACTGACCAAAAGGGAGCAAATGTTAAATTAAACTAAATTTGGCCTGAGGAGGCTTCCATACTTTGGCCTTTATGTAATGAACTGTAACCTAACTTAATACATAAATTAACTGAGAGGCTACATTAGGAGTACATTCTTTTAACAAATAGCTAGCTGAGCTTCAGTTAGTCGCAGGCAGCCAAATGTTTAAACTGTGTTCAAATAAGGCAAATGCTGAGGTGTTTCCAGCTGGGCTCTCCTTGTATACAGAAAATTTCCTTTTCCTGTATAATCATTCCTTGGTATTCCTGGGGCAGTGGTTCCAGGACCCACCCGTGGATACAAAAATCCTTGGATTTGGCCAGGTGCGGTGGCTCATGCCTGTAATCCCAGCACTTGGGGAGGCCTAGGCAGGAGGATCACTTGAGCCTAGGAGTTCAAGACCAACGTTGGCAACATGACAAAACCCTGTCTCTACAAAAAATACAAAAATTAGCTGGGTGTGGGGTTGTGCACTCCTGTAATCCCAGCTACTGGAGAGGCTGAGGTGGGAGGATTGCTTGAGCCCTGGAGGTCAAGGCTGCAGTGAGCCATGATGGAACCAATGCACTCCAACCTGGGTGACAGAGCAAGATGCTGTCTCAAAAAAAAAAAAAAAAAAAAAAAGGGTGGGGGCAGGCACAGTGGCTCATGCCTATAATCCCAGAATCCGAGCACTTTGGAAGGCTGAGGCGAGTTGATCACTTGAGGTCAGGAGTTCAAGATCAGCCTGGCCAGCATAGTGACATCCTGCCTCCACTAAATTACAAAAATTAGCTGGGCCTGTTGCATGCCTGTAATCCTAGCTACTTGGGAGGCTGAGGCATGAGAATTGCTTGAACCCAGGAGGCAGAGGATGCAGTGAGCCGAGGTGACACCACTGCACTCCAGCCTGGGCAACAGAGGAAGACTCCATCTAAAAAAAAATACAAAAAACTAGCCAGGCGAGGTGGCGGGCGCCTGTAGTCCCAGCTACTCGGGAGGCTGAGGCAGGAGAATGGCATAAACCCG
>NW_012123811.1:0-1103 GCF_000951035.1 Colobus angolensis palliatus
CAACTCAATTGCAAAATACCCAAATAACCCAATATAAAAATGGGTCAAGGCCTTGAATAGACATTTCTTCAAAGAAGATATACAAATGATCAAGAGGTATATCATTGGTGACATAGTTTAAATATTTGTCCCTTCAAAATCTCATGTTGAAAGTTGATCCTCGATGTTGGAAGTAGGGGCTGGTAGGAGGTATTTGGATCATGGACGTGGATCCCTCGTGAATGGCTTGGTGTCATTCTCATGGCAAAAGAGCCTGGCACCTCCCTTTCATCTCTCTCACTTGTTATATGATCTCTACACAGCAGCTTCCCTTCATGCTTTGCCATGACTGAAAAATTCCTGAAGCCTTCACATCAGAAGCAGATGCTAATACCATGCTTTTTGTACAACCTGCAGAACTATGACCAAAAAAATATTTTTTCTTTATAAATTACCCAGCCTTAGTTATTCCTTTAGTGACACAAATGGATTAAGATGTAAAATCAGTTCTGAGGAGGGAGTGTAGCTATAAATATACCTGAAATTGTGGCAGCAGAT
The DNA here is from genome assembly GCF_000951035.1 of Colobus angolensis palliatus. Lineage (NCBI taxonomy): Eukaryota > Metazoa > Chordata > Mammalia > Primates > Cercopithecidae > Colobus > Colobus angolensis. Next base: position 538 of record NW_012123811.1, read on the forward strand.
TTGGAACTGGGTAATGGGCAGAAGTTGGAAAAGTGGGAAGGCTCAGAAGAAGACAGAAAGCTGAGGGAATGTTTGGATTTTATTAAAGACCAGGTAAGTGGCTGTTACCAAAATGCTGATTGTAATATGGATAGTAAAGGCCATGCTGAGGAGGTCACAGATAGAAATGAGAAACTTATTGGGAGCATAGGTCACCCTAGTTATAATGTAGCAAAGGAATTAACTGCATTTTGTCCATATCCTAGGACTTTGTGGAAGGCTGAATTTAAGAGTGATGATTCAGGCTGGGCACTGTAGCTCACGCCTGTAATCCCAGCACTTTGGGAGGCCGAGACAGGTGAATCATGAGTCAGGAGATCGAGACCATCCTGGCTAACATGGTGAAACACCGTCTCTACTAAAAGATACAAAAAAAATTAGCCAGGCGTGGTGGCAGGTGCCTGTAGTCCCAGCTACTCAGGAAGCTGGGCCAGGAGAATGGCATGAACCCAGGAGGCAGAGCTTGCAGTGAGCAGAGATCATGCCACTGCACTCCAGCCTTGGCAACAGAGGAAGACTGTCTCAAA
>NW_012123813.1:0-1766 GCF_000951035.1 Colobus angolensis palliatus
TAAAACCCCAAATTTGATTGATGCATTTATGCATGCAAGAAGCTCAGTAAACTCCAAACAGGATAAAACCAGAGATTCACAGCTAGACACATCATAATCAAACTGTTGAAAGCCAAAGCCAAAGAGAGAATCTTTAAAGGAGCAAGAGAAAAGCAGCTCATCACATACAGGGAAACCTCAGTAAGATGAATGCAGACTTCTCATCAGAAACTATGGACCCCAGAAGGCAGTAGGATGACATATTCACATCCCTGAAAGGAAAAAGCTCAACGAAAACTTCCATATCTGGCAAAACTCCCCTTCAGAAATGAGGGAGAAATAAGATATTCCTCATAAACCAAAACTGTGAGAATTGTAGCTAGCAGACCTGCCTACAACAAATGCTAAGGGGAATTCTTCCAGCTGAAATAAAAATGTGCTAGATGGTAACTCAAATCTGCCTGAAACAATAAAGAACATGGGTCAAGTTAACTACTTAGGTTAACTTAGCACTGGCCCAAGTTCGTCCCCAGAAAAAGGAGGCCGTCCAATAATCAATTGCCAGAGGACAGGAAGGATGAAACCATATTTTTTTCTCCTCTTCACTTTCAGGAGCCCTGCACACTTCCCATATTTCAGTATATAATTTTTGAGTAAATTAGCAAGGTGTGATCTTTTCACCAGTCTAATTCTTCTACTACTACTACAAAAAAAGTAGACTTAGTATTATTAGTCCATAGGTAATGCAGTTTAAAACCACAGTGAGGGGGCTTATCATGGGGAGGGGGGAGGGGGGAGGGATTGCATTGGGGAGTTATACCTGATATAAATGATGAATTGATGGGTGCTGACGAGTTGATGGGTGCAGCACACCAACATGGCACAAGTATACATATGTAACAAACCTGCACGTTATGCACATGTACCCTAGAACTTAAAGTATAATACAAAAATAAAAAATAAAAAAAAGAAAGAAAATGAAATACACTTTGAAAACAAAAAATATGGTGGAAATAGGAATGGGGGGAGTACAGGAGATAAGCATGTTTTTGACTTTTTCTTTAAATCGATAGTATGAAACACAACACTGAAAGAAGGACAAGGCTCAATGCATAGGTAGTCAGTGGTATCTATCCTAAATTTCCCCACCATCCTTCTTCTCAGCATTCTGTTTGTCTAGAGTCTGCTCTCACTCTCATTTGTATTACCTACAACTCAATTCACACAAATGACTGGACACTCTTTGGGTTCCCACCTTTGCTTAGATAAAGAACTTATTCCCTCCCAGGGCCACCATCTCATCCAAAACTCTCATTGGACACATAGGGAAAGAAAGTCTTGAAGACAAGATGAGACAGACTTGTCTAAGGTCACACAACCACCATCAAGTAGATGATCTAGGAATACAGTTCAGGTCCCAATGGAGTTGGAACTTCAGGTAGACATGGAGGTTCCTCCGCGTGCACAAACTTACTTGTATGGGAGGATGGGAAGTGTAGCTAAACTGTGAACCCAAAAAGGAGAAAATAAGTAGGTATTTGCAAAATGGTTCTATATACCCTTCTGTCTGTCCCCAAATGTTCTTAAAGGCATGTGGTAGTCACACCATTTGTTAGACTGAAGCAGCAAGGATATGAGTACATCTTGCACTGGAAATACTCATTTCCATTCCTCAGGATCTGACAATCCCAAAGCAGTTAGAAGCTGGTATGCCTTCTCCATAATCTCTCTCTCTCTCTCTCTGTCTCTCTCTCTCTGTCTCTCTCTCTCTCTCTCTCTCTCTCTCT
>NW_012123814.1:0-1096 GCF_000951035.1 Colobus angolensis palliatus
TGACAGGATTATGCCAAACTGGTGGTACCAATTTACACTACTTTCAGAAATGTATAAGAGATCCCATTGATCCACATCCTCAGACACTTGATATTGTGATATTGTCCTCCTCCTTATTTTTTGTTATTACACTGAGTGTAAAATGGTATTTCACTGGGGACATATTAGCATTTTCTTAGTCATTAATGTGATCGAGCATCTTTTAATGGTCTTTAGCCACACATTTCCTCTTCTGTGAAAGGACTATTAATATCTTTAGTGCATTAAAATTTTTCTGGGTACAATGGCTCATGCCTGTAATCCCAGCACTTAGGGAGGCCGAGGCAGGCAGATCACTTGAGCCCAGGAGTTCGAGACCAGACTGGGCAACATGGCGAAAACCCATCTCTACAAAAAATACAAAAATTATCTGGGTGTGGTGGTGCATGCCTGTGGTCCCAGCTACTTGGGAAGCTGAGGTGGGAGGATGGCTTGAGCCCAGAAGGTGGTGGCTACAGTGAGCTGAGATCACGCTACTGCACTCGAGCCTAGGTGGCAGAACTAGACTCTGTCTCAAAAAAAAAAAAAAAAAAAAACTTTTTTTTTTTTTTAGATGGGTTCTTACTACGTCACCCAAACTGGTCTTGAACTCCTGACCTCAGGTGATCCACCCGCCTCGGCCTCCCAAAGTGCTGGGATTACAGGCGTGAGCCACCACGCCTGGCCCTGTGTGGTCTTCTGAGACTTAACTTTTTTCACTCAATATTATGTTTCTAAGATTCACCTATGTTGTTGCATGTAGCTAGAGTTTGTTTACAGTATTCCCTTGGGTGATCATAAGACACATTATCCATTCATCCATTGTTGGACATCTGGGTCATTTCCAGCTTTTTGCTCTTATGGACAGTGCTACCATGAGCATTCTTAGGTGTACGTCCTGGGACACATGCACACCCATTCTTCTAAGGTATATAGACCTAAGAATGCGATTGTTGGTTAATAGGTCATCTAAAAGTTCGGCTTGACAGGATTATGCCAAACTGGTGGTACCAATTTACACTACTTTCAGAAATGTATAAGAGATCCCATTGATCCACATCCTCAGACACTTGATATT
>NW_012123815.1:0-1229 GCF_000951035.1 Colobus angolensis palliatus
CGAGTAGCTGGGACTACAGGCGCCCGCCACCTCGCCCGGCTAGTTTTTGTATTTTTAGTAGAGACGGGGTTCCACTGTGTTAGCCAGGACGGTCTCGATCTCCTGACCTCGTGATCCGCCCGTCTCGGCCTCCCAAAGTGCTAGGCTTACAGGCTTGAGCCACCACGCCTGGCCGCATGGATAGTTATTTAACCACCTGGAGTCTTAGGTTCTTCATAGATAAAATGGTAAACAATAATGTCTATCTCTTAGTCTTATTTGTAAAGATTAAATAAGATGGTTTAAAATATCTATCACATTGGTACATAATGTTCCATAATCAGTAGTAATTATTATTGTGAATACAGAAGATTTTATGAAAACAGTATAATGCAATGAGAATGTTCATCATTCGTTTTAATGGGATGCCTAAACACCAAATAAGCCAAACTTTTCACTAATGACCAATCCATTCAAACTCAGCAAATTTAGCAGATCCTTAGCAACCTGAGATCACTGTTAATATCAAAATAAAATCTTTGAAATCAATGTTTTTCTTTATGAAGTCAAAAGAAGTATAGCATTTAAAGGGTGAGTAAAATTAGGTCTTCACTACCTCAGCGAAAATGACTAAAAGTGGCTTTCATCTATGAATCCCTATATAATTGGAACTGCAGTGTCCTTAGAGATTGCATATCTCCCTGCCTCTCAACACAGATGTTAAGACTAGCTGAAATATACCTGTTCTTCAGACCTGAAACAAGGAAATTATGAAGAAACTAGATTAGAATTTGTCATGTTACTTCAAAAGAAATAACCTTTAGTTGGGAGAGGAGAAGTGGGGATGAATCCAATTGTGTTTAATTTTTTAAGCACTCTTACTGATTTTTAAAACACAATTTTACTTTCAACAATGATTTAGAGAACAGTCACTTGATTTCACACTTTTCTATCTGTAATAATGCAATAAAACCTGTGTGTTCCAAGTCCCTAATGCCTATTTTCCCTACCATAGAGAAAGTTCAGGGGGGTACCTATTTTTATTTACTTCATATTCCCAGGCCTTAATACCATGCCTAGGTTTCTGGGGTTATCCATTTAAGAGTGTACTTTTGAATACATTAAGAATTTTTTCAGTTGCTTCTCTAACATGAGCAAAGGATCAGAGCAATCCTTTTCTTTTCGTTCTTTTTTTTTTTTTTTTTTTAATGAAACATCACTCTGTTGCCCAGACCGGAGTGCAATAGCTC
>NW_012123816.1:0-1481 GCF_000951035.1 Colobus angolensis palliatus
TTTTTAGTAGAGACGGGGTTTCACGGTGTTAGCCAGGATGGTCTCGATCTTCTGACCTCGTGATCCGCCCGTCTCGGCCTCCCAAAGTGCTAGGATTACAGGCTTGAGCCACCGCGCCCGGCCGAGAAATGTTAAATAGATAGAAACCGACCTGGATTACTCTGATCTGAACTGAGATCACACAGGACTTTAATCACTGAACAAACGAACCTTTATTAGTGGCTACACCATTAGGATGTCCTGATCCAGCATCGAAGCTGTAAACCCTATTGTTGATATGGACTCTAGAATAGGATTGCATTGTTACCCCTAGGGTAACTTAATCCGTTGATCAAATTATTGGGTCAGTGTGTGCTAACTCGCTTAGGCTAGTGCGGTCTTAGTTTAGGTTGTTTGGAGGTTGAATTATGCTCCGAGGTCACCGCAACCACATTTTAAATTTTTTTAAATTTTTTATTGTTTATTTATTTTTTCATTTTTTTAAGACAGAGTGTGACTCTGTCACCAGGCTGGAGTACAGTGGCGCGATCTTGGCTCACTGCTGTCTCTGCCTCCCGTGTTCAAGCCATTCTCCTGCCTTAGCCTCCTGAGTAGCTGGGATTACAGGCACATACCACTACACCCAGCTAATTTTTGTATTTTTAGTACAGACAGGGTTTCAGCATGTTGGCCAGGATGGTCTCCATCTCCTGACCTCGTGATCTGCCCGCCTCAGCCTCCCGAAGTGCTGGGATTACAGGCATGAACCACTGCGCCCGGCACCCCAACCAAAATTTTTAATGCAGAGATAGTAGGCTAGGGCCTGTAGGTTTTCTTTTAGTTTCTATTTGCATTAGTGATCTTCTCATCTTATTTGTTTATACTGTCTCTTCACAGATAGATCAGTTTCACTGATTGAAAGTAAGAGACAGCTGAACCCTCGTGTGGACATTCATACAAGACCCTATTTAGTGAATAAGTGATTATGCCACCTTTGCACTGTCAGGATACCGCAGCTGTTGAACATATGTCACTGGGCAGGCAGTGCCTCTAATACTGGTAATGCTAGAGGTGATGTTTTTGGTAAACAGGTGGGGTAAGATTTCCCGAGTTCCTTATACTTTTTGTAATCTTTCCTTAGAGCATACCTGTGTTGGATTAATAGTATAAATAATTGGATTAATAGTATAAATAATAGGGTATTTATTATTTGTTAATATTAGGCTGTTAACTGTCAGTGGATTATTCTGGTTTGATGTAAGCTATACAATGGAGAATATCTTCATGTTACTTATATTAACATAATTGCTTCTATTAAGTAATAGATTAGTCTAATGTAATGTTAGGAGTTCAATAGAGTGATTAGGATTTAAAATAATTGATGTTGAGCTTTAAAGCTTTCTTTTTTTCAGCCAGGCGCGGTGGCTCAAGCCTGTAATCCCAGCACTTTGGGAGGCCGAGACGGGCGGATCACAAGGTCAGGAGATCGAGACCATCCTGGC
>NW_012123817.1:0-1144 GCF_000951035.1 Colobus angolensis palliatus
CGGATCACCTGAGGTCAGGAGTTCAAGACCTCAAGACCTTCAACATGGTGAAACCTCGTCTCTACAAAAATGCAAAAATTCGTATGGCATGATGGCGGGTGCCTGTAATCCCAGCTACTCAGGAAGCTGAAGTGGAAGAATCGCTTGAACCCGGGAGACGGAGGTTGCAGTGAGCTGAGATTGTGCCATTGCACTCCAGCCTGGGTGACAGAGCGAGACTCCCTCTCAAAATAAAAGGAAACTCCATAACCACTAGTAGTCATTTCCCATTTCTCCTCCCCTCCCCTATGTCTATTCCACTTCCCAGTCCCAGGCAATCACTTATCTACCTTCTTTCTCTATATATTTGTATATTGTGAACACATTTTATATTCTACATGTGTTATTTCTTTTAATACTTACACAACCCAATGAGGTAGGTACCATTGCAATCTCCACTATACACAAGTGGATACTGAGTCACGAAGAGATTAAGTACCCTGACCAAAGTTATAGGGCTAGTAAGTGGTTCAGCCAGGCTTTATTTATTTATTTATTTGAGACAGAGTCTCATTCCGTCAGCCAGGCTGGAATGCAGTGGCGCAATCTTGGCTTGCTGCATCCTGTGCCTCCTGGGTTCAAGCAATTCTCGTGCCTCAGCCTGCCAAGCAGCTGAGACTACAGGCATTCACCACCATGCCTGGCTAATTTTTTGTATTTTTGGTAGACATGGGGTTTCATTATGTTGGCCAGGCTGGTCTCAAACTCCTGCCTTCAAGTGATCCACCCACCCTGGCCTCCCAAAGTGCTGCGATTATGGGGGTGAGCCACCGCACCCGGTCTCAGCCAAGGTTTAAACCCAGAATTTAAATTCTAGATGAATAGTTATGTTTTCTTTCCTGGGAATGCAAAATTTGATATTGATCTCTAGACAACGAATAAATAGACAGATACAGCTTTGGCGATGTAATGATGTCATTCGCTATTTGTAGAATTCATGCTTTTATTTTTTATTTTTTATTTATTTATTTTTTTTGAGACGGAGTCTCGCTCTGTCGCCCAGGCTGGAGTGCAGTGGCCGGATCTCAGCTCACTGCAAGCCCCGCCTCCCAGGTTTTACGCCATTCTCCTGCCTCAGCCTCCCGAGTAGCTGGGATTACAGGCG
>NW_012123818.1:0-1449 GCF_000951035.1 Colobus angolensis palliatus
ATTATATATATATATATATATATAAATATATAAAATACACACATACTTTTTTTTTTGAGATGGAGTTTTGCTCTTGTCACCCAGGCTGGAGTGCAATGGTGTGATCCCGGCTCACTGCAACCTACGGCTCACTGCAACTTCCGCCTCCCAGGTTCAAGCAATTCTCCTGCCTTGGCCTCTCAAGTAGCTGGGATTACAGGCACCTGCAACCACACCTAGCTAATTTTTGTATTTTTAGTAGAGATGGGGTTTCACCATGTTGGTCAGGCTGGTCTCAAACTTCTGACCTCAGGTGATCCACCTGCCTCAGTCTCCCAAAGAGCTGGGATTACAGGCGTAAGCCACTGCACCCAGCCAGGATTCTATATTGACAACACTTAAAGGACCTGAAAAATATTTTGCCACTTTCTTCCGGCCTCCATGGCTTCCAATAAGAAATTGGCTGTCATTCTAATTATTTTTCCCCTATAGGTGAGATGTTATTTCTCTTTTGATGCTCTTGAAATGCTGTCTTTAGCTTTCAAGTGTTTATGATGTGTGTTGGCAAGGATTTCTTTGGTTTATCTTGTTTGTGGTTCACAGTGCTTCTTAAATCTGCAGTTTTGGGTCTCTTGCTACATTTGAAAAGTTCTTAGCCATTGTTTATTCAAGTACTTTTTGGGCCCCTCCCTCCTTCTTCTCTCCTTCTGTAACTTCGGTGACATGAATGTGGGCTCTTTTTTATATCCACAGAGGTCCCTGAGGTTATGTTTGTTCTTACAGAATATTTTCTCTCTGTTGTTCAGACTGGATAATTTCCCTCTGTTTTTTTTTTTTTTTTTGAGACGGAGTCTCTCACTGTTGCTCGGGCTGGAGTGCAGTGGCGCGATCCAGCTCACTTCAACCTCTGCCTCCCAGGTTAAGCGATTCTCCTGCCTCAGCCTCCCAGGTAGCTGGGATTATAAGTGTCTGCCACCACGCCCAGCTAATTTTTTTTTTAAGACGGAGTCTCTCACTGTTGCTCGGGCTGGAGTGCAGTGGCGCGATCCAGCTCACTTCAACTTCTGCCTCCCAGGTTTAGGTGATTCTCCTGCCTCAGCCTCCCAAGCAGCTGGGATTACAAGTGTCGGCCACCACACCCAGCTAATATTTTTTTTTGAGACGGAGTCTCACACTGTTACTCACGCTGGAGTGCAGTGGCGCGATCCAGCTCACTTCAACCTCTGCCTCCCAGGTTTAAGCGATTCTCCTGCCTCAGCCTCCCAAGTAGCTGGGATTATAAGTGCCCGCCACCACGCCCAGCTAATTTTTTTTTTGAGACAGAGTCTTGCACTGTTGCTCGGGCTGGAGTGCAGTGGCATGATCCAGCTCACTTCAACCTCTGCCTCCCAGGTTTAAGCGATTCTCCTGCCTCAGCCTCCCAAGTAGCTGGGATTATAAGTGCCTGCCACCAGGCCCAGCTAATTTTTT
>NW_012123819.1:0-1103 GCF_000951035.1 Colobus angolensis palliatus
GCCTCCCAATGATTGCTGTGTCTCTTAAATCTCTTTTCATCTACAGATTCCCTCTCCCTCTTTTTCCTCCTTTGCAGTTTATTTGCTGAAGAAATCAGGTCCTTTTTTTCAGCAGCATGGTGTTAACAGGTTCCTCAGTCACCTTTATTTCCCCTCTGAGACATTCAGATCTAGAGGCCTAGTTAGGTTGAGATTTAATTACTTACTTAATTTTTAGCAAGAAGACTTTTAGGTGGTGGCATGTATACTTCCATGAACTAGATGCACACAATGTTTTATGTCTCTCTTTCTATGACATTACCAGTCATTGATAACCATTGTCTAGACCTATTATTTTACTAGGGACGTACCTGGTTGTTCAGTTATCCCATGAAAATGGAAAATTATTCCATGAAATGGTGATCATTGATAACCATGTCTAGAGCTATTATTTCACTAGGGACATACCAGGCTGTTGTATTATCCCATGAAAATGGAAAGAAATCAATCTGAACTTATACTTCAGCAAAGAAAAAACTTTTTTATATGAAATGATTTGTTTTAATTTGGCAAACTGACATTAAATTTAACTTACTCTTTTTAAAACTTATTTATTTATGTATGTATGTATGTATGTATGTATGTATGTATGAATGAATGACAGGGTCTCACACTGTTGCCCAGCCAGGCTGGAGTTCAGTGGCACGATCTCAGCTCACTGCAGCCTCCCAGGTTCAAGTGATTCTCGTGCCTCAGCCTCCCGAGTAGCTGGGACTACATGTGCACACCACCATGCCTGGCTAATTTTTGTACTTTTTGTAGAGGACAGGGTTTCGTCATGTTGGCCGGGCTGGTCTCAAACTCCTGATGACCTCAAGTGATCTACCTGCCTTGGCCTCCCAAAGTGCTGGGATTACAGGCATGAGCCATGGCGCTGGGCCTGAATTTAACTTACTCTGTTAGAAGGCTTATGTTAGAAGTCACAAGACTTCAGAGAGGACAACATGTTTTCTTTAAATAAAAGCTAACTTTGAGGGCCGGGCGCGGTGGCTCAAGCCTGTAATCCCAGCACTTTGGGAGGCCGAGACGGGCGGATCACGAGGTCAGGAGATCGAGACCATCCT
>NW_012123820.1:0-988 GCF_000951035.1 Colobus angolensis palliatus
TTCTTCTCCTAGTCCCTCTGGCCAAGAGTCCTTCTTTCAGGGCCTTAGGTACCTGTGCCCCCACCTGTGTGGCAGAGCAGTGCTACAGCTATGAATTGACTTCAGAGTGGAGCCAGGAGAGGAAGGAGAGGAAAAAGAAAAATAGAGATCTCCTCCCATTTCTAATATGCAAGAATAACTTTTTCCAGTCGTTTGACTAGAAAGAAGAGCTTTTCACTTAGTGACTATTGCACTCTTCTAAGATTTAGACCAGTTTGTGGTCATCATCAGGAAAGAAGGGAGAAAAAAATTGCAAACCTCAACCTCCTATGTGTCACTATTCAAATTTTGACTTTAATCCTTAAATCCACCTGATATTGTTTACTTTAAGATTTACCAGTAGTTTATCTTTGTATTTTGTCCAGAGGATCTAATTGTGATCAATGGGAAAATAGACTACAGTCAGTTAACTCCATCTTTGCTGCAACATGCAAATATTAAATAAAAAATAAATGAAAAGCAAAAAGCAAAGAATTGCCAATGTATTGTGGAAGTCATTTTTTAAAAAGTCATATGAACTACTCTGTTTTAGAATAGTCTCTTACAAAGATCTGTACAGAAGTGTTGAGCCTGAGAAATCCATTCCCTAAACTATAGCACCCTCGTATGATGACTATTTTATTTTATTTTAGTGAGACAGAGTTTCGCTCTTGTCTCCCAGGCTGGAATGCAGTGGTGCGATCTTGGCTCACTGCAACTTCCGCCTCCCGGGTTCAAGTGTTTCTCAAGTGTTTCTCCTCCTGAGTAGCTGGGATTACAGGTGCGCACCACCACACCTGGCTAAATTTTTTATTTTTAGTAGCGACAGGTTTTCACCATGTTGGCTAAGCTGGTCTCGAACTCTTGACCTCAGGTGATCTGCCTACTGCAACCTCTCCCTCCCTGGTTCAAGTGATTCTCCTGCCTCAGCTTCCTGAGTAGCTAAGATTACAGGTGCCCACTACCATGT
>NW_012123820.1:6088-7174 GCF_000951035.1 Colobus angolensis palliatus
AATACAAAGATTAGCTGGGCACAGTGGTGGGTACCTGTAGTCCCAGCTACTCGGGAGGCTGAGGCAGGAGAATGGCATGAACCCAGGAGGCAGAGCTTGCAGTGAGCCAAGACAGAGCCACAGCACTCCAGCCTGGGCGACAGAGCAAGACTCCATCTTAAAAATAATAATAAAAAAAAACCAGACAAACCAAAAGCTTCAGCTTAAATGACTACTATTGTTTTTCATGAACAATTCAGACATAATTGTTAAAAATGAGTAAATTGGGGACGGAGCAAGAAGGCCAAATAGGAACAGCTCCAGTTTCCAACTCCCAGTGCGAGTGACACAGAAGACCAGTGATTTCTGCATTTTCAACTGTGGTACTGGGTTTATCTCACTAGGGAGTGCCGGACAATCGGTGCTGGTCAGCTTCTGCAGCCTGACCAGTGAGAGCTGAAGCAGGGTGAGGCATCACCTTACCTGGGAAGTGCAAGGGGGAAGGGAATCCCTTTTCCTAGCCAGGGGAACGGAGACACACAACACCTGAAATATTGGGTAACTCCCACCCCAATACCGCGCTTTAAGCAAACGGGCACCCCAGGAGATTATATCCCACACCTGGCTGGGAGGGTCCCACACCCACGGAGCCTCCCTCATTGCTAGCACAGCAGTCTGTGATCTAACCGCAAGGCAGCAGTGAGGCTGGGGCAGGGGCGCCCACGATTGCTGAGGCTTAAGTAGGTAAACAAAGCTGCTGGGAAGCTCCAACTGGGTGGAGCTCACAGCAGCTCAAGGAAGCCTGCCTGTCTCTGTAGACTCCACCTCTGGGGACAGGACACAGCTAAACAACAACAACAGCAACAACAAAAAAAAGCAGCAGAAATCTCTGCAGACGCAAATGACTCTGTCTGACAGCTTTGGAGAGAGCAGTGGATCTCCCAACACGGAGGTTGAGATCTGAGAAGGGACAGACTGAGTAGCCTAACTGGGAGACATCCCCCACTAGGGTCAGACTGACACCCCACACCTCACACGGTGGAGTACACCCCTGAGAGGAAGCTTCCAAAGTAAGAATCAGACAGGTACACTCGCTGTTCAGCAATA
>NW_012123820.1:12609-13154 GCF_000951035.1 Colobus angolensis palliatus
AAGTACCTCTCAACTGTGTCCTGCTCCGCTCACACAGCATACCTGCCTAGTGACTCCCTCAAATGGAGGTGTGTGTCAACCCCTAGGATATCTGATGGAGGGGGTGTTACAACTTGCCCTTGTGACACATTTAAGGCTACTATGCACAGTTCCCGCTACAATACTTATTTAGAATGTACCTCTGGTGGTAAAACATACTATACTGCCATCTTAACAAGATCTAGAACTCCCACTATAGGGGCCAGTAGTGTCCCTACAGTTGTAGGAGATACCAATAACCTTATATCAGCTGGCTGTACTGGAATTGTAGGACAGCCTGTCTGCTGGAATACTCATCCCCCTCTTCATATCTCTGACGGAGGAGGACCACAAGACAAGGTCGGAGAAATTATGGTATACAAAAAGCTTGAAGAGTTGCAAAGGCCCCTGTACCCGGAAATTCACTACCACCCTTTGGCTTTGCCCAAAGCCCGAGGGAAAGAGAAAGTTGATGCCCAGACCTTTGACCTCCTCACTGCTACTCATAACCTGCTTAACAATTCCAA
>NW_012123820.1:15097-21767 GCF_000951035.1 Colobus angolensis palliatus
TATTTCTTTTATTTTAAAGATCCCTTGGTATTCTGGATTTCTCTCTATAGCTCCTTCTTACTTTTACTTATAATTACTGTGCTTTATCCTTCAGTTCCCTAAACTTGAACAACTCTGGCTTGTGAGCTTATTAAAACAATTTTAAGGTTGGATAATCTTTATCAAAAGCAGGGTAGTATTATTAAGATTACCCATTTAGCATATATAAGCATTTTTCAAATGACCAAAGAATTTAAGATTTAATGTTCCACTATATAGTCAAAAGCCAGTGAGTCACACCACCTTTTGTCTTCTTATGTTTACTTTTAAAGATTGTCTTAGCATAGGAAGAAGTTCTCAGTGTTCACTGTAGTCCCTTTCTCTAAGGCAGTCTCTTCTCTTGTTTGTCAAGATTTCTGCATGTCTTTCTTGGCTCAAGGAAAAAATCTTACTCTATAACAGTTAGTGAGGAAAATTAAATAAAAAACTTTCTGATTAGAGAAGGCAATTGAATAAATAATCTGTAAAACATTTTTTGTGTGTTACAGAGTTTCAGGAATAATTACCATTTTTGAACAGCTTCTGCATCGAAGCATATTTCTTATAGATTCTTATTCTGAGTTTGGAGCTTAACGTCTCTCATCCTAAACTCCCAATCAAAGAAAATGGGGGCACCAAAGCACATAGATGTTTAGAGTTTAGCAGTTTTAACATACAAACTACTTTCAAACAAGTAGAACTCTTGTATTTAGCTTATAATTCTTAAAAGTCCAATTTAAGACATGTTTAAGACTTACAGAAGGACACTACTGAAATGAAGATGCAAAATCTGAGCCTAAACTTTTTCTAATTGTTGTCATTAAAACATCAATGGCTTTGCTTTAATGGCCCTAATCTTATGGAACTCGATCAATATTAAGTTCAGCAAGTGTTTCATTTCTAGTTTACATGTAGGTACAATAACAGCAATTCAAAATGATGTTTGTCAACTCTAAAAACAGTGTGACATTTTGTGTATTTATTTTTATTATAGTAAGGGTTCATGATAAAGACATTAAATAGTTAAAAATATCAATGTTAAAATATCAAAACATAACTCACCAGTAACATGTTTGAATTAAAACTAAAGTTTATCTACTCTTAAGAGTTAAAGTATTAATTCGAGCATATCCTTGATAGATATTAAAAACTATCATGGCTCTCTTTCTCCCTTCCTCTCTTGTTAAGAAAACATGAGCTACTTCATCTGAAAGGTATTTCTATTTTGCAAAAAAAAAAAAATTACATTTACAATCCTTCACATCCAATTTGTATTTCATAAAATAATTTCTTCTTTCTTCTTTCATCAAACAATTAATGAATACCTATTACATAAATGCTACGCCTGTTCTCATGGTGTTTACAGTCTAGTGCTAATCATGGGCATAAAAAGGGTCAACAAGTAATTTGAGACAAGTGGAGTGTTAAAGGAGCCATTAGGAAAGTACGTTTGACCTGAATTCACAGCCAGAAAAGGCTTCCTGGAGGAGTCGGAAATCTGAAAGAGAAAAGCAGTTAGCCAGAGGAGAAGGTGAGAAAAATAGCTTCTAGACAAAAAGAGTAGCATGAACAGTGTATGGGAGAGTCAGGAGGAGAAAAGGGAGAACGAGAGAATGAGAGAATGATTAGAGCAACCAAGGAAGTGAAAGAATACAATGAGTAGTGAAGCTAGAGAGGAAACCAGTGACCTCAATAAACAAGAGTACTGTGGTTTGAATGTCCCCTCCAAAACTCATGTAGAAATTTAATTGCCATTGTGACAGTATTAAAAAGTAGGATTTTTAAAGAAGTGATTAAGGCATAAGGAGCCTGCCTTCATGAATGAATTATGCTATTGTCTGGAGAGTAGTCTCCCCGTAAAAGGGTAAGTTGGACCCCCATTTTCTGTCTCGCATGCATGTTTTCTTGCCAAGTGATACCTTCCACCATGTTATGACACAGCAAGAAGACCTTTACCAGATGCAGCCCCTCAATCTTCACTTTGCCAACTTCTAGAGCTATGAGCTAAATCAATCTCTTTTTTTAAATATATAAATTGTCTAGTCTGTGTTACTTCTTTTAGAACAGCAGAAAACAGGATAAGACATGGAGCTTTCATACCACATTGTAAAAAATGGTTTTGTTTTTATCCTAACATCAATTAAGGGTCACTGGATGATTTTAGATAGGAATGTGGCATGATTAGATTTGTGGTTTACAAAGAGGGCTATAGCTGCTTGTTTCACTGCTAGTCCAGCTTCAATATGGAGAATGAATTTGAAGGGAGTCATCCTGGATTTAACACCATTTAGAAGTCTGTTGCCAAAATATAGAGAAAAGACAAAACTGGCCTAGATTGAGGAGTGTTGGTGCATATGGAGAAAGATTTATAAAGAAATTAAATTTAATGTGCTTTTCAGATCCATAATGATTTGGGGAAGGGAAGGAGATGGAGGAAATAAAGACGACTTTGATTTGGCAAAGGGTGCATGGAAATGACATTAAATGAGTGGGTAAAATGGTACACCTTTGAAGGTGCAAACATGATTTCAGTCTGATACATGTTATATGTGAGATGTCTATGGATTATTTGTGTAAAAATTCAATTACAGAGTCAGAAATATAATAGAGATTTTTATAACCCACTTAGGGAATTATCTTGATTGCATAGAATAAGAAATACAATGGAAATTTCTAGTATTTAATTTGGGATTGATCCCAATTACAAAGAATAAAACCCGAGAAGCCCCAATAATTAAGGAAAGAGCAGAGAGTAAAACCTGAAAGACAATTTGAGAATAAATAGCCAGACATTTAAGAAATATAAAATGTAACAATATAGTATTATAGAATCCAAGGAAAGCAGATGCTATATTTGATAGGTAAAGTAATGGCTCTCAAATGAGATTCACATTCTAAACCCCAGCAACTCTGAATATGATACATGATATGACAAAAGGGACTTTGCAGAGATGATTAAGTGAAGGACCCTAAAATGGGAGATTTAACTAGATTATTACCTGGGCAATCCCAATGTCATCACAAGTATCCTTATGAGACAGAAGAAGGAGAGTTAGAGTCAAAGAAAGGAATATGGTAATAAAAACAGAGGGGTGGTGTATGAAAGAGACACGGAGAGAAAAAGAGATGAGCCAAAAAACTCAGATGACTTCTAGAAGCTGGAAAAGACCAAGAAATGGATTCTCCCCTAGAGAGAAGAAATGTGGCTTTGCCAATTCATTTCAGACCTCTGACCTCCAGGATGTTAAGACATATTTGTGTTGTTTTAGGCCACATATTTTGTGGTAATTTGCAACAGTAGTAGGAAACTAATACTCTATATGAGTTGACTTAGGCAATAGAGGATTTATTGATGACTTTTAAAAGAGAAGGAATCTTTTCAAAAACGATTTGTGAAATTGCAGTGTTTTGAGTAGTTAAAAAGAGTAAGTTATCCTTTCGAATCTTCATTGGTTACATCTCTGCCCTGGCTGTTTCAGGTTGCTGGCTTCTTCAGCTCTAAGTCTGGGATGTATGAGGCAAAAAGGAAACCCAAGGAACTCTCCAGTGTGTCATTTCTTGGTCTCAAGATTCTTAGCTGGTCTATTTTCCTCTTTCTGCCTTTCAGAGCCTTCTTCCGTTTTTTACACATAATGTTCAGAGGTTTTAGCTGTACTTGGCAGGAAGAATAGGGGGGAAGCTCCAAAACTGAGTTCTTAATTTTATTTTTTTAAATTTTTGCTTATCTGTGCTTTTCAATATTTTTCCATTGGACACGAATTACTTATGTTTTTAATAAATGTGTTTTTGCATCATAATGCCTGCATTGGTACTTTACATGTCACATAGTAATTAATATACAAATTGAAATTTATTTTGCATAATCTGAAACCAAGAAAAATAAACAAATATGATGAATATTCCCAATCCTATTTCACCTGTGACTCATCAATGACATCAACTCTCAAATGGAATTTTCTAAAATTCATCCTATACAAGGTGATTTTCAAAATACTTAACAAGTGGTATGGCACAGGCAGAAACTAATAAAGTGATTGTCTGCAGTCAGAAAGGATACTGGCTAGTACAGTATAGTGAGGCTTATCAGTCCTACTTCTATAGAGAAGCTGATAAAATTCCTACGAAAGAAAAGAGTTCCATGGGCAATGACCTTTGGGAAATAATGCTTCCCGTTTCCTTCCCTTCAGAATTCTTTTCAGAAAAAAAAAATATTATTAGCTTCATTAAATCTAGATTTTATTTTGTCATGAAGTTGTTTTCTCATCAAACCCACTCCCTACACACACATTCACAACCTAGAGAATACAATTTGAAATGTTCTCTCAAGTGCTTTTATGCTAAACTGTTATTCTACCAACCCATTTCTTGTCCATATCCTTTTCTCCCAGTTAATAATTACTGCCGCTCAAAAAGAATTTATTCTGTAAAATTACTTATTCTATATCCTAGTGTGTTTAAGAAAAAGGACACATCTAAAATTAAGTCATATGAGACATTAACACTTCCCTGGATCTATGGATACATTTATTTACTGGTGCATATTAGCAATAAGTAAATGCAGCATGGGCCGGGCACAGTGGCTCACGCCTGTAACCCCAGCAGTTTAGGAGGCCAAGGAGGTCAGGTTATCTGAGGTCAGAAGTTTGAGACAAGCCTGGCCAACATGGTGAAACCCCATCTCTACTAAAAATACAAAGTTAGCCAGGCATGGTGGCACATCCTATAGGCTCAGCTACATGGGAGACTCAGGTAGGAGGATTGCTTGAGCTCGGTAGGCAGAGGTTGCAGTAAGCCGAGATTGTGCCAGTGCACTCCCGCTTGGGTTCTGTCTCAAAAAATAAAATAAGTAAATTTGGCATATTAGAAAAAGGTGAAAGTGATGAGTTCAGAGCTAAAATCACAGATAGATTTTCTGCAATATCATCCCTTCTCACTTGGTAAGAGCTCCTTGTGGAAAATTCTGCAGCTGTATCTTGGCTCAGATACTACAAAGTTTAGTAGAAATCTGCCATCATCACAAGGCGAGTAAGTGAAGACCTGTGTACCGAGTACTTTATGCCTCTTGTGTGGAGTAAGGTTGAATAAGAATTGTACGGTGTTGATCTAATTCTTCTTTCATATTTAAAGTGACATTTTGTTTTTAGAGAGAAAATAAAATCTAGAAGCTTTCTCAGTCCCTCTGCTATTGGAAGTGTGATGGGAACGAACTTCTGTCTGACAATGATATTGTCGTTATGTCTGTATCATATTCCAACACTTAGATAACCTATGAAAGGAAGTTAAATGATGTGTAATGAGATATTTCCAGAGGTAATTATATCAAAGAAGAACAGATCTCTTTATGCAAGGGGATCCAGTAGATAATGCAAAACTATTAGCCAATAAAGTAAAGAACGGAGAGAGGAAAAACCACAATGTATCATTGAAAAGGATGCAAAATTAAACTTCAAAATACATGAAGATAACTAACATTACAAATAGGCAAATCAGCCAACCAAACCAAACCAAAAATAGATATTACAAAATGTGAACAGGTAGATATAAAAATAAACCAATCAACATTTTTGGAAATTAAGAATATGATCATTGAAATTAAAATTTAATAAGCCATATATAGTACTGTTGAATAAAGGAGTAATTCAGTTTAAAGATAATAATAGGAGACACAAGGGTGTGGCATGAACATGGAGAAGCAAAATTAAACAGGAAGTATGCGACCATGAAGTGAATGCTCAGTCTCAGAGATCAGACGCTTAAAGAGTAGGACAGACTGAAACCTAAAAAGAAAGAAAAATAGTATCCCAGCATTCTAAAGAAAATAAAAGTTCCTCAACACCCTTCCTGGTTATTTTTCCAATACAATACACAGCTGGGTCCACCTTACCACATCCTGTTTGATACCAGCTTTATCAACTTTTCCATGAAAATCGAACTGGACTTAGTATAGTCAATGTTGGACTGTCTGTATACACGTCTATCCCTTATATAACTGTGTAATGGCTGAAACTGGGGAATTAGGGCAGAAGTATCAGGTAGCTCTAAGGATTGTTAAGGATCCAATATGTGAATGATTACCGGAGACACACAAAGAAACTTATGCAGATGACAACTTAGCACAGAGAGTAACTCATAAGTGCTACATTGTGTCCTTGGTTGACAAGGACCTTAAAAAAGAATCCAAAAGAATCCTGGAGTTCCTAACATGTACATTTCTAACCTAGATAAAACTCTGAATAGATGTCAGGTGACTATGGAGCCCCTAGGTTCTAACTCTTATAAGACAAAGTTTCTCTGCCTTTCTTCGACCAACTTTCTGTTGTTTCCAGTTCATTAAACATTCCGTAGTGTGATATGTAGCTTCCATTTACCCATTTGCTCCATTATGAGCTGAGTATGGTTAAATATGCTCACTTTCTGATGCTGTTTTGAAATTGATACTTTGTCTCACTTAAAAATTTTAGGCCGGGCTCAGTGGCTCACATCTGTAATCCCAGCACTTTGGGAGGCCAAGGCAAGCGGATCACCTGAGGTCAGGAATTCGAGACCAGCCTGACCAATATGATGAAACCCCATCTCTACTAAAAATACAAAAATTAGCCAGGCATGGTGGCATGTGCCTGTAATCCCAGCTACTTGGGAGGCTGAGGCAGGA
>NW_012123820.1:22027-26866 GCF_000951035.1 Colobus angolensis palliatus
TATTCAACATAGTATCCATAGACAATGACATAACTTTGTAACCCATAAATTTACACAATTATAAATTGTCAGTTTATAATAAAAAGTGGCATAGTTTTAGAAAAAAATAGAGTATTCAGTACAAACAGAAGGCAGAGGTTAAAATATTTAGAAAGAATAAAAGAAAAGGAAGAAAGAGAAAAAGAAGAAGGAAAGGAAGGGAGAAAGAGAGGGATGAAGGAAGAAAGAGAAGAAAGAAGACAGTTTACAGACCTGGGAAATAGTTGAAAATTTACAAGATAGACTGAATAGGACTTTCTCCACCACTTCTTTTCCCTGCCAAAAAAGAGAAGAGAAGTAATGACAGGAGAGATAATGACTCATTTTTATTTTTTTTCAAAATGAAGAGAGGAGATGTAAAATCAAAAGAATATCCAATTCCAAGGCTGGAGTTTTTAAAGTTCACCTTAGAAATGACATGGTAAAATACAAATTTGAAAAGTTACCATGAAGTAAAACCATTTACTTACCAAAGAATAGTAATTGCCTTGGCAGTAAACTTTTTAGCAAAAATAAATGCATGCCAGAAAATACTGGTATAACATCTTCAAATAGCTGAAGGAATTCCACACTACTGCAAACATCATGCAAGAGTAACTACAGCTGGCAATGCTGGAGACTGAATTCTCTGACAAGGTCTCCTACAAAAACACAACTAAATGATGAATAACATATTTTCCAGAGCATGCTCGGCTCCAGGAAGCAGGGGAAATCTGTTATCCCTCCATCAAAAGGACTTGAGTAGTAGTTGAAAGTGCGTGCTGTGAGAGGTAAGCAAGTGAGAGAAATGTGATTGCTTCTCAAACAGGTGGCTTTAATACAAGCAGGTGCCCTTCATACTACTGCAATTATACATTAAACCTTTGGCTGACAACGAAGCAAGGAAGCTGAAGCTGAAATGCCTATCTTAAGCTAGGATACCCTAAAAGGTCCAACTAGATCTATGATACTCCAGAGACCCTTAACAGAAACAAAAGCTGAAGAAAAGCATTCCCAATGTAAGGCCACACTATTCCCAGACCAAAGTCAATCATAAGTTTCTAAATACTATCAAGCAAATAAGGAGACAAGATATCATGAATGAGGCAGCAGAAAAAAGAGAGAAAAAAAAGATTCAGCCCATAACAACCTTAAGATAATTAAATTATCAGACACAAAATGTAGAATAGCCAATGTAGAAAACATAAAAACAGAATTCTCTGATAGACCAAGCCATGAGAGACTTTCATAAATAAGCAGGGAATTCTAGAAAAGCAACCAAATGGAACTTCTAGATATTGAAAATATAATGGCTGAAATGAAGCAAAAACTAATTAAAGAGGTTAAATAGCAGAAAAAAACATAGCCAAAGAGGTAACAATAAAGGTGTATCTGAAATATTACCCACAAAACAAGAGCAGAGAGCCAGGGGAATAGAAATATGAAAAGGGAGATATATACATGTAGGATTGAATGAAAATGTTCAATCCAAAGTACCGCTCTGAGTAGAGTCCTAGAAAATGAGAAATGAGGGAATAGAAGAGAGGCTTGCCAATAAATGTATGAACTTAGGAAAAAATGAGAAATTTATTTAAAATAGAACTACAAACTTTAATCAAGAAGTAGAAAGTCTGAATAGCCTTCAAATTATTATAAAAATTGATCAATGCCAAAAGAAAGAAAAATTCCAGGCCCAAGTTATTTAACATGCAAGCTCTAATATACTTTTGATGATATTATATCTTCAATCTAATATAAAGTCTTCCAGATAATGGAAAACTAGAGGGGGAGGATATTGCCCAAATCATTCAATGAGACCAGTATAACCTTGATACAAAGATATGATAAGGAGAGTTAAAAAAAAAAAGGAAAATGACAGGCCAGTCTCTCTCATTCATAAATATACAAACAAAAGCTTTAAAGAAAATATTGCCAATCCAAATTTAAAAATTTATAAACTACACGATCTACTAAGAGCAATTTATCATTATGCCAGAAATTCACAAATGATTTATTACAAATAAAATTACAGAAAATGGAAGGAAAAGCATATGATCATCTTGAGAGAAAAACTTATTTGAGAAAAAATAGACACTGATTCAGAATAAAAACTCTTTAAATTTTAAAAACTCTCAAAATAATTTGATAAAAAACAGACACTGATTCAGGAGAAAAGTTCTTAGCAAAATGAGAAGGGAAATGAACTTAATCTGATAAACGATATCTGCCAAAAGCCTATAGCAAATGTTATCATTAATGATGAAATATTGGAAGCATCTCTTTCAAAGACAGAAATTTAGCAAAGAATCAATAGTTTCAAATTAACATTCAGTTAGAATGTCTAACTAGCAGCATCAGACTAGAAAAATAATGGGAATCTAAGGATGTGAAGGGAAGAGACAAAACATATTATTCACAGATGATATAATGGACAAAACACAAAATAATCTATCTAAAATTTGTAGAAATTGATTAAAGTAAAGCTAGGTGGTTGGTTATAAGATTAATATGCAAAAATTATTTGTGTATTTATATCTCCTCAAACAACAATTAGGAAAAAAGTCTTGTATAAGTGACATTTGTGACAGCAACAAATATTGTAAGAATGCTAGGAATATACCTAAAAAACATTTCAAAACTTATATGGAGAAAATTATGCAAGCATTAAAAGATATTCTAAATGATAAACTAATGAAAATCTTACATATTTGTGAATAAAGAGATACTCTTAATGTCAGCTCTTTCCTAATTGATGTGAAGAGTCAGAGCATTCCCAAGCAAAATCACCATAAGATTTGCTATAGTATTTGATAAGCTGATTCTAAAATGTTTATAGAAGACCAGTGTCAAGTACATTCAAGACACTCATAAAGAAAAAGGAGCAGCCGGGCACAGTGGCTCACACCTGTAATCCCATCAATTTGGGAGGCCGAGGTGGGTGGATCACCTGAGGTCAGGATTTCAAGATCAGCCTGGCCAACATGGTGGAACCCTGTCTCTACTAAAAATACAAAAATTAGCCAGGCATGGTGGTGGACACTTGTAATCCCAGCCACCTGGGAGGCTGAGGCAGGAGAATCGCTTGAACCTGAGAGATGGAGATTGCAGTGAGCAGAGATCATGCCATTGTACTCCAGCCTGGGCAACAAGAGCAAAACTCCGTCTCAAAAAACAAAAACAAAAACAAAACAAACAAAACACAAAAAAGGAGCTTGAGGTTAGGGTTTCACGGCCCTGTGTCCTCTGCTCCAGGAGGTCTAGGTGATTCTGCCATAGCCTCAGCCTCCTTCACTCTGTGACCTGCTGGTATTAGAAGATTCAGAGCTAAGACTCCAGGACATTCCTGAAGCTGAGAAATGGAACTGGATACTGTTGCTTGGAAATATAAATAGCAGGAATAGACACCCTATCCCACACTTTCTGTAGGAGAGTAGGATGTTACCTTCAGCAGGTACCTGGCTCCACATTGCAAAAGTACCTTCTGAGAGAGCAGCTGATCTTGACAAGAGGGATTCTCCCAGCACAGTGCACCAGCTCTGCTAAGGGACAGACTGCCTCCTGAAGTGGGTCCCTGACCCTTGTGCCTCTTGACGGGCAGAGACCTCCCAACAGGGGTTAACAGACATCTCATACAGGAGAGGTCCAGCTGGAATCAGGCTGGTAGCCCTCTGAGATGAAGCTTCCAGAGGAAGGTGCAGGCAGAAATCTTTGCTATTCTACAGCCTCCACTGGTGATGCCCAGGTGAAAAGGATCTGGAGTGAACCTCCAGCAAACTGCAGCAGACCTGCAGAAGAGGGGCCTGACTGTTAGAAGAGAAACTAACAAAGAGAAAGCAATACCATCAGCATAAAATATCCCCACACAAAAATCCCATCCAAAGATCATCAGCCTCAAAGATCAAAGGTAGATAAATCCACAAATATGAGGGAAAATCAGAAAAAAGGTGCTGAAAATTTCAAAAACCAGAATGCCTCTTCTCCTCCAAAGGATTGCAACTCCTCTTCAGCAAGGGCACAAAACAGGACAGAGAATGAGATTGATGAATTGGCAGAAGTAAGCTTCAAAAGGTAGGTAATAACAGACTCCTCTGAGCAAAAGGAGCATGTTCTCACCCATTGCGAGGAAGCTAAGAAACTTGTTAAAAGGTTACAGGAACTGCTAACTAGAATAACCAGTTTAGAGAGAAACATAAATGACCTGATGGCACTGAAAAGCACAGCAGGAGAACTTTGTGAAGCATACACAAGTATCAATAGCCAAATCGATCAAGCAGAAGAAAGGATATCAGAGATTGAAGATCAACGTGCTGAAATAAGGTGTGAAGACAACATTAGAGAAAAAACAATGAAAATGAAGGAACAAAGCCTCCAAGCAATATGGGACTATGTGAAAAGACCAAACCTACGATTGATTCATGTACCTGAAAGTGACAGGGAGAATGGAACCAAGTTGGAAAACACACTTCAGGATATTATCCAGGAGAACTTCCCCAACCTAGCAAGATAGGCCAACATTCAAATTCAAGAAATACACAGAACGCCACTAAGATATTCCCCAAGAAGAGCAACCCCAAAACAAATAATAACAGATTCTCCAAGGTTGAAACAAAGGAAAAAATGTTTAGGGCAGCTAGAGAACAACTCAAAATTAAGAAACTCACTCAAAACAACACAACCACATGGAAATTGAACAACCTGCTCCTGAATGACTACTGGGTAAATAACGAAATTAAGGCGGAAATAAAGAAGTGCTTTGAAACTAATGAGAAGAAAGAGACAACGTACCTGAATCTCTGGGACACAGCTAAAGCAGTATTAAGA